>NW_025401063.1:15674305-15806096 GCF_015345945.1 Tribolium madens | reverse complement strand
TTTAGTAAGTTAATTTAAAATTTTTGTCAATTAATTTTTCATGTGTTAATTATACAGTGTTATTGTTAGGTACAAATTTAAATAGTTGATAGAATATTTAATTTTAAGACATAAGTGTTTCGAAAAATGGTATGAAGGGAGCTACACCCTCTAAAAAAGGTTCGTTTTTTAAAGGGTTTTTCCTAATATTTCAGAATAGACAAAATTACAAAATTTGGTACCTTTATATGTACACCTAAACAAATGCGAAATAACAAAATTATTAATCAAGGGCGTCCTAAACGGTAAAACAAATTTAATTTTTAATTGTTTTGCTATTTATGGTCTGTAACATAAATTTTTAAACCGATTTTTATTAAAAATCCGTAAATTGTATCGGAAAAACACAAAAGATCTTTTTTTTATGGAAAACTATGAAATTTTGTTGCTGAAAGTGGCAAGAAACCACAGGCAAAATAGAATAAATTTTTACCCTGTTTTTGTACTTGTTTAGGTGTATAAAAGTTATCATCTGTAGCAAATTTTAATTTTTTTTTCTAAAATGATTTCGGAAATATTGAAAAAAAAAACTATTAAAAGACGCACCCCTTGCGTAGCATTTTTCGATATATGTTCATAGAAAATTTTTGTTTTAAAAATGAATATTCTATCTCCTGTTTAAATTTGTAACAATAAAAAGTATTAAAAATTTATTTTATTTCAATTTAAAATAAAAACGTGTACCAACAAGAAACCCCCCCTCCCCCGAAATAAAATCCTGGTTACGGCCCTGAACCAAATCGTGCACTTCAACCATTTCAAGTCGTGATAAGTGGTTGAGTTGTTAATGAGTAAATTAATTAAAATTTGATAAGTTACACCCATCAATTAATAAATAACTTAGTCACGGTAGTGCTTAGTCCATTAGTCAAATTTATTGTTGCCGAAAAAATCTCTATTCGTAAATAACTCCACTCCCTAAATACTTAAAGCATAATTCGATTAAAATTCAAATGAACAAAGAAAACTTACCTATCGTATATAAAGTGGAGTCAAGTTTAATTAAAACTTAGCAACTTGTGCTTGAGCTTTCAATATTTGTGAAATTACCTACCTAAACAATTTTGTTGTTTTTTGCAATTAACATAAACTGTGATTCTTTTATTCTTTTTCATCATCTTATTTGTTAAATCAAAGATAAAAATAAGCTCTGATTTTAGACGTTTTTGCTGTCTTTATTCTCTATTGACAGGAGCACTAATTTGACGTCAGCTTACTTGACAGGGAATTATATTTGATAGGATTACGAGATTGACAAATAGGATGAAGGAGACTTAATTGCGTGTTTGAGTGCGTTGTTTGTTGAATCTAAATCTTGTACAAGCAATAGATTAAATAAAATAAAAATAAACCGTTACAAAATATTGTCCAAAAATCTATACAAGTATAAAGTCAAGTGATTAAGGATAATGCTCAAGTTCACGCTTTTGCATTGCGTGCACTTAATTGACATAATTAATAACAGTTAAGTCGACATTAATTTGGATTAATTCTCTTCTTTTTGTGTACCTAATTATCATGTGTGTATTTAAAAAAATAATTAATTTATTCAAATCGCGAAGCTTAAAGCTCTCACCTGCGCTTTCGGTGTTTCCGGGCGTCGCGGCGCGGTCGCGCTCATTTTCGTCCTTCCGCACGAGTCCCAGAATGTTGTCAATGGTATGTCTGGGTCCAGTTCCGGGACTGGCAACCATCCTCATGGGTTTCACATCCAGGCCGTAGTTTAGCATTGCCGAGGTGTCTTCACAACGGTCCGACTCCATCGCGCCACATCAACTGACTGAAGTTGGGCTTCCACGCTTGGATACCTAGGGGCGGTTTTCAGGGGCGTGTTCAATACATTGAAGACCAATGAAATACTTTCGACATCCATCATGGAGTCCTGGAGGGTAGAGAGAGACGAAAAGTTGTATGCCCGCCAACAGTAATAGAGTCTGTGCTGGAAATTTCAGAGTATAAAAGCTTGAAAATTGGTGTCAACAATCTGGATTAAGTTGTACATGTTGCTATTGCTACTCGTTTTTAAGTGGGGCTGCCAATAAGATATGTTATTGGGCTTGCCAGTTATTCCATTACTGGGAAACCAACGGGTCTCAAGTGTTCACACTTCAGATATTCAAACTAATTTTACAGCGGGTTTGGGGACTGGAAATGCGAGTAATTGGTGAAATATCGATTCTCAGGTCAGACAAGTTGGACCATAAATTGACTCAAGAAACATTACTTTTAAGAAATTTTTACAATATCTACAATAATGCAACACAACTTTTTCAAATTTGAAAATTATTTACGGTGTCTCCGGATGCGTAAAACGACTCTTGTAAAAGATAAAAAAAAATCGATTTTTACATTTTTTTTCTGGGGTTTAGCCCTGTATAGTTAAGACTTAATTTCCAACATTATTTTTGTTTTGAAAAATTAAGTATGATTTGAAAATTTTCAAAAAAACTATTATTCTGTATAGTGAAGTGCTTTTTATGTAGTAAATACAACAAAAGTTATTAAGAAAAGTTGTTTAGAATCAATGTTTAGGCCCTTATACCAAATTTCAAAATCATTGGCCAACAATAATTTTTCATATTTTTCCAAGATAATTGCTTTTTATTAACAAATATGTCAAAAAGTTATTTAATACCAATAATCTAAATGTAATTTTTTTATTTGTAATAAAAGAACTTTTCAAAATAAAATTCTATGATTTGTGAAACACAGGGTGTTCGGTCCAAGTCGTCCCGGCCGATAACACCTAAACTTACTTTTTTTTTCAAAAACTAATTTTTCAAATGATACTATTCATTCTTCGTTTTCTTAGTAAATGCATGAAATTTTTTTGGCACATCCGGTGTAGCTGGAAATGCTACCAAATTTAGTTTTTCAAATGGAACACCTATGTTTTTTTGCTCGAAACAATAATTATTGACATGAAAAATACGGTAAACCACTATTTATTACATTTTACTTTACATAATGCACTCAGAAAACAATTTAAATTTTTGAATTTTATTGCAAATTTTGCAACGTTGGCGGATTTTACTTGTCAAGGTATTCATGCAAGAAGCAATATGCTTGGATACCGTTTAATTGTTAGTTTGTCAAAGCCTAAATCTTACTGAGATCTTTAATAATGGATGATATTAATTACGACGCATTGGTAGATCAGCTTGAAGTGTTTTTTAATAAAAATAGAGCGGAAGCTGAAATACAATATAAAGAAAAATACTCAAATAGAGTTGGAAATTTAGTCGATTTGAAAAACAACTGAGACGAATAGGTTCGCTTCTTAAAACTAAAAAAACTGTGGTTCTTTGTGAAGAACAAGAAAATAGAAATCTGAATGTTCTGTTATCAGTCGAAGAAAATCCAAGAGTTTCCATAAGAGAACTCCCTCATCTACTGACAAATTAGATTTGTCAAACCAACAATTAAACTGTATCCAAGCATTTTTTTTATTCACACCTTTCCTTTAAAATTAAAAATCAGGCTACGCGACCAATTTCCTTATAACATTTAAGATATTTTTTGATTGCATTGTGTTACGCAAAATGTAATAAATAGTGGTTTACAGTATTTTTCATGTCAATTATTATTGTTTCGAGGAAAAAACATAGGTGTTCCATTTGAAAAACAAAATTTGGTAGCATTTCCGCCAACACCGAATGTGCAAAAACAATTTAATACATTTATTAAGAAAGCCAAGAATAAATATTATTACTTAAATATTTACATTTTGAAAAAAAGAAGTAAGTTTAGGTGTTAACAGCCGGGGCGACTTGGACCGAACATCCTGTATATGTAAAAAACATAACAAATACGAAAAATCATAATTGGCCGATGATTTTGAATTTTGGTTTGAGTTTTGGTTGGCCTAAATGTTGATTCTGAACATGTTTTCTTAATCAGTTCTTGTAGTACTCTTTGCAACACAAAAAGCACTTTACTTAAAAATTGTTTTTTTTTATTTCCAAGACATACTTGATTTTTCGAAACTAAATTAATGTTAGAAATTAATTTTTAATCAAGTAGAACTGAACCCCAAAAAATAAAAATGTAAATCTATTTTTTTTTTTTTTCAAGAGTCGTTTCTCCTATCCGGAGACACACTGTGGATTTGTTTTTGTTTCGCTTTATCACTTAATATCTGAATTTTATTTATAACTGATTTTGAAGGGATAATCAAATTTAAGAGAGCAATTGCCTTCCACCTATCCAATATAATTTTATTACAATTTCAATTTGGCTTTTTGATAAATAATTATTAATTTTAATTCATTCGTTTTTAATTAAAACCAAATGATGTGTTTAGTACTACTTTTGATAAGTACGTAAATTTAAAATTAATGATTATATTATTATACAGAATGTTCTGTTTTTATTGTTACAAATTTAAACAGGTGATACAATATTCAATTTTAAGACAAAAGTTTCGTATAAACATGTATTAAGAAATACAATCCCTCCTGAAAGGGATTTCTAATATTGCAGAATAGATACAATTACCAAATTTGGCAAAGCTGGAGGATTTGTTAAGTTGGAGTAGTTATATGTACCTAAATTTGCAAACAAAACATCTATAAAGTCCTAATAAAAACGAATAATAGTTTACGTTAGTTCGGTAAGTCAAATAAATATTTATAGTTTCGAATGTCGAAGTGAGTACCTACTGTAAGAGGTTTACCAGATGTATATCATAATGTGTTATGCCAGAGAAAAATGCTATGTAAGGTGCGATTCCAGGAACATGAAACAAATGTTAAAAAAAATATATCTATAAAAATTTCGAAGTTATGAGAGTCTAAATTTTGCAGTTTAACTCTTTTTATTTCTGTTAGAAAAATAATTTTCCAAGTTTTTTTGCTACAGGCTATTAGAAGAGGAAACAAGGAAGCTGTATCCTAAATTGTAACTCTGTCTACTGTTATTTGTGATTTTTATTGGCAAAATTTTTGTACTTTTACTAAATAATTATTAAAAAAAAATCATGTACAAAATGATCAGTACCTAACATTGAATAGACATACAAAATGTCAAACGTCAAAAAATAAATGTCAAAATTTTTTTTAAACATTTTTTCCATATTCTTGGTATCTTGTATCTTATCTTCCTTGAAATTTTTTTCTGGGGCGCAAGTTCTGACACACCCTGTACGAGTATATCATACTGTTTAAGAAAATGTGACAAAAAATTGACTTGATGTTTTATTATCTCAAAAATCATTAAGCAAAAGTGACAATTACCTATAGTGCAGTTCCGGATAGATTACTTTGGTCATTTGATTCATTTGAGTGACAAACATTAGGATTGATAACCTTATTTATTACTATTGTCATCATTGACACTGATAGACTAATCATATTTCTGACTAGAGAAAAGTCAATAACTTGTCATCAATGTTGATTTAACGTTAATTAATACTTGATTTATATTTTTTTGAAGTAACAAAAAAATGATAACTAAAGCATTTTGTCCGCAATGGTATAAAAATATTCAAAGCAAATTATCCAATATAAGCCAGAATTGTCTACAATTATCTGAAAATACAGTGAGCGGCAAAATTATGGAATAATGTTATTTATTAAAACTAAAAATATTTTGTTTTGACAAAAATGCTCAAACAGGTCACTTTTCTTTTTAAAAATACATAATTCTCAACTTGATTTAAATTTGTATATTTGTTTTTTGTTGATATTATTTTACTTTTTTGGTGCATTTTTTTCAAAAATTTTATGTAATATTTAATATTTTGGTTTCGACAATTAAAATATGTATGGAATTGGCTAAAAAAATTGAGGTTACCACTTTAAAAAAATGTTGATGACGTCATTACTCATAAACTAAAAACTGTAAAATTTTAAATCAAGTTACAAATTGTGTTTTTTTTTTTAATTTGACCTGTTTGAGCATTACACTAAAAATACAGGGCGAGTCATTTATAATAAAGATCCTAACCGATTTTCAGACTATTATAGGTGACTCAGTCTGTATGTACATAATTTTTCGCATTCATGCCATAATTTTTGTACTTTTTTCTTTAAAAAGTAATCTATTCACTCAGAGTATTTATTTCTTGACCTCCAAAAATTTAATAGGAATCGGTATACCTACCTACAGGGTGTTCATAAAAATTGGGCACTTCCTTGAAAGGGAGTAATTTAGTAGTCCCCCAGAGTACTAAAAAAATGTTTAAAAAATTCTGTCAAAAAATTATGACATTTATTTTTTGACATTTGACATTTTTTTAAGTCTATTTAATGATACTGATGACCTTGTATATGTTTATTTATAATTATTGCGTAAAAGTACAAAAATTTTGTCAATAAAAGCCACAAATAACACAGTTACATTTTAAGATACAGCTTCTTTGTTTCCTCTTCTAATAGCCTGTAGCAAAAAAACTTGGAAAATTATTTTTCCAACAGAAATAAATAGAATCATAGTGCAAAATTTAAACTCTCATAACTTCGGAATTTTTATAGATAGATTTTTTTTACATTTTTCTTGTTGTCTAGGCACCGCCCGATGACACAGTATCACGGAAGTGCGCAATTTTTTGAACATCCTTTCAAATACCTACAGAAAAAAACCTTGTGAAAAGTGATAATAGTGGCGATGGCTGTGCCACGACATAGGTATACTTATTTTACTCAAACTTTAGATACCTACTTTTTTAAAAGTAGATAGATGACGGTCTTTTAATCAACGTATTTACGTTTCGCGTAATTCTTACACTTCTATAGATTAAAAAAAATACATAACACGTTTGTAAAATTTGAAAAAATCATACGTAATTAATTAATTAAATTTTACAATTAATTTTTTTCTTGTGGAATTTCAAAAAGTCATTTTTGGAGTTTTTATTGTAAATATAAACTGTATAATATAAAACTGTCTAAAAATTCAAGTTTCTTATTTTATTGATGATCACACTAGTACACACTGTACTAGGTACCTACCACGCGTGTAATTAATTAATTACATTTCTTAAACTAGAGATACTCTTATTTTGTGTTTACAAATGTATGTGTATTCAAAAAAAATTAAAATAAAAAGTTGTCTAAAACACTAAACTGAAAATTCAATCTATCGTGATTGTCTGAATTGTGTTAGCGTTAGCCGCAATGAAGCAATTGATTCGAATGATTCGAAGACTGGGTTTACAAGCGACTCGTCGACTAAGGTTAGAACCAAATACCTATACAGGGTGATGAAAAAAAGGCGCCCACTATTAAAACAGGCTCGTCCTTTTTTATTGAAACATTGTGACCATCATTCCAAAAATAGTCTAAATAGATTCTTTTTAAAATTTGAACAGTTTGTCTAACAGCACAAAGCGGCAAATTTCTTTTACTAAAAAACTATTTCACTCAGATATTTTTCGTATCTGGGAAACCTTTCTGACTTTAATCGTTCAAATTTCACAGAACAAACAACATTGAAAATTGATTTTTTTTGTTGCTACCGTTTCCAATAATTGAATATTACTTGGACATTTTCTGTATCCTAGGATATTTTCAATGTTGCAACATTGATAAATTTTCTGTGGAGCCAAGAAATGGTATCCAAACATCTTCAATAAAGTTTATTTCAATAGACTTTTTACACATTTTTTTTTAATAACACCGTTAACAGTAGTAAAATCTAGACTTTAACAATGAAATTATTTTAAAACTGTTAATTATATAGATTTCTCTTTTCTAAAAATGAAAGTCTATATCTTACTGATAAGAACACAAATCCACTTTTGGTCTTCGAATTCGTCTTTAATAAAAGATCACTTATAACGTGTGGGTTAACACGGGCGCCTTTTTTTCATCATACTGTATTATTAAGAAAAATTTATACAAAAGTATTGGCTTAAAAAAGTCAAATTTTACAAAAACAAGCTTGCGAAAAATGGAAAAATGAGTAAGTATAGTAAATCGCAAATTTGCATTTCCGGACCAGGATATTAACTTTTGTTAGTGATGACAGATACATATTTTGAAGTTAAAATCGCGTTTTATATCTTTAAGAATTTATTTATTTTTATTAGTTTTAAAATGGTTAACGTTTGATTTATTTATATAAAAGGCTAAGTAAATTATTTACAGTTACAATAAAGCTTTCGGTCAGCTTGTTGCATTAGGTACTTAGGTTCGTAATTAAACTCATGGTTCGTCGTGTTTGTGCAAATTGGAGTATCTGCTGATGAGGCAGAATAATGTCATATGAAAGTAACAGTATGTTGACAAAATTAGTGACCGAGAAGTGTCATTAGTGGTTGCAGCGCAGCGAGGATAAATGCATCAATTCGCACTCGATATTTACACATACATCACCCTTCAATATACCTACCCTTTATTAAACACTTCAACCGTGACACCAATTTGTCTCAAACATTATCAAAATTGAACACCAATTAAGTGTGGGATGACTGAGAGTTGAGTTTTTGGCATCACGAAAGAAAAAACTATTTGAGTCTGAAATTATAAATTATAAAAGCCAAATGCAATAAAATGTAATGATGTTATTTCCCCATTCAATTTCCCTGCTTTTATAAACACTTAAGCGATATCTGCCGTATCAGACTTTCATCTTTGATGCAGCGTTTTTCGTTTTTATATAAGGTGTTAAAAATTATAAAATACTCTTGCTCTAAATGCGTTTACGACGTTCATTTTTAACACGACGGCGTCGTTGTAATTTTCTTTTATACTCTGAGTAATAAATGAAATTATTATTATTATTAACGATGCTAACAATATTCCTGCATAGTACAAATGACTTTTAAATTGAATTGTACGCTGGAGGCAGGGCGCTTCAAAAATGGAGTACATAATGTGATTAGTTCCAAGATAGGACGCCAGATGGGAGCTGCTATAAAAATGCTTTTATTATATTTCCAGCTACAATGGGCCGTTTAAGGCCAAATTGGCACATTGTTACTCTCTATGTGCGGACGCCGTGATTGTTTTATACTCTTTGTGCACCCCCTAATTCGATTTGCTGATGTGATAGTGTTTTTAATCGCAAATAAATGACTTTGGCCCTATTTACTCTCATAATCTCCCAGCGTTATTTTCATTAAAACTCATTCGACAGAAAAATTCTACTCAAAGAAATTATCCGCCATATTTACTTTGATTCTAATAAGGCGCAAATAAAAGTCGGCACCCAGACGCCATAATGAAACTAAATTGTTTAAATGTTGGTAACACAAATATTGGAGCGCCGTAAACCGATTTAATTTCCGGCAGCCCAGCCGCATGACTATGGTAATTAGCGCGCAGGTGAAGCCCCCACCCTGCGGCGGACAGACGGAGAACTAATCACGACTGCGACCGCAGTTAGACTCTATTATTTACTCAACTGCTTTTACTGATTGAGTTTGATTGGAAATTGCTATGGAAAATATACACTTTACACAGCACAGAAGCATTACTCTGTTTAGCTATTCAATACAGAGAGATGTCTATCTATTCCTATAATTGTATATGTTCCTATAATAGTATGGCGGCCATTTTTTATTATTATTGAAGTGAAACTTTTATTCCATCGCCTCAAAATTTTTCGTCCATCTATCGCATGTCGCATTACAGCGCGGAGTGGAGGTAAACTGAAAGGGGCTCGGCAGAGCAGCCATGGCCAATATGGCGGCGCCTATGGCTGGCAAAAGCTGACCGTGTAGCATTTATATTCTTACTCATTCGTGCAAGTGTTCCCCTGTATTTGTATGTTTTATGTTTTATTATTTTTCTCAATGCGGGACCAGGCCAGTTCTTCATATCTTTTTGTGTGATGGTTACAGTTTTATGTTGGAGTGGTCAAAAACTTATTAAAGAATCAAACTCATAAAAGGTTGTAAACACGGTATATCTTTCGTCAGACTTTATAATACCGAGAACTACTCAAATACAAATTTATTATAATGTAACGGTCTCTCTATGACAGTGGCGTCTCGTCTTATGCACATGCAGTTTTAAAGTCACGATCAATTCACAGCCAATTGTTTTCTTAGTGACATATCTATCAAAAATGACAACAATGAAAAAATCGTGTCAGAATACTTCGTTTATAAAATTAAAATGTTGTCATGTTGGTGAAACTTACTCGTTAACAGCTAATAGTGAATTTAAATTTACGATTGCCAGCACTGCCTACAAATATTACTGTTATTTTTTTCATTACATTGCGCCTGAAGCAATATTTGGAGGTGATTTTAAATTAAAAACATAAATTTTGAATGAAGCAATTAAACATTACTTCAAAAATGACCACAACCACACAGGTACTACATAACCTCATTAAACTGTATACAGCTGGCCCAAATAGAGCAGTTTTAATGTGGTACAGTATGATCTTTTATAAAAATTTTAACAATGACAATTAAATGGAACAGACTTTAAAATATACTGCGCTTGTCAGAAATATTGACACAATTTAGTTACTTCTGCTACCAACATAGACATAAAATTTAAACATGACTTCAAAAGCTGACTTTAAACATGATTTAAACTTTAAATCAAAATTCAAGTCTTTAATTTAAAAGTACCTCCAGATACTGACTCAGGCGCAATGGAATGAAAAATATAACAATTATAGTTGCAAGCAGTGCTGCCAGTCGTAAATTTGAAATTCACTGTTAACATATAAGTTTCACCAACATAATAACATTTTGACAATTGAAGAGTGGAAGTTACAAAGGAGCTAAGTGCCAAAATGTTGTTTTTGAGTTATTTAATAAAAACTTGATCAAATTCACTTGGTGAATAAACCGACAGCCTCGTCTTTTAATGAACATGACAGGCTTAAAAATTGAGATGGCACATGGCACTTTTGCAAGGACAAGCATCAGCATGGCACATATTACAGTTGGAGACAAGATATTTTGGTCGTCACTTTTCTGACACTTTAATGTAATTCAAGCTTTAACGTTAAAATGAATGACAATTTCAAATTAATGACAGCTATTATATTTTCCTATCAAAAATATGTACAACTTGTCAATTATGATTGACAGTAGCTAAAAATAAGGTTAACAGTCCTAAAGCATGCTTTACAATTTAATGTCACTCAAGTGACATTGACGACCAAAGTGTTTTGTCTCCAACAGTACTATGTCAAGATAATTTCTCAAGAAGTGAAAATTTGGCAATTATCTCCTTTGTAATTTGTACTCTTTAATTGTTTATTAAATGAAACAGTCTTTAGTTTCGTCTGCGATATATTGGTCAGTAAATTTACTGTTTTATTTAATTAATTCAATATGAATGAAATTTGTTCGCAATAAAAACAAAAGAATAGAAATTTATTTTTGGCCTTGACAACTGTAATTGACATTGTTACACATTTTTGACAGCTGCGGTATTTGATTTTTACAAGGGATTTGTGCAGTTTCACGTACGCAGTGCTGTAAAAAAAACAAGAAAATTTTAGGATGTCAGAGACTCCAAAAAAAAAGATACTTTGTAGTAAATAATGTCCATTGATGCTGAGAGAAGTTACCGCGCAAATTTACTACGAGGCGTTTGTTTTCAAGGGTCAGTAAAACATACATACCAGGTGAATAAAAAGTATGGAACCAAACGTTTTTTGCTTAAACTATTTATTTTTTGAAAAACTAATTAATGAGTGATAAAGTACTATAAAAATGTGATGATTTAACAAGAATAAAATTTTTCGAAATTTCCTTTTGTTTTTGAGTTCTACAAAAAAAATATTTTTTTAAATGGCAACCCACTATAAAATCATTTTTCTCATAAAAGCTATACTCTAAGGATTACAACTATCTGCTTTATATTTAATTTTTTTACATAAATTGCAATTTTGACAAAGAAAAATTGGCATAACCCAAAACAAAACAAAATTTCCTTCTGAAAATACGATCACATTTTTTATATTACTTTAATTTATATTAATTATTATTTTCTGGAGGCAAATGATTAAAAATAAAACCGCTTGGTTCCATACTTTATATTCATCCTGTATATGTTTGAGTGCATCTTTCACACTTTTTTTTAAATTAATTTTTTTACTGAATTTTTGAGGCTACGTATTCCTTCTGTGTGTCAAGAAAATAAAAAAGATATCAATCTGTGCTGTGTGCCAAAGCGCTGGCCACAACAATAAAATCTGGACTCGCTGGGCCTAACACTCGAAAAGGTGTTACAGTTGAAAATGCATTAAGCGTTTTAGACTATTATTCTATTATCCTGCAAACACTTGGTATTTGGTAAACATATATTGTATGGGACGTCCCATTTTCGCTTGATCCCTTATGAAAAAAATCTAGTAGGTAATGAGGCTACCGAAAAATCAACAAAACGTAAGCTGGAGTATAAGCAGATAATACGCTTGTTTTCCATTGTGGTCGACTTGAAAAGAGCCACAGGATTGCAAACATAACCCCGCCACTATTCCTATAGCGTGTCGTCGGAATATTGCATTTCAAGAGTCTTGCATTCCTCTATATTTACAGTATCTTTGCGGATCTCGGACTGTAACAAGTATCAAAAGGCGGCTTATCCTTACTTGAAGACGTTCTGCAAAGATCGGCTTTTGTAATTGTGGTTTGTTTGGGAGTTTAGGATGTATCCAGCTGAGAACGTGGCCCGTGTCTGATTGCTATCCTTCTTTTCTTTATACAGACAAAAAATATAAGAAGCATTATTGATAATTCTCCACACCAGCAGATGCGGCTGATATCATCTTTATTATTATATACTTCAAAATATAAATGTATGGTCTAATTAGTTTAACAGATAAAATCAAATACGATATCTAGGATGCCCAATGTAGAATAAAGAAAGATTTATACAGAGTGGAGTTTTTTATTGGAGTAAAATTCGTAATTTGAATGTATGCGATTTTTATAAAAAATCCTGAAACAGGTCGATTTTTATTTTTCCTTGTGCATCATTTCACACTTATGGTTTTTGTTTATCTGCTTTCTAAAATCCACAGCCACCTATAATTTTTTTTTCAAATGTAATGGTATGACAAGTGACACCTCGTTTGAAAGGTCGTTTTGCAAGGAATACAATATAAAGTCTGTTTTTTTTAAATGGAAATGCCAAACACTCTTAACATTGGCATCATTCATGGTAATTTTAATAAAGGAAGTTGGCAGTTCCGGTTTTTTGAATTAATTTGAAAACAATGTCATTAAACGTCAACACAAAAAATCGTCTAAGAAAATTTAGAGATGAAACACCAAAAATGAAACAAATTCGGTACACTAACAGTTTTTCGAAATTTGGAAACGAATAGTTCGCAAGCAGGAAGTTAGAAAAAGGGCTCGTTAAAATGTAGACGCAATTTGTAATGCATGTTTGCTAATTTTTAGCAAAAAATTGACAAGAATACAAAATAAAAATGAATGAGAAAAAACCTCGGAAAGAACGCAATTAAATTAATGTCTTGTGCATCGTTTTTGAGGAACGAGTTGAAAAAGTAACAATTTTTAGCTAAAGCTGAAGATGAATTTATAAAATGCATCAACTTTGAGCTCATTTCAATAAATTACACAAAATTTATTGCCAATCATTAATACCCACTTGTATCTTTTGCTAAATAACTTTTTTCTGTATATACATCCTTTTTCTTCAAAGTTTTTGTAGCAAGAATCTCATTTTTGTCCACAACATTGTACTTACTTGCGGTGTGTTTCTGTCAAAATTATTAGCACTAAATTCTGTCTTTAGGCCTTAGGTATTCAATTATAGCGCTTTCAAAGAGCAAACAGGCACACAAGATTTATAAAAGTCAAAATTTTGACAACATCTCAATTTGAACACATAACCATAATTTTTTAACAAAATTTCTAAAGACTAAAACAAAGCGCTAACAAAATTTGTGGCTATGGAGACAAGCTGCTACCAATTTTTTCACCACAATTTTGACTTGATAATTTCCATTTAAAAAAAAACGAACTTTACTATTTATTTTCTGATTATTTTTAAAGAGGATAAAAAATAAAACCAATCCTATAAGATAAATCCTATTTAATGCAACAAGTATTTAAAATAGATAACGTTCCTGACAAACTGCAAAACAATCGTAACATGTATTCCTTACGTCTTGCAACATTTTGCGTGTGATTTGCGACAAAATCGAATAACATTGAGGACCTTATGGAACGTTTCAGGAATAAAATTAGGCAAATCACCCCAAATGTTGCCAAAGATAAGAAATACATGTCACTTTTGATTTGTAATTTGCACGGAAAAGAACATTTATTGCAAATAGAATTTGTTCTTGTTTTGTTAGGCTTTAAAATTATTCAGAAAACAAATAGTGCGTTGTATTGCTTTGTGACGTGGGCTTTTAAATGAGGTGGCTTTTGTCGTACCGTTACATTTCAAAAAAAAAAAGTTATAGATGGCTGTGCATTTCAGAAAGCAGATGAACAAAAACCATATGTGTCAAATGATGCACATAGAAAAATAAAAATCGACCTGATTCAGGATTTTTTACAAAAATCGCTTATTTTCAAATTATGAATTTTATTACAGTTAAAAATTCCACTCTGTATGTATGTAGGTATGTATACGTGTGCTCACAAACAATAAATAATTGCGTTTTATTTTATTAATTTGTATTACAAATTGCATATTTTAACATACAGGGTGCGCCGGAACTCGCGCCCCAGAGAAAAATGACGTATAAGGTAAGATACCAGGAACATGGATAAAATGTTAAAAAAAAATTATGTATAAAAATTTCGAAGTTATGAGGGTTTAAAGTTGGCACTTTGACTCTACTTATTTCTGTTGGAAAAATAATTTTCCAAGTTTTTTTGCTATAGGCTATTAAAAGAGGAAACAAGAAAGCTGTATCCCAAATTGTAACTTTGTTCAATGTTATTTGTGGCTTTTATTGCCAAAATTTTTGTCCCTTTACTAAATAATTGTAAAAAAACATATACAAGATCATCAGTATCCTTAAATAGATATAAAAAAATGTAAAATGTCAAAAAATAAATGTCAAATTTTTTTGACAGATAGAATTTTTTAAACATTTTTTTCATGTTCCTGGTATCTTACCTTACTTGAAAATTTTCTCTGGGGCGCGAGTTCTGGCGCACCCTGTATAGAGATAGAGATACCGCGATAAAAACGCTACTAATGTTTTAACTCTTAAATAATTTAGAATGATGACATCAATGGCAACATTACATATACCCGGTGTTTCAAATTTTAGGACTGGCGCAAAAATTAATATTTCTAATTGGTTAAAAAAGAAATTTGATAATATAAAAGATTAAGAATTAAATACATTTCAATTTGATATTTTGATATTGTACAAAATTTTTAGTGTATGACAGTGAGACCTTAAAAATTAAATTTGAAGAAAAAACAAATCAATTAACTGGAACATTTTCTACATGAGAAATTCTTCTAGAATAATGAAAAAAATTGATAGGTCTTGAAAAGTTAATATTTTAATATTAAAAATCTGAAACTTGAAATAAATTATGAAAGGATTTACAGTAATTGGTGATCAGGTCAGAATTTCTTGACAATAGAAGAAAAAAGTTAGGATGACATTTATGGCGTACCTGGGCTCTATTGTGAAGCAGATCTTTAACAAAAAAGTGTGATGTTTACAAAAAAAAATCGCATGGCAACAATTCTTGTAACAAGCTCGTTGTCTAAAAAAAATTGTGGTAGGTTTTCATTAAAAAAAAATTGTTACTATGTTCATCTCGTAAGTATAAACACATAATTAATATTCAAAAATTTTTTTGAATACCATTTTTATAGCCATTGCACACCTATAAATTTATTTGCCAAAAAAAATAGATAGTTTCGCTAGAATAAAAGCGTTTCCAGACTTTTGGACCACCCTGTATTTACAAAAATTAAGAAAACGTCATCACATAATTATAGTGTGTACCCGGATAGGTTAAACGACTCTTGTAAAAGATAAAAAACTTCGATTTAAATTTTCGTTTTATGAGATTTAGCCCTGCTTGATTAAATCTGATTTTTTTTTATCTTTTACAAGGGTAATACACCACGCTTGTCAAAAGCTAAGTGTATTGAATTTTTTTTTACTTATTATTGATCATAACCTTACGTTTTCATAAGTCTATGCGTTTACAAGCATGTTAAGACTCACCCTGTAAAAACTTTTAAAATAAAAAGATTTATCTAATAATGAAATACAGGGTGTTCCGTTTTTATTGTTACAAATTTGAAGGGGTGATAGAATATTCAATTTTAAGACAAAAGTTTCCTATGAACATGTATAAATGGGGTTTTCCACTATTGCAAAAGAGATAAAATTACAAAAGTTGGTACAGCTGATAACACCTAAACACCTAAACAAATTCAAAATTCAAAAATCAGTTGTAAAAATTTTTAATCACGGGTGTCTTAAACAGTGAAACAAATTTAATTTTTAATTTTTGTTCTTTTTTTGGTCTGTAAGACAAATTGTAAACTGATTTTACTTAAAAACGGTAAGTTGTATCGAAAAAACGCAAGAGACCTCTTTTTTATAAAAAACTATGAAATTTAGAATTTTGTGGCTGAAAGTGGCACGAACCAATAGCCAAAATAGTTAGGGTACTTTTAGCTTAAACCGCCCCAGTTTAGGGCGCCCCTAAGTAAAAATTTCGACATTTTATCTTTGAATTTTTTGGGTGTATAAAGGTTTTCAGTTGTATCAAATTTTGAAATTTTATCTGAAATATTTCAAGAAATCCATTAAAAGATGCACTCGTTTCAGGGGATGTAGCCCCCTTATTTAATATTTTTCGATACATGTTTATAGGAAACTTTTATCTTAAAATTGAATATCCCATCACCTGCTTAAATTTGTAACAATAAAAACGGAACACCTTGTATAAATTAGAGATTACCTAGTATTGGAAAAAAATGAGAAAGCATAAATAAATAGAAAGAATTCTAGCCAATTTTACAAATCAATTTAAAACAAAAACTAATTGTCATGGTGTAAGCAAAAGCTTTTTAAACGTTCACGGGGATTAAAAAATAAAACCGCCATGTGTAAACCCTGCAATTTATTCAATTTGCAACAACTTGAATAGACCTAGAGGCGTGTACAATCATCCCTAATGATAGTGTACAACCGTCATCCCTAACGTCTATTTTCTTTTTTTAAGGTATACCAAAAAAGTGCCTTTAACATTTTAAATTTCTGGTCCAGATGTCATCAAAACTATACGTCATGTGGTGCTTTATTGTCATTAAAAAAATCATTCAAAATAGCGAAATGATTTATTATTTTTCAAAGTGTCCTTATATAATGGCTTGTCAAATCTCATCAAATCGTTGACGAGCTTTAGTTAAGCACACCTTTCCTGGAACCCTTTTAAGTCTCTATTAGGGTTGGCAAGATTAAGGGAAGATAAGAGTGGTAGAATCGCTATAGATTTACAGGAGATTTCTATGGTCGTCATTCAATTTAGGTAATGTGATGTAGAATGGCACGCATCACTTTAAAACACGTTATCAACTATTATTGTTATTGAATAAAGTGATTTTGTGACTGTTGATTTTTGTGATAGCTGAAATGATAATACGCTACAAACGGCACTTAACGGTATTAACACGAATAGTCATTTTGTGGATTTAAAAATCCGTTTGGGTGATTAACTCTTTCAGGGACGGTGGGTTAAAATTTAACCCACCTTTTTAACTCACCTTAATTTATATTTTTGAGCAGTTTTGCTCATTAATGGTAATATTTTTAATAATACAGACATTATTCTTGTAGAGTATACCACATTTTTTTTTATTTACAATCAATGAACTTAAAATTATTATAAAAACTATACATTTCGTCCACCCAATTTCTGTAAATTCACAAAAATTCATTGTATCCTGTGCTTTATTGTCATGATAACTGACACTGTTAAGTTTAATTAAATTCTTATTCATTTTGGACCGGATTTCCAATCTAAAAATGGATTGCTACTATACCTCAAGCTATGTAAGACAAAGCACAGGTAAAAAGTATGTAAGAAATAACGGGCATTTTGTCAACATGATAAATGTTCATCAAAGTTCTCAAACAAGGTTAGAAAAACCTAAAGACTAATTTACACTTTTAGTCTGTCATGGAAATTGGTTGGACAAAATTCACTGTACTCAATTGAAAAAGTCATAAATGGTGGCACTGAATTTTTTTCTATTTCGTTGATACTTGCATTATGTAGCACCAAGCAACAAGAGTCTCGAAGTAACTGCCAGTGTGTAACTTGTAGAGTGTCTCTTTGTTAAGGCAAACAGAAAAACTGCTTTCAAGCATATTATTACAAAAAATAATAACTTTTGTTACCTATCGTACAAAAAGTTTGCTTTTGTTTTTATTATTTATTGTTATTTTTCTTTGTTCATTATAATACTAATTTTTTTCTTAATTAATTTTTTTAAATGCCTATTATGTCACTAAATAAGTAATAGACAATGACTACTTCATATTAAGAATACTTTGAAATTATCAAAAATGTACGAGATTTTATGAGGGGTTCATGAAGTTAATGAGACTACCGGAGAAAGTAAAAAAATCTGAAATCTAAAATAATTGGTCATAGACCGATGAAAAACTGTCGTTAGTGCTATTTTAATACATATACAGGCTGTTCCGTCTAAATCCAACTTTAGAAGTATTGGGAGTTGGAGTAATCGTATTTATTTGAAAATTGGTACATAGTCATAAACCATTAAGTTCTCCTAAACGAAAATATTTTCAAGATGGCGGCACTTCCGATTATACCGGAAGTCGGTCTCAACTTTCTTATTTTAAATGGAAAGGTATATTTTTTACTGCGTTTTTGGATTAATTGGGTTATTTTAAGGGAATTTTCATTAGCTTTCCCTATACCTAACTTTAGCCGTTTTTGAAATATTTGGAGTTTTTCAAAAAATTTTGGATTTGCACCTTCCACCTTTGCTATTTTTTAAAATTTTGAATTCGGTTTTTTGGCATTTGAAAGAAAAAGTTTAGATCTTTCTTTCGGAGTTTTGAAATTTTGAAAAAAAAATTAACAAATTATAAAATTTTAAGGTTACTTTTGTAATAATTCAAATACCCATAACTCAATTTTTTCAAATGAAATACCTCAATTTTTATTTTACTAAATGGAGGAGAATTTAATTCTGCATCAATCTGTATTAACATTTCCTATACCTAAATTTAATAATTTTTAAGTTATGGTGACTTATTGTTGAGACTGCCGAAAATCTGTTATTAGCCACATTCGTTTTCGTATAGTTTGCTATGGAAATAAAAAATGTCAAAATTGCTTCTCAATAAATGTCGACAGTGACTTATTATTTGACAAATAGTGCCAAAATATGGAAAGTCAAAGCTACTCAAACTTAGATTTAATTAATTTATTTGTATTTATGGAGAGTGTAACAAAATTATGATATCGTTCATTAAACAAAAATAATTTTTTCCCACTTGTTAGCTTTAAATAATGATTGCATGGTAGAACCTATTAATAATAATTAAATTTGCATAACTTTGATTCTCCATATTTTGGTACTATTTGGCAAAATAATAAGTCACTGTCCACGTTTTCTGATAAACAATTTTGACATTTTTGATTTCCATAGCAAACTATGTGAAAACGGGTATGGCTAGGAATAAATTTTCTGTAGTATTAAAATAAAGTCCATAACTTGAAAATTATTAAATTTAGGTATAGGGAATGTTAATACAGATCAATGCACAATTAAATTCTCTTCTATTTAGTAAAATAAAAATTGGGGTATTTCATTTGAAAAAATTGAGTTATGAGTATTTGAGTTATTACAAAAGTAACCTTAAAATTTTGGGATACGCTATTTTTTTTTCAAAATTTGAAAACACCAGAAAAAGGATCTAAGCTTTCTCTTTCAAACGCCAAAAAACCGAATTTAAAATCTTAAAAAATGGCAAAGTTACCGGTTTTTAAAGTGGAAGGTGCAAATCCAAAAATTTTTGAAAAACTCCAAATATTTGTTGAGTTGAGACCGACTTCCGGTATAACCGGAAGTGCCGCCATCTTAAAAATATTTTTATTTAGGAGGACTTAATAGTTTATGGCTATGTACCAATTTTCAAATAAATACAATTATTCGTACTCCCAATACTTCTAAAGTGGGGTTTAGACGGAACAGCCTGTATTTTAAAACAACTTGAAAAATGATTATTTTCAAAATCCAGTAAATGGCTGTTACCTGTACGGTGTTTTAAATACATTAAAGTGTGTACCTGAAAGAGTTAAAGCGGTTTTGAATTTTTGAGTTTTGTGCATCGTGAAATCGACGACCAATAATTTCATCAAGGGCGCACAAAAATTAATTGGTTTTTATAGTTTGGTGATTGCTTTGTTTGAATATGCGGTTATCGTGGCCATAATTCAATCACAGGAATTCCGTGTTTGCTTTATTTTAGACCATATCTGTCCAGAACATGTGCTTTGTGCCGACCTTTGGTTAAATCCTATCAGCTCTGCTAATCTACAATCTCTAAACTCCTTGCATTACTTTATTGGTTGTTGTTTATTGTATTCAATACAATTGGTTCAATGGTAAGGGAAATCAGACTTTGTGGGCCATTCACCACTTATCTGTTCAAATCCAGGAAACACTCGTTTTATTTGCTACAATTCAATTCTTTCAATTTTCCGAGTTTTCTTTTACTTTTTACTGTCGATAAACAATAATCGTACCTCGTTCAACAAATAGACAACTTCCCCCCATGTGTGCGAATACAAACGGATAATGACATAAGGGTATAACTAGTTTATAAGCGCACGGCAAGATGAAGAAGGGAGAGCTCTGAATTGCCCCCCTGGGGTTAATCGGCGCCTCGCTTCCATTGTTTACATTTGTATCTGACCGCTTTGAGCCATTCTTTGGCAACAATACCGCTTTTTGGAACGTTGTGTATGTGACAGTCTCACCACACCGCAAAAGCTTCCTTAATCCGACTAATGATGTACTTTCAACGAGTTTAGAAGCCAGTGGCGCTGCTGATTTTTTTTCAGAAAAAATCTAAATACCGTTCGGAACGTGATGAAGTGGATCAACACAAAAAAAATTCTTATAAACCTAGAACATATGATAAACTTAAGACTTAAGACAATAAAAAAATAATAAAAAAATAAAACAAAACAAATATTTTGGGAAATATAATAATATAATTTGTTTATTATAATTTTTCAGTTAATTTAACTTAATGATAATTATACTTAATCACGCTTAATTTATTTTTTATAAAAGTCTAGAATGTGTTGCTTCATCAAGACGCTCACTGTAATGGTTTATTAATATTTTCTAAATCAGTAAACGTTAAAAAAATTGTATTCTTTATTTATTCCTACCGATGTTTTAACATGTTTGTTTTTACAAATAAAAATGTATAAAACATCGCCTATAAAAGTCACACATAAGATCAAAAATAATACGAATATTAAGACATTCTGTGCCTGTATTTGTCACATTTTCTAGTAATGTTAGAGATTAAAAAATTTATATTCAAATGTAGATTAAGAAAATTAATTTGACAAGTTTTTTCATACACTAAAAATCCCATAAGCCCCCGTGTTTTTGTCAGTATGACAGTGACAAAACGGAACCTAACTTTTGCACTCTGAATTGTGTTTTTAATAATTGTACTTTCCATTAAATTAAATAAACTAATTTACACTTTATTTGTTAATTTAGTGATTTACATATTCATTAAATTGTCTTACCGAATTACACTCAAGCTTTTTTTTACGAAGAAAACTTGATATTTTTAATTTTTTTCCTTTAGTTTTGTTTCCTTTAGGCAATTTAATTCAAAAAACTGCCAGAAAAAATTACTCGCAGTTTTTTTCGTTAAATTGCCAGAAAACAAAATTTTCATTAAAATGTTAAGTTTACTTCGAAAAAAAAGCTCTCGTGTAATTATAAGTGAAAATTATAACTTGAATAAATTGGTCGAAACATGTAGGAACAAAAATTTTAAAAATTACCTACAGGTTTTTTCGACGTAAATTTTAAAAAATCTTCTTTAGTCTCTAGTTTATTTACAAGAGTTTTTTATATAGGAACTATAAGAAACTAATTTATTATCGAATAAAAAAAAGTAAATAAAATAAAGTTTCATATTTCAGTTAAAAATTAGGTTGTACAGTCAAAATAGACAAATAAAACTGGGACAAAAATGACAATCATATAATTTCACAATTTTTTATCGTTAAATTAGGACTATACCATAAATAGGTTAACTTTGGTATGACAACTAGAAACATCAAAGCGAAGTTTAGGACTAGTTTTAAGAATATATTTTGACATGTCATTATTACTGTCTACGACCATTTGTAGTCAACGAGGCATAGAATTTTTATGGTGAATTTGATTATGTGTCAATTAATTAGTACTGACACTGATAAACCTTGACAATTCATAGTCTGATATACACTACTCCACAAAAATTAAAGGAACAAGAAAATTTCCTAAATTTTTTGGTGATTTTTGAAAGGCTGTAACTCATCGAAAAATGGTCGTACCGAGATTTCAAGTTTTGAGATCTTTTAGCAAATTTTTTTTCTGTGCTATAGTTATTAAGCAATTCTAAGTAATAGCGCAAGAAAAAAAAATCGAAATTTTTTTGTTTTTTTTTTTGATCCACGGACGTGAGGATTTTTTTTTTTAGTTAAGTCAGTGCATAGGCTACCAATGACCACACAAGGAATAGAAGGGTAGTGTCAAAAAGTGGAATAAATGTCTTATAAGATCCTATGAACAAAAACACGATTACCCGTCACACCAAACTTTTATTTAAAACACAACGCGTTTCAACCACAAAGTGGTCATCCTCAGGTGAGAATAAAACTCTAGTTAGTAGTTTTATTCAAGTTTTATTTTCACCAACGCGTTGTGTTTTAAATAAAAGTTTGGTGTGACGGGTAATCGTGTTTTTGTTCATCGTTTCCATACCAAGAAGATCCAAGAAGAAGTATTATAAGATCCTCCTATGATTTTTTTGAAAACATTTTTTTTGTTTTCACCTTGATTTAAAGAAAAGAGAAAAAAAGAAGTTTTTGCGTTGTTTTAGAAAATCTAATATTGATGAGGCGACTAATGTTTTTAGGTGTTTTTACAGCTTAAAGTATTATCCACAGTTCTGCTAATTTTTAAATCGATCCATCAAACAGTTTTCTCGGACCGATTGATCAAAGTTTTGCAAAAGAATTAAAGGAACAATTGCACATATTGTTTCTGAACATCGTCTAATATTTGTCAAGATGAGAAAAACAATTTTTTTCAGCTTTTTTTACACGTTTGCATTAGTTAAATTTGAAAAAAAAAATCGAAACGGGGAAATCCAAAAAAATGTTTTTGATTTTTTTTTCAAAAAGAAATCTGTAATGTTTCTTGAATTTTTCTACAAATTCAAAAAAATTTAAAACCTTTTTTCAATGTCTTTTTCAAAAATTAAGCAGTATTGTTTCTTAAACGTTTTTACAAATTTTCAAAAAAAACAAAACACAATTTTTTTATTTTTAGCAAATAACTAGTGCAAAATTGTAAAAAAAGTCGAAAAAAATTGTTTTATTCATTTTGATAAAAATTAGGCTGTTCAGAAACAATATGAGCAATTGTTCCTTTAATTCTTTTGCAAAATTTTGATCAATCGGTCCGAGAAAACGGTTAGATGAATCGATTTAAAAATTAGTAGGACTGTGGATGATACTTTAAGCTGTAAAAACACTTAAAAACATTAGTTGCTCCATCAATATTAGAAAATACTCGGTAAATTTACTAAAACAACGCAAAAACTTATTTTTTTCTCTTTTCTGTAAATCAATGTTAAAAGTGAAAAAAACAATTTTCTAAAAAATTATAAGAGGATGGTCATTGGTTGTTGAGATATCGATGATCAAAGACAAGAGAATCCTTTTTCACTTAAAGTAGGATATCTCAGCGACAAATTAATTAAAGAGAATATGAAAAAAGCAAATTAATGAAAACAAACACGCTATAGGGCCTATGCATTGAAATAACTAAAAAAAATCCCACGTCCGTGGACCAAAAACAAAAACATAAAAATTAAAAAAAAAATCGCGCTATTACTTAGAATTGCGTGATAACCATAGCACAAAAAAATATTTGCTATAAGATCTCAAAACTAGAAACTTAAAGCTTCAAAACAGTTTTTTTCGAATCTAGATACAACCATTTTTCGATGAGTTATAGCCTTTCAAAAATCACCAAAAAATGTAGGAAAATTTTTTGTTCCTTTAAGTTTTTGGAGTACTATACATCGATGAAATTGAAGGGTCCTGTTTTATTTGTTCATCCATCGTACAATTGTACATTTCTGTGCAATAAAATTAAGCACAAGTCTTATGATGTTTTAGCTACATAACAATGTGTGCCTTACAATTATACTATATTAGCTCCTGAAATATTTTGCAATCTTTTTTTAACACCCTGTATTATGTGTGCTTAATCTTATTGCCCAGAAGTGTACTTCATGGCATTTTTAGTTTTACTTTTTTAACTATGAACAAAAATGTCTTATTTTTGAAGTTTACGGAAAAAAGTACATGATGCTTTTAATTATTTATTCATCGTTTTTACTTATTTAAAGATGTTTGCAGATATGTGAGAAACACATTGACGAGTCGCTCCTGTTCTGCGACATGAATGACACATTATACAGCTCAAGTGCGTAACTGAATCAAAGGTGAAAACATTATGAATGGTCTGACGCTTCTGCCAATACACGTTGAAAAAGCTTCACATCGACGGGAGCCAAACTTTGTTTATAGGGACAACGCGTCCAGACAAGTGATTATCAGGTAAAACCTGGCAAGATGAAAGAAAAGCTTTCGACCGTATTATTAAGAGATTTCACAGGTCATGCCTAAATAATATCCACTGCATTTAATAAACCACTCTGGTTTTTTGTCTGTATAAGAAGATTAAATCTGATGCATCTCTCAATCTTTGAAATGGACAGATTGGTGACGTAATATTATCCGCCCTCTTTTTTTACACGACCAGCGTGATAATTTGATAAAAGTCGCTCAACGCATCCCACAACAAATGTTGCAGGGATGTTGAATTTAATAAACTATGAAACAAACCTAATTGCGTTGTTGAAAAAATCATTACATCATCGCTCCGGGTGCAAATGTCCACATAATATGTGTATCCCAACGAGTCCATGGAGCAATTTAGGCCCCTAAACAGCCCTCGGCCTAGGGAGAGATCTCCGTGAAAGAGCTACATATCAATGTTTGCAAAACTACAATCATTTGAACCAGTCGGGTGTGGGGAGCACGAATTTAATTGACTCCTTGGGGGACGTCAAGTTCCATTCCGCGTTTTTAGTTTTTAATTAAAAACTTGTAAAGGTGCAATTTGAAAATCAAAATTTTTATCAAATGCACTCACATGCTACAACAATTAACAAAATTTAATTATTCCCAAAATTATAAATTTCACTTTTGTGTAATGTTTTGTTATAATTTTGCAACTACGGATACTTACAATCCTGTACAGAGTGTTTACGGTCTTAAGATTGAAATTTAAATGTGATGATAAGAAAACTAATACGCTATATAAAACAAAAATTCACCTTGTGAAAGGAAATAATTCATTTTATATTATTTGTTTCAGAACTGCTGTTTCAGCTACAACAATGGCCATCAGTATCATTACTAAGGCTCGGATTATATGCAAAATGCATATTTGTTATTAAGAGGTATATCAGCAAAATTGTAAATTTTCTATGCATATCTAATGTTTTTTGATTAAAATAACCTAAATAAAAAATGCATATTTTGGCAAATTGGTGCAAATTTTAGAAAATATTGCATATTTGTGCATATTTTCCTCAAATCACTAATTTCCGATTAATAAATTTCAGTTCAACTTAAAAATTGGACAGTTTAAGAAAAATAATCCGATTACAAAATATTTTAAAGAGAAAACAACCGGTAATTCGTAAGCCAAACTCAAAAATTAGTTCCCTGCTGAGTGTTTCTTGTTTAATTTGTTTTATACTAGATGAATATAAAGTATTGAACCGTTTTCAAAAAATAATAATTAATATAAATTATAGTAATATAAAAAAATAATAAGACCAAAATTTTGTTTTGTTTTTGAGTTATTCGATTTTTGTTGTCTAAATTGCGATATACATATGTAAAAAAATAATTTAATATAAAGTAGATAGTTGTAGTCCCTTAGATCATGATCTTCATGAGAAAAATGTTTTTTTGGTGGGTTGCTATTAAAATAAATATTTTTGTAGAACTCAAAAACAAAATAATAAAAATTTTGAAAAATTTTATTTTTGATAAAACATTACATTTCTATAGAACTTTATAATTCATCAATTAGTTTTTTCAAAAAATAAATACTTTAAACAAAAAACGTGTTGTGATTTGAAAAGTACAGAATTCTTCGTTAAAATTACTAGGTTATTATGTCTCTCGCCAAACCAATTTTTTATCGTGTGCAGTTCAAGATGACGAAAATACAAAATTTAGTGTATTCGAGGATAAAAATTTATCCCAACTTTGATTTTTTTATTGTTAAAAATTTTGCATATCGATGCATATTTGGCATATATTGGAGCATGTTTTTTAATATTTTGTGCATATTTTTGTGAAAATACGTGCATATATATATGCGCACTTTTACGAATTTTTCGTGCATATAAACCATGCCTTAATCATTACCTTGTTTTCATCGTAAATCACGACAACCAATTTATTATTTTAATATTTGCGATCCATGTCCATAAATTTGAAAAAAATTAAGAAAAACAAATCAAACTTATTGAAAACTATTTTGTTGGAAGAGATTAAACAAAGTATTTCAATTTTGATAAAAAAATACAGCAAAAGCAAATCAAATGATGACAGTGTCAAAACTATGAAGTGACTTTTCTCTTTCATTGACACGAATACGATTTTTTTATTTGTTACAACAATACAATTTTATCTGAACAAGGAAATAATTCCAGTGACCCTCAAACCGTGTACCAACATTTTGGAGTTTAATGATATTTTTAAGTGTTTTTCTCGGTTCACCCTTCTATTACTCCGTCAATTTTCAACTCCAAAACCGTGAAAACCCTGTATAATAAACCGCTTGTTTCAGACATACATAAATATTTTTCTTGTAACCGATAACCTTAAATTATGAAAGCTCAATTTTTATAGATGAGTTTGGATTTTTCTGGTTATTTTGTATCGGTATAAATGTTCTTTAAAGATATGTAAGTATTATGAAATTTTTGTTTGTGTTGAGGCGTTTACAATTTTTTGCACTTTTGTACCATTTAGATATAATTTTTAACAGATAATAATTAATAATAATTAATCCAGTAAAATTTAGGAAAAAATATAATGTTGAAACATATTTATCACTACCTTCGAAATATTCCTCTATAATTTAAAATTTTTTAGTCTCAAAAAGTTAATTTGATAAATATTCTTTAAAAGTTGAGGTATTAGGATATTAATTTCGAGTTAAAACTTAGGAAGCGAGTAATGCGTTAAAGAAGGAATAAATGATTTTCGTCTGAAGCAAAGGTTAAATTATTTTTTGCTAAAGCCAACGTTAAAAGAGCTCTCGATCTGTTCTAATGACGATTCCTCGACGTAAAGTCAATTAGTGCTTTCGAATTCAATTAAACGCTTAATGAAGTACTTTTGCTGTTCCGTGAAGATTTATATCTACTCTGATAATTGCATAAAAACAATATCCTTGTTACTGAGGAAGCGAAATAATAATTCGATTGTTTTACATCCTTCTGATGCCGGCACACTTTCAAATTACTTTAGCTAGTGAGTTTTTTAATTGGTTTGTCGTTTCAATCACAAAATAAAAATAACTAAAATTAAGAAATTAATTCAGGATGACAAGATCAGGGGCACAACATCGATATTAAATGTGAATCAAATTTGAATTAAAGTAATTGAATTTTGGAGGGGAAAAGTGGATAATTTTGTTATCTGCCTCGGACAAGGGTTACTCAAACCTAAATGGCGAACTGTAAACAGTTTCGGGGAGAAAATTTGCAGCGTTGAGTGTCTTTAGTGGCTTCGCTTCTATGCAATATTGGATTTTTTAGCGCAAATTCATTTCTAGAATAAGATCGGTAATTTCCGCAACTTTGGAAATGAGACACGAATTAAAAACTGATTTCAATTTTAGCCGTTAACCTACTAATCTGCTTAGTTTACTTCGAACATTAAAAAACAAACTTTAATATATTTTTATCGTAAGCAGGCATTGTTTTCTTTTGCAACAATAAATATTATCAATTTTTATCATTAACACAACTGCATAACAAGCTTACAATAAAAATTAATAAATCTATTTTTATCAATGAACAAAAGTTTTTATTTCCAAAGCCTTTAACACATTCACAACAAATTGAAGTAATTTATTATTTTGACGTAAAACGCTATTTCGCCACAGTATTACAAAATAATAATGATATCAAAAACCGGATTAAATCATGCTGCAAACAAGTGAGAGTCCTCTGTACAACGTGATACAAAGCTTTTCAACCCTCATAAAAAGCACAGTTTAAATGTAGAACCCGTTTGATAGTACAGTTTCTGAACAGTAGAGGGTAGTTTTAACGTTTAGAACATAACATTGGTGACTATTTCAAATAATAAATAAAGAATTCCTAGAAAGTGAAATATTTGGTCATTTGGTGGATCATTCCGCAATAACTCAAATATTATTGAATGAAAAAGATATTATTATTTATAAAAAATATTTGTATAATAACACTGATTAAGCCTTGGGTGTAATCACTACGATGTAAATAAAATACTTGTGATGCAATGAGATGAAGACTAAGCATTTGTAATTAATTGATGTGTCATTGATAATGCCCGTAATAAATTATGGCCAAATTTAAATTTTAAATAAATTTGATTTTTCAAGCTTAATTTTTTTGGAAATTTAAACTTAAAAGTAGACACTTAAATCTGATAGGTACTTATCTATAAGACATAGAATAGTACATTATATTATAAGTGATAGAAATGTAGGGGAGAGGGGGGCAGTTTTGAACACGGGGTACTTTAAAACAGTTGACGTAACTTCTTTCCATTTTATCTTAAGGGCGCTAGCTTTTGAGCAATTATCAAATTTTTATGTACGAATGTTGGTTTTGTCGGGGGCTGTAATCAGCCCTCCACCAGTTATTGTATTTCGTTTTTTTGTCGTTTGAAAGAGAAGGTTTAGATCTTTCTTCCTGTATTTTCAAATTTTGAAAAAGAAATTAACAAATTATAAAATTTTAAGGTTACTTTTGTAATAATTCAAATACCCAAAACTCAAATTTTCCAAATGAAAAGTACCCCAATTTTTATTTTACTAAATGGAAGAGAATTTAATTCTGCATCGAGCTGTATTAACATTCCCTATACCTAAATTTAATAAATTTTAAGTTATGGTGACTTTTTGTTAAGACTGCCGAAAATCTATTACTAGCCCCATCCGTTTTCGTATAGTTTGTTATGGAAATCAAAAATGTCAAAATTATTTCTCAATAAACGTGACTTATTATTTGACAAATAGTGCCAAAATATGGAGAGTCAAAGCTACTCAAACTTAGATTTCATTAATTTATTTATACAAAAATAAATTTTTCTCACTTGTTAGCTTTAAATAATGATCGCATGGTAATAATAATTAAGTTTGCATAACCTTGATTCTTCATATTTTGGCACTATTTCTCAAATAGTAATTTACTGTAGACGTTTGTTTAGAGAAAATTTTGACATTTTTGTTTTCCATAGCAAACTATGTGAAAACGGGTGTGGCTAGTAATAAATTTTCTGTAGTCTTAAAAAAAAAGTCCATAACTTGAAAATTATTAAATTTAGGTATAGGGAATGTTAATACAGATTAATGCATAATTATATTCTCTTCTATTTAGTAAAATAAAAATTGGGGTATTTTATTTGAAAAAATTGAGTTATGAGTATTTGAATTATTACAAAAGTAATCTTAAAATTTTGGGCTATGTTATTTTTTTTTCAAAATTTGAAAACATTAGAAAAAGGATCTAAGCTTTCTCTTTCAACGCCAAAAAAACGAATTTAAAATCTTTAAAAATGACAGAGTCACCGATTTTTAAAGTGGAAGGTGCAGATCCAAATTTTTTTAAAAAACTCCAAATATTTCAAAAACGGCTAAATTTAGGTATAGGGAAAGCTGATGAAAACTTCCTTAAAATAACCCGATTAATCAAAAAACGCAGTAAAAGATTTACCTTTCCATTTAAAATAAGTAAGTTGAGACCGACTTCCGGTATAACCGAAAGTGTCGCCATCTTGAAAATATTTTCATTTAGGAGGACTTAATGGTTTATGGCTATGTACCAATTTTCAAATAAATACGATTCTAATGTGGGGTTTAGACGGAACACCCTGTATATATGTATTTATACAGAATATTTTTTTATAATTAAACTTAAAAAATGAAATACATATTTTGTTTGATAGTAAAGTTCGTTTTTTTAATTTATGCGTGTGGATCTATTAATAATTCGAAAGACTACTAAATAGCTATCTATTTGTAAACAGTAAACATGTAAACAGTCCTGTTGCTCTCTCTACATATTTGCGTAAGGAAGATCACGCTATTTATCTGACGCAGGGCTAGTGACGTACGTCAAAAGTGTCTTACCGTCACATAGGTCATTTATAATTTTATTTTTAATGTGGAAAACTGTTTTGAGGCTAATATTTATACACTTTATATCATCGTAACAATCGTAATTCAAGCCCTATAAAAATCCTAATGCCAGAGAGAAGCTTTAATTTTTTATTTTAGTACCAAAATGTCAGAAGCTGTCATTTGACAGCAAAAACAGACGGAGGTTATGTCGTGTTCCTAATTCACACCACTCCCACCAGCAATTTAAAAAAAAAAAACTTTAGTTGGAAAAACTATTTCACTTAAAATAATTAATAAGAGTATTGTGAACTGTGAAATAGAAGAAAAAATAGATACAATTATAAAATTAAAAAAAAAAACCGATACTTTAAAAGTATCGAACAAATATGCGAGGGCCTCAGCACAAAATTATTACATATTTATAAAAAATCCCGGAATAGACGGAATTTGAGTATTTGAATAGCCATATCGTCATTTTTGTGTCAAATAAAATATATTTTATTGAAGAATTAAAACGAATTTTTTTCCACACTTTGTGTCACTAGAAGTTGCTATGATAATATTAGCTTGTTTTAAAACAAAGAAATGTTATTAGTGGACCATAAGTTGATTTACGAATTATTTTGTATTTTTTCATTACTTAGTGCTTAGAAAACTTTTTCATTAGTGACACTTGTTAAATAACATGTATAGTTTAAATCCTTTTAGTTGAAATTGCAACATTTTTTTATGGCTAACTGGGAACAAAAATCGAAGATATTTTTTTGCTAAAAATATGTTATAATATTTTGTTACAAATATAATTTTTTTAAAGAAAAAAACACGCTTTTTAAATGTCATAGCCATCTATGATTCCCATTTAAAAAATTAAAAAAAGCTTTGTTCGTTTTAGGTGAAGCAAAAATAGTACATTACAAAATAAAGGGTAATGCCATTACCACCGAGGTTTGTATGCTATTTTATTCACAATCACATTATTTTTAGTCATAAATTTGAATAAAATAAAATTCTAACAAAGTTAAGGTCCAAACGTGGTAGGCCATCCAAACAGCGTTTGATTTTTGACATTTAAAAAATGTCAAAGAAAATACTGAAATAATGTGTGAATCTGATTTAAAATCGTTGAAATGGAGTATAGTGCGCTCCCCCAGAAGTAACAAAAACTGTTACAGAAGCAATTGAATACTAATTTAACAAAATATTTTGCTTAACTTGACAATTTGAAAGAAAAAATTTCTGGTATTTTTGTAATCTTAACATTGGAAATCCTATTACCGCTAAATAAAATGTTTCCTTTGCAGTTTTGACGTAAAATCAAAGTTAAAAGTTTTTTTCCTCTTGTAAACTCAATCCGGAGACATACTGTAGATTAGAATTGCAATGACATAGAGTCAAGGAAAAATCCCCAAAAATAAACATTCACAAAGTCCAATTTTTTTACAAATTGATGTGTTTAAAATCACTTTAAATTATATTATTATTTAATAAGAATTTAATTCTATTTTCTTTCTTTGTTAAATCTAAAAGAACAAAACGGAACAAAAAGTGATTTAAATTTAAAAGATTGTACAGTTGTAACGTTTATCTAATTTTATGTGTTACAAATGATAGCATTTAAAACGTTAGTTAGTATTTATTTTAAAGCAATTTGGGTTTATAACGTTGCAAAGGTCAGCAATTTTATCAACAATTGTTCCTGCTGTAGTAATTTTGCAGACAAACATAAGGTGTATTAAAAATATGTTTAAAAAGTGTAGCTTATGAAACTATAAATTTTGACTAATAAAAATCTTTGCACTTATTTAATCTGCATTAACTTATAAAGTATCTAACGATTTTTCAAATTACAAATTTTAACTATTTCATCAGTTAATTAGAATCAAAAATAATACTAATTTTTAAAATACATGTAACTATCAATACCGGCGTATAGAAAGTAAAATAAAATCATTATAATTTCAATCAATAATTTTTAATTTTAATAATTATGGTTGGTAAATATGAATATAACAGTTTTTGTATTTTATCTATAAACAAAAATTACTACATAATTATTAAATATAGTAAACAATATTTTTAAATTCGACTCAATAATGGTTATTTTATTGATCGAGCATGTTACTCTTCTGCCACAGATAGGCTGACGCAATACCCAAGTATTAAAAAAAAAATTGAAGCGGAAAAAGTTTTAGTTCTACCTCTTAACGTTTAAATTTGATTAAATACCTACCAGTTTACTGTTAAATAGTTTTTATAAAAATTTTTCTTCTTTTCCTGTGACTAACAATCTTTTGCAGCTTTATTTATGTTTACTGAGTATAAAAAACAGCCAAAATTCGAGATTTGCCAAGTCACGATCAAATGTTTAAAAATAACCAATCACTCGACTCAAAAACTAAATAATAATAATAATAATTGCTCCTTATTTATTTCACAATATATTTTCGTTAGAATTATCAATTCGCAATTACGCTACAAACAAAAATTTTGATAAACCTAATCGGCGAATTGTGAGTCTGACTTTCGGCTAGAAACAATTTCATCAGCTTATCTTCAACGTCTTTACCGATTTGGTTACATCATCTTTTCGGCTTTGGTCCCGCTATAAAACAAATCTCCGCTCTTTCAAGCAACATTCACATTCACAACCTCTTAGCGTAAAGTTGTCCCACCGTTGCGTCAGCTTCGTTTACTGTGCTGTGTATTCGAGAAAAACATAAAAATGGCAAGCATCGACTATAGCTATTTTCTCTCCCCTCACTCTTCCAGGAGAAGACCGGCTCTCACACGGGAATTAAGTAAGCCAATTATATTAATTAGGAAATTAATTAATGTCATACTTCTCGCAGCCAAGCGCGCCTATGGAGCCAAAGACACAATCTCTTTGGCCGAAGGTATGCCCAACGAGGTAACATTCCCTTTCGAAAAAATGCAAATTTCGATGAAAGACGGCTCAACCCTCACCATCCAAGGACAACAATTAAACGCTGCTTTACAATACATCCCGACTCAAGGATACCCTCCACTCCTTAAAACCCTCAAAGAGTTTACTCAAAAAGTCCATCAGCCGCCGAATTGGCAGGACCGCGAAATATTAATTACAAATGGGTCCCAAGATGGTATCAGCAAGTCCATTGAGCTTTGCATCCAAGAAGGTCATCCGGTGTTGGTTCAAGACCCTCTCTATACCGGCGCGGAGATTGTCGTAAGTACGAAAAACATGTTTTTGGTAAAAATTAATTGCCATGTAGTTGAAGCCATTCAAGGCTGAATTGATCGCTATTGAACAAGATCAGTTCGGTATGAGTGCCCAAAAATTGTTACAAGTCCTGGAGGACCGAAAAGCGAAGTATACGGAAGAGGGTGGAGGGTGGAAAATGCCCAAAATTATGTACATCAACCCCACTGGGTCGAATCCAACCGGGACAACCATGTCGTTAGAAAGGAGGAAGGAGATTTATGAAATTTGTTGCAAATACAATATTTTAATCCTGGAGGACGATGCATACTGCTTTATGCATTATTTGGAAGAAAATCCTCCAAGTTTTCTCTCTTTGGATACGGAGGGTCGTGTACTCAGATTCGATTCTTTATCAAAAGTATTAAGTTCTGGTCTTCGACTGGGATGGATCACTGGACCAAAACAATTGATCTCAACTATTGAATTACACATTCAGAGCTCCTACCTACATTCAAGCACTTTATCTCAGGTATTTTTTGCAAAATGCGGATGTTGTTACATTTAATTGTCCCGATAACTGAAAGTCAAAGATCGAGAAACATAATACCAGAGGCCGATAACCTCTGATACGTCCAAATGTTGAAACAAGAATTTCTTTGATTTGCAATCTTTCTTTCATTATTGCAAAACACTGTTTATTTCTCCAATTTGCGTCAAACCTTTCAGTTGATTCGATTTCTTGTTAAAAAAACCGGCGACATTTTTACTGATAACTGATAAGACGCAAAACTGGTAAAATCCAGTTGTTGAAATGACCCAATGAACCCCCGCTCACTTATCTTGTCGCTTTCAGGTCATCGTGGAGAACCTCTTTCAAGCTTGGGGTTTTGACAAATTCATGGAGCATTTGAGCTTCATTCGCAAATACTACAAGGCCCGTCGAGACCTCACAATCGACTCCATGGAGCGTCACTTGAAGGGTTTGTGCGAATGGAACGTACCCACCGGAGGAATGTTTGTTTGGATTAAAGTCCGGGGAGTGTCTGATGTGTATGATATGCTGATGAGCAGAGGCTTGAAAAAGGGTATTACTTTCGTACCTGGACACGCTTTCATGGCCGATCCCACCAAAGCGTGTAGCTATATTCGCGCTTCTTACAGCAAAGCGAATCCTAAACAGATCGAAAAAGCGATGAAGCTTTTGGCAGAGTTGATAAGGGAGGAACATTTGCTGTTGCGTAGGAAGCTGGATAATTGTACTTAGTTTTTGATTTAAACCGGTTAAGGTTTTCTATTTGCTTTGAAAAAGCAGTCTATTATTATTATACTATATGCTAGGTCTCTACAGGGTTTAGAGGCGTTTTATTGATTTTATTAGTTACGCTACACATCAGCAGAGGGTGGTGCGACACAACTATTGATTTACATGACTTATTCTTTAAAATAATATACAATATATTATTATATTTTGTAGCATTTATGTATTATTATAATTATAATAAATATATTTTGTATTTATTTTTTTCATTTCATTCAAATTTCACTTTAAAAATAGAAAAAACTAAAATGAACACTAAACGATAAAATAAGATTGGAAATTATTTCAGTCGTATTTTACTCAAATATTTTAGTAGAAATCAGAATAATTAATTTTTGTTTTACTTATTAATAAATGGTTCATTAAATTCATAGTCATTGAACCGGCAACAAATTGTGATAGCTATAAACACTTTTTAAAATGATTGACATAGATTTTACTATCATATGTTGTCAAGAGAAAATAAAAAATGTGATTTTTTCCCATAAGATATTAAAATTTAGTTGCTAGGAGTATTTATTATTGACCAATTCATAAATGTTCATACTTTAAAGTTAGGTAACACTTGATGATTAAATGAAATAAATTATTTGTAAGCAAATGATATTAGTCCAAAAATAGTTAAATGCAGAATTAATAAGCGCAATTAATAATCGAAAGTCCTTACATTTTATTAATTTTAAAAGCAATCAAGTTATAATCAAAGTTGTGAACGTAATATTAAATTGTAATTGCATTTAGTTTCTAAGCAATTACATACATTTTTCAATACTAAGTTATAATAATAAATATTATCATAATAATAAAAGTGGTTTTTAAAATAAAATTACTGCCACCTGTCTAACAATTAAAGTAAACTGTTAGTGATTTCTACGTAGCTTTAACTTGAAATACAACCTTACTCACCAGATGACGCGCGATGTTGTACTCTTGTTCAAAATTGTTATTTCACGTTCTTGGAGTGAAAAATTGCTTAAAAATGAAACCAAATTGTATACAAAAATGTAGCAAAATGGTTATTATTAAAACTTAAAATAATAATGTGCGATGTCAATCCATCGTCATCGTCTTTATTATATTGTCAAGTTGGTGTTTGTTAAGTTTAACACAAATATAAGTTACTTTTAATGAATCATAGTAATTTGAAGGAGAGCCACAGGATGCAAAGCCGATTGGAACGCACCTCTTCTAATTTTACCACTTTTAATAAATACATTTTTTCTTTTTGTACCAATGTTCAATTTAAAACTTACTATAGCATTATTACAAATTTAAAGATTAAGTTTATTACATTCCAAAATTTAGTGTCGGTAATTATGACTTTATAGGTACAAATTTTTAGTCATAGAGCAAAAAATTTGAAAAGTTTCAAGTTTAATTCTTCTCACTATTGCTTAATAAATTATACTTAATTATACAAGCTGTTTCGACTAAACTCCTCATTAGAGGCAACAATGATATATTTATGTAAAATTTTGTTTATAGTCATAATCGATTAGGTCCTGCTCAATAAAAATATTTTAAAGATGGCGATACTTTTGGTTATACCGGAAGTGGGTATCAACTTCGTTATTTTAAATAGAAAGCTATAAGTTTTTTATTACGTCATTGAATTACTCAAGTGATTTAAGAGAGTTTTTATCAGCCTTCCCTATACTTAAGTTTAAACGTTTTCAAAATATTTAGACTTTTGGAATTTTTTTTGGATTTGCATCTTCTTATTCAAAAATCCATTACTTTGTCATTTTTAATTATTTTGACGTAGTATTTGGGCATATGAAAGATAAAGGTTAAATCTTTCCTTTGGTGTAATCATAATTAGAAAAATAATTAAGAAATCTCCAAAAGTTAAGATTAGGTACGTCTGGGAAACTTTCTTTATACCTAAGTTTAATGATTTTTCCCAAGTTATACTAACATTTTTTACAAGAAGAAATTTATTACTATCCATAGTAGTTTTCGCATAGTTTGACATAGAAATATATACTGAAAAAAACGTCATTTTTTTACAATTACTGTGTTATTCCTTTCATAAACACAAATTAACTTTATTTAATCTAAATTTGAATAACTTTGATTTTCTATTTGTTCTTATTTTCATACTAGAAATGCTAAACTATATACGGCTAATAAATATTTTACAATATCAAAAGAAGTTACTTACTATAACTTAAAAACTAATAAACATAGATATAAACGTAAACACATCGAAGCAGAATTAAATTTTTCTCCATTTAGTGTAAATAGGAATGTGCTAATCCAACAAATTTAAAAGTCTAAGTATGTATTAGGCATCATACTTAGGTATAAGAATGTTGATACAGATCGATACTTAATTAAATTTTCCTTCATTTAGTGAAGAAAATATTAGAGCTTTCTATTTGAAAAAATTGAGTTATGGATGTTTGAAATTTTCCAGACGTAATCTTAAATTTTGAAGATTTGTTGATTATTTTTCTAATTATGAATACACCAAAGGAAAGATTTAACTTTTGTTTTTCATTTGCCTAAATACGACTTCAAAATAATTAAAAATGACAAAGTTATCGATTTTTAAATAAGAAGATGCAAAGGAGTGCGTTTTTTAAAGAATTTTTCCTAATATGTATTTCAGAATAGATACAATTACAAAATTAGGTACAGCTGACCTAAACAAATACCAAGATGAAATGGCAAAATTTTTAATCAGGGTACCAAATTTTGTTGTTTTTTTTTTAAATGGTTTCGGAAATATTGGAAAAACCTATTACAAGACGCACCTTTTGCGTAGCATTTTTCAATATATGTTCAAAGGAGACTTTTGTCTTAAAATTGAATATCACCTGTTTAATTTGTAACAATGAAAATACCTGTACCTATAGTTTTATAAGTATTAAACATTTATTTTATTTTTTGTTACTTTTGTGATTTAATTTGTATTTTTTATGTTTAATTAGGACCTTTTATTTCAATGTAAAATAAAAACGCGTACTTAGAGATGAGCAATGCTTTTTTTGCTTTTTAATCCGCCTTCCTTCATTCCATTTTCATGGACCAACAAGAAATACCTAAGACATGTATGTATTTAATAATTATATTTTAATTAAAAAGAGTCGTTTGAGGAATGCGAATATTTGTAGTTTCCTTGAAGCATCGAAGTAATTATTTCAAGTTTATTTAAAAATTCGCAAAACTTTTCATATTTCTATATTTTATATTAATTTAATATCTTCACTACCACCATTTCGTTTAGTAATTTCCAAAATAGATTCGGTTGTATTTGCCATATACCTATTAAGTTAGTCGATGGGGCCCCCAATGTGTAAAATAGCGATATATAAACGCACACGTCCAGATCGTGTTTCACTATGAAGGCTTAGCAACGGCCGGCTTTGCCGGTATTACACTTTATACATAAATCTACAAGATACATAACTCTCCGGCGGGATCAGAGAGTAGCATCCAGTTGGCCAAACTCCGGTCCCCGCTCCGGGCCGCGCTTTGCTCCGGATAAATATGATAGCTTTCATTGCGAAATGCCGTCGCCGGAATTTTAACTGTCATTTTTACAGAAAATGTATTGGTATTTTTTCGATCCGATGCAGACAGTGTTTAATTACCAACCAAAAGTGGGAGTAAATGTGGAAGTAGGGAAAGGTCCATAATTCATTCCCGAAACACCAGTAGGCAATATGGGCACCCCATTATAGGGCTTCTATATGGGGAAGGTTTTACGCTTTATATCTCTTTTATTTCCTCTTTTATTTTATGTTTATGCCGTGATTTCGTAAAGTAATAATAATAAAAAATATTATATCGCCTATAAAATTTAATTTTTATCATCAAAGTTAAGGTAACGGTCGCGGAATTAATATTAAAATCACGCATATATAGGTTTTAGAAAGTCGGAAGATTTAAGAAGAGCAAAATTTAATATGAAAACATATATTGTAAGATTTATGCAGTGAGTAATTTAAAAGTTTATTCGGGGGTGGAAATCCATTAGAGAGGTGACGTGAAAAGCAGGGCGGAGCGCTTCTATATTAATTAAGGGCTACCTGTCACTAACCGGCCCGTCTCGTGATGGATGGCCCCATAGGCGGCACATAACCTCACTATCTTCCCGAATAATGCTGTAAATTCGCGCCACGACGCGTCAATATCGATTTTCTCACGCAGCAATTTAACACAATTACCAATTACAGCCACCTTCGCCCCAATTAATGCAAGCGTCAGGACGCAAACAAGACAAAATCCTACCTCCTGCACTGTTCTCCAGATCTCTTTTATTATTTTCTCGCGACGCGTGGCAGACCATTTAGCCACTAATGCGTCCTGACATTTGCCAATCATTTCCTTCCTGCTTCCACATCGGAAACTCGAATAACGCCACAAAGTGGATCGGTAATGGAAATAAATTTACCACCAATAGTGCAATGAAATAAATACCATTTTGTTGGGTGTGTGTGTGTAAACCACGCGATTAATGAAGTCGCCTCGCAAAGTTTCGTTAAAAATTCAAATTGCAATTTCGGTTTTAGGTATGTGGGGCAGCCCCACAAAACTCGGCGCGTCAGACATCCCGCGGGGCTTCCCCTGTATTATGTATGCTGTTATTATGCATATTTCACCGGTATGACGCTTAATGTGTTAGAAGATAATGGACCGAAAAAAACAGAACTTTCCTTTTACACCCTGTCATAGCTTTTCATCTAGCAACTCTAGAATATTAATCAAAACTCGGGGTATTGACGAATTATAATTAATTTTTCAAAATATTTCAAGAAGTATAGTAAGTTGGAGTTATCTTCTGCAATGGCCTGGACGATCCTTTGATCCTGCTCCCCCAACCAGGAATAAAATAAAGCATCCAAGGATCACGGAGGCACAACGAGAATAAAAATTGCCTTTTTTTCTCCACGCAATCAAAGTTGAGCTCGACTGTGACCCCTTGTAATCTTAATATTTCATATTTTTTATCTCGGGATTCTTTATTTTTGCCACAACCGAGCGTTAGGCAATTACCTGAACCACCTTTCTGCCATAGACTTAGAAATTTTTACCAGGGTAGCATGCTAATTCGCACTTAATCTCATGTAGACTTCCCTAATTTGTTTCTTTTCGATTAGGTTTGGTGGATCGTATTATGCACCCCCTTCTACTATTTAATCCGAAACATCTGCCCTTGATTTGCTATGAATATTACATTGCAGACAACGCGTTAATCACTTTTCATAAACCGATCAATACAAAACCTGTCTTTTATCAAAAATATTGTAAACGCTCTGTTCTATTGTTAAGTTTTAATAATAATAATAACTTTATTAATATCAGTGACACTAAAAGGTGTTTGGTATTCGTCAAAAGCTACAGACATATACAAAAAACACATAAAGAAACGAAAAACAAACAAATAACATTTTACATTTAGTGACAAGTATTTACATAAAAATATTTTTTGAAAACTTATTCAGAGTATAGAGTATGAGTTTTGAATTAGCTTTTTTTTAAAGAGAGTAATTGGCAGTTCTTCATATTTAAATGGCAAAAAATTGTAAAATCTAAGACATTGGCAACAATATCCACTTTCAAGCAAAGGTTATGTATAAGTATCAATTTTACGCGTTACTTTAAAATTTTTGGTTTCAAGGTCTTTGAACATATTTTTATGTTGGTGTACAAAACAAATGCACTCATATACAGGATGTTCGATCCAAGTCGCCGCCGCCGATAACACCTAAACTTACTTATTTTTTTCAAAAACTAATTTTTCAAATAATACTATTCATTCCTCGTTTTCTCAGTAAATGCTTCAAATTTTTTTGGCACACCCGGTGTAACCCGGAAATGCTATCAAATTTAGTTTTTCAAATGTAACACCTATGTTTTTTGCTCGAAACAATAATAATTGGCATGAAAAATACGGTAAACCACTATTTATTACATTTTACTATACATAATGCACCCAGAAAACAATTAAAATTTTTGAATTTTATTGCAAATTTTGCAACGTAGACGGATTTTACTTCTCAAGGTATTCATGCAAAAAGCAATATACTTGAATACCGTTTAATTGTTAGTTTAACAAAGCCTAATTTGTCAATAAATCTTATTGAGATCTTTAATAATGGATGATATTAATTACGACGAATTGGTAGATCAGTTTGAAGTGTTTTTTAAGTGCAATAAAAATAGAGCGGAAGCTAAAAGACAGTTTAGAGAAATATACTCAAATAGAGTTCATACAAATCGTTGGAAATTTAGTCGAATTGAAAAACAACTGAGACGAATAGGTTCGCTTCTTGAAAATAAAAAACCTGTGGTTCTTTGTGAAAAACAAGAAAATAGAAATCTAAATGTTCTGTTATCAGTCGAAGAAAATCCAAGAGTTTCCATAAGAGAACTCGCTCATCAACTGACAAATTAGATTTGTCAAACCAACAATTAAACTGTATCCAAGCATTTTTTTATTCACACCTTTCCTTTAGAATTAAAAATCAGGCTATGCCACCAATTTCCTTATAAAATTCTAAGATTTAAGATGTTTTTTGATTGCATTGTGTTACGCAAAATGTAATAAATAGTGGTTTACAGTATTTTTCATGTCAATTATTATTGTTTGGAAGAAAAAAAACATAGGTGTTCCATTTGAAAAACTAAATTTGGTAGTATTTCCGGCAACACCGGATGTGCTAAAAAAATTTATACATTTATTAAGAAAGCCAAGAATAAATATTATTACTTAAATATTTACTTTTTGAAAAAAAGAAGTAAGCTTAGGTGTTATCAGCCGGGTCGACTTGGACCGAACAGCCTGTATATACAAACTTATCACAGCAAGAAGACTGAGCTTTTTAAATATTCCTCTGCATGAATCAAGTGGTTTGAAATCAGCTATTAATCTTACATCCTTTTTTTGTAATACAAAAATGTCATTGTTAGTTGGTAACCTCCCCCAAAATATTATTCCATTTTTCATAATGTTATAAAAATTCCCATAATAGGCACACTATAAAGTGTCTTTGTTAACCTCTTTTTTAGTTCTTTAAGTATATAACAAGCAGTACTTAATTTTTTTGCCATATTGTCAAGTTGAGTGCTCCACATCACCTTATCGTCCAGGAAAATACCCAAAAATTTCGTATTAGTTTCAAGTTTTATGTTAAAAGAATTAGTAATTGTGTTTTCCATGGCATTGTTGTTTTTACTATTACAAAACATATTTTGAGTTGTCAGCATAATTTATTATTTTCGTAGAGAATTTTCCCCCAAAATTATAAGCAAGATTATTTATACAGTATGATGAAAAAAAGGCGCCCGTGTTAACCCACACGTTATGTGATCTTTTATTAAAGACGAATTCGGATTTGTGCTCTTATCAGTAAGATATAGACTTTCCTTTTTAGAAAAGAGAAATCTATATAATTAACAGTTTTAAAACAATTTCATTGTTAAAGTCTAGATTTTGATACAGTTGACGGTGTTCTTAAAAAAAATGTGTAAAAAGTCTATTGAAATAAACTTTATTGAAGATGTTTGGATACCATTTCTTGGCTCCAAAGACAATTTATCAATGTTTCAACATTGCAAATATCCTAGGATACAGAAAATGTCCAAGTAATATTCAATTATTGGAAATAGTAGCAACAAAAAAATCAATTTTTAATGTTGTTTGTTCTGTGAAATTTGAACGATTAAAGTCAAAAAGGTTTCCTAAATACGAAAAATACCTGATTGAAATAGTTTTTTAGTAAAAGAAAATTGTGCAATATTGCCGCTTTGTGCTGTTAGACAAACTGTTTAAATTTTAAAAAGAATCTATTTAGACTAATTTTGGAATGATGGTCACAATGTCTCAATAAAAAAGGACGCGCCTGTTTCAATCGTGGGCGCCTTTTTTTCATCACCCTGTAAAGGTTATAAACAAAAAAGGCCCGAGAATACTGCCTTGAGTGAAACCACTTTTTTAATAGTGATGTTACTTCAAACTGCATATTTGTCTAATTAAGTGTTCATGTCGCTATCAATAAATCACATAGCAAACATATTGCGGATCAAGTAAGCCATGGTCACGTGTCATGTATTACCACTATTGCCAACAGTCTTTGTCCCCAAGCAAACTTAATCCAGTTGGAGCATAGTTATTAGTTTAGTAACAAGAGGGAATGTATTGATGAAATGTAATATACAAGATGAAATTGACGTGGAATGCACCTTGAATCTACCTATAATCATTTTATTTCAACATTAATACTATAACTAAGGCATATAAAAGACAAGTCTTGTGATTTTGATCAAAAATTTAATTGAAGCGATATACCATTCAACTAACAAAAAAATTACTAATATTTTGTGAGAAAACTTCTAAAACTGTTTGTTCCTTGAGCAAATGATAATATTTTTAGAAAGTATTACAAACATTTCTGGCTCTAAAACATAAACGAACAAGGGTCTTCAGTGAAACAACAAACAGCGAGTTCAAGTTTTCTTCTGTTTGTTAGAATATTAGTATGTTTTTAAATTTTTTATTGTTTAATTATTGGTTGTTAACACAATCATATTCTATATGTTGAAAGTCAGTGTCAATAGCTTGTTAGTGTTACAATAAAGAATTTATCCGGGAATAGTATTTTTTTCTATGGGCAGGTCATGAAAATTATTCATTGTCCAAATAAATTTTGAAGTCTCTTTCACATTTAATTATTCGAGGGATGTGCTGACATAACACGTGCAGCTCACGTGCCAAACCGTCGCTTCCCTCAATCGAAACAATCAACTTTTTACTAACAGGGTGAAGTTGCATATAAATCTCGATATAAACATACAGGTGATTCAAAACATTGTTTTGGAACTGTACTCGTTGAAAGATCAAACAAAATGTTTTATTAACTAAAGCGAATATATTGGTATAAATTAATCATACATCAGTAATGTGCATAGGACACAAATTGACCTTATAGCGATTGCAAATAAATGTTTGATGTAAAAATTTTATTTAAAGTACAAAAGCAGAAAATAAAATTTAAAACGTTTACTTTCTGGCATAATTTGGGCGTAACTGGGTGTAAATGCAATCTCATTCATTTTTAAAGAACGATTCACTCTAGCCCATTATCTCAAATTACATATTTTATTTATACTTATACTTATATTCTACTTTGTTCATATTTTACTGGCAAAAATTACACTACAGTGTCCTAAAATGTATGTTGTGATTTTTCTACCCATATATTTCTTAAAAAGTTTGCTTTTGTGGTATAGTTATGATAATAAAAAGTATAATCATTTAAAAATGTAATATTTTTTGCAAAAACAAATACTTATCAAAATATTTTTATAACTATATTTAAATTAAAATCTATTTACTACAGAAAAGGGCTTTAATGAGACAATAAAATGTACAGTTACAGAATTAAAATTTCGGGCAGTATTGTCATTTTCATAATGTAAACTCTAAAACAACTTTTACATTAATAACCTTATTTGTTACTCTTGTCATGTTTATATCATTTTGACTTGGCTATTTAGTTCAAAAATAGCGTCGCTGACAGAAAAGTTTAGTTGTCAAATGTCAGTCATGATGACAGTAAAAGGTAGTTTACAGTGAAATTTTTGAAGTGACAGAAAAATACTGCCCGAAATTTTAATTCCGCAACTGTGCTACACCTAAAAGACAAGAAATTTAAGGTCTCTAAATAAATATCAAGCAGCTTGAAAAAAAGTTCGCACGTCTTTGGAACACTTTGAGATGACGATTTCAATTTTTTTTAAAGACTATTTCTTTCACAAAATTTAAACCAATCAAATCTTTCAAATTTCTAATATTCATCCAATCAAATTCAAATTACGCAATAATTCAACACGTGGGCAAATTATCGATAAATTTGGCCGTGTGCTAATGAATGATCTGCAAAATACCCCTCGTACATGCCAAATTGATTCTAATTTAAATTATCGACAATTTGGTATGCACTCGGGATATTATTATTAACAACAAAGTAAAAATAATTCCTGTCAAATTACAAATACCTTTTTTAAAATAAAAGAAAATGGCAAATTTTTTAATATCAACTACCTACTTACTTAATCTAAAAAGTAATTTTAATCGAAGCAAATCAAAGGAAATTGTATGTGACATTTGTAGTTAGTTGTTATTAATTAGTTTAGTGACATTTTATCATAATTAATTTAATTTTTTTGTAAAAAACATTATCTAGCGTACAAAAAAAATACAATATTGCTTCCAAGGAAGAGATCTTATCTTTATCCTTCTGGCATAAATCGTATTAAAAAAATGTATGCTGAAAGATAGGAAATATTTGAAAAATTGAAAAATTGTGCCGTAGCGCAGGTTAGAAGAAGTGTCAGAATAAATTTAATTACAAGAGCGGTTTTAAAGTTTAAATATAGACTAAGAGCCAGTTTCATAATCGAACTAAATAAAAGAACTTTAATGTTAGTTAGTTTAAAATATAATTTTTTGTCAACAAGTCCATTTCCCATTTTTATAGTTAAATTAATATTAAAAAATTTGTTACTTCTTTGTTTTTTTTAAATAATTATTTATATTTTGAGCGAACGAATTTGCAAACTATTATCTCTTGAAAAGTAAAAACTAAGACCACTATTTTAAAACACTTTGGATATGTGAAGGTTTCATTTCTATCATCACACTAGCAACGTCGCAACTGCGGTTTTTGAGTTATAATAGGTATAATAATATTTGATTTCTGTTAGCCCAGTCAAATTAGACAAAAATAGGGTAAAAAAATAGGGTCTGTTTTAAATACGAATAAAGCACAGTTTCTTAAATAATGTTTTTTGTAAGCCTTATTTATAACTTGCTTATGGTTAGTCTACAACAAAAATACATTTATACAGGGTGTTTACAGTCTTGAGGTTGAAATTTAAATGAGATGATATTCACGGTAGAAGAAAACTAATACGCTATATWAAACAAAAATTCACGTTGTTGAAGGAAATTATTCATTTTACACTATTTGTTTAAGAACTGCTKCTTTGGCTGCAACAATGGATATTAGTATCATTACCTTGTGTTTCACCGTAAATCATAATCACGACAACCAATTTATTATTTTAATATTTTGCCATACATGTTCATAAATATGGAGAAAAATTAAGAAAAACGAATGAAACCTATTGGAAACCATTCGCTGAAAGAGATTAAACAGAAGATCTTCAAATTTTGATAAAAACTAAAGCAAAAGCAAATCAAATGATGACAGTGTCAAATCTATGAGATGACTTTTCTCTTTCATTGTCATGGATACGATTTCTTTTATCTGTTGCAACAATACAATTTTATGTTAACAAGGAAATAATTCCAGTGACCCTTAAACCGTGTACCAATATTTTGGAGTTAAATAATATTCTTGATAATAACAATTGTGTGAGTTTTTTTCTCGGTTACAGTATTTCTGTACTCTTCTATTACTAGGTCAATTTTCAACTCCAAGACTGTAAACACCCTGTATAGGAATTTTTGTAAGCTTTAATTTTGATGAGAAGGTAAAAACCGATAGAAGTTATCGTTTCCGAGATATAAGCAAAAAAACAAAAAAAGACACCTTTAACACCTCCCCCCTCCTCGAGCTCGCTACCACCTTCGGGGACTTTTGATATATAGGATGCGCCAGAACTCGCGCTCCAGAGAAAATTTTCAAGTAAGGTAAGATACCAGGAACATGAAAAAAATGTTTAAAAAATTCTATCTGTCAAAAAATTTCAACATTTATTTTTTGACATTTGACATTTTTTTATATCTATTTAATGATACTGATGATGTTGTTTATATTTTTTTACAATAATTTAGTAAGGGGACAAAAATTTTGCCAATAAAAGCCACAAATAATATTGAACAGAGTGACAATTTAGGATACAGATTCCTTGTTTTCTCTTTTAAAAGCCTACAGCAAAAAAACTTGGAATATTATTTTTCCAACAGAAATAAATAGAGTCAAAGTGCAAACTTTAAACCCTCATAACTTCGAAATTTTTATAGATAAATTTTTTTTAAATTTTTTCCATGTTCCTGGTATCTTACTTTATATAGCATTTTTCTGTGGGGCGCGAGTTCTGGCGCACCCTGTATGTCTGCTCAAATGTAAAGAAAGCGTTTAAAAAAATCCAACTCTCTGGGATTTTTTTCCACCGATTTGTCTAATTTGCATTTAATACGAAACTAATTAATTTTAATTCTATGAAAATACAAGTGTCCGGAAAGTCGCGCACCTCCGTGACACTGTATTATCGAGCGGTGCCCTAGACACCAAGAAAAAAAAATGTATCTATAAAAATTTCGAAGTTATGAGAGTTTAAATTTTGAACTTAGACTTTATTTATTTCTCTTAAAAAAATAATTTTCCAAGCTTTTTTGCTAAGGCTATTAGAAGAGCAAACAAGCTATATCCTAAACTGTAACTCTGTTTAATGTTATTTGTGGCTTTTATTGGCAAAATTTTTGTTCATTTACTAAATAATTATAAAAAAAACATATACATATACAGATCATCAGTATCATTAAATAAACATAAAAAAATGTCAAATGTCAAAAAAACAAATGTCAAAATTTTTTGACAAATAGAATTGTTTAAACATTTTTTTAGTACTCTGGGGAACTACCCAATTACTCCCTTTCAAGGAAGTGCGCGACTTACCGGACAGCCTGTAAATTACTTATCATTTTCAACAAAATGATTTTGTTTATCCAAAAATTAAAAAAATAGTTTAATTTCTTATAAACAAAAATGTTTTTTGTTATTAAAAAAATAAAGAAGTGTTTAAACTAATCTTAATTTGCGTGGAAGATTTCGCTCAATTTCTAGTTTTAAGACGCCGCCACCCTGTAAACAATTGCAGAAAATCCGAAGTTATAGCGCGTAGCATCACTAAATTGGAAATGTCGTTTCGATATATCCTGTCTAGTGCACACCACCACACCCACTCTGAAAATTAAATTACAAAAGTGTGCAACTGGCTGTCAGCAATTTCAATTGCAAGTGCAAAATTTTCGTTGGAAGTGTGTTTATTATAACCGCAAAAATAATTAAGACTTTTCAGTTTGTGAGACTTCGGTGAAGCGTCAGAATGGCAAATGATAGAGAAAGCCGAATATCAGTTGTACCCTACGCCATTTTACGTCCCGAGGGAGATGAGCGCGAGTGCAGTTTCGTGTCCGCATTATTCTTGATTTCCTGCTGTGACGGCTCCGATCCTGCTCCTATTCTCCTGCTCTGGACATTTCGCTAGATCGAACCGAGTTGCCGGGGAATTAAACCAAACTTCTTCACCGGGTTTGGGCGTTAATTAAAGCTCGACTCAAAGAGGCGCAGGCGATGCGAAATAGCATGACGACGATTTATACAAAAAGTGAATAAGCGTTAAACACTTATATAAGCTATTAATTATGACGGAATTGTTAATATATGTGAAACAAATTCTACTTATGCTTGAAGGACACTTTTGTTGCTGAATCTTTTGACTTTTAATTAGATACTTGTTTCTAAAACTAGGCAGGTTCAACAGAATAGTTCCACTAAGGTATAGCAAACGCAAATATAAAAAGAAAAAATTCGACTAATTACAAAATTAAAATTACCTACATTAAATTCCATATTTCAGCATCAAATTAAATTGTTTGATCCTACTTTTCAATTTTTATTCAGTCCGTTAAAAATAGCAACCGCTGTTATAGCGTGATATAAACGTTGATACAATTTTCATAATTTAACCACATTCGTATAAATTAAACTCTAGTCTCATATATTGTTAATTCTGATTAAAACTGTAATTATATTTGACAATTAAAATATTTACAACTTAATTGCAACATTATGAAATCTATGCTTGTATGGCATTACCTATATATAATTTTATTGCCAACAAAAGATAGCAATTGTTTAATGATGCATGATTTTTAGTTAATAAACTGAATAGATTTGATTCAGTTCAGTGAAATTTGTTACACAGATCAAAGATAGAACAAGACTAAATTTCTGCTTGGCTTGCAACATATCCATTCAGCTGTTCACTATTTTGTAAACGGTAATGATGCGTTATGCTTTACATTTAAAGTTTTTTGAGGAACAACGATATTTTATATTTTCATAGTAGGTAAATATGGCATTTTTAGGGTAAAAACAATACACTTATAAAACGTAAACTTTACTATCGACTTATTTTTATAAATGAGTGTATTTATATTAACAAAGATAAAAATTGACTTTTTTGTGCAAAATTACCCAGAAAATGTTATTAAACAAGAAAAAAAAAGGTTTTTTATACGCTCCCGAAAACAGCTGTTTTAAGGACTCATTTGAGTCCCTAAAATGAGTTTTTTTCGGTCTTAATATAATAATACATACGTAAAATGGTTATTTTACTCAATCCCCAAAAACAGTTTTTTCAAACTAAAAAATAAAATTGTATACTATGGTGGCGAGATTTTTTTAAATAATAAGAGTTTTGGGAGATTTAACAAAAAAACCTTTATACTTTTAATGTGCGATTGTAAGGAGTAATGACAATTTTGACTACTTAACCAAGTAAAACTGTTTTTGACAATAAATCAATAAATTTCATCAAAACTAATTCAATTTGAGCTGTTTTCAAGCTGTTTGAGTCTATTATCGCATTACTCAAAAGTCATTAAGTTTAGGTCTGAAAAAGTCAAAAATAATAATAACTTTAATTTAAAAAACGCTCAATAGGAAAAATAATACAGGGTCAGTCATATACAGGATGAATATAAAATATGGTACCAAGCGGGTTTTTTATCTTTGCCTTTAGAAGTGCAAAAACACGGTAGAGAAGATTTTTATAGCCTCGCATTTATTATTTTCCTTGATGCTGGGCATCTCTGGAAATAAGCAACTCGGCTATAAAAAATCTCTTCTCTACCTTGTGATATAATACACTATTATTGTAATTTTGACAGATGAAGGGAGTAATTGGCCACTTTCCTTTCTGAAAAACGTAGTCTCTGTTAGGGTCATAAGAAAATTAATCATTAATTTATACAAACCATCACGCAGTTTTGTAAACATCAAATACAATGATAGATTTTAACACGTGTTTTTTATAATATTTTTTCTATTGAGCGCTTTTTAAATTGAATTTATTAATATTACCAATTTTCGGTAGTAAACATAAAATCATTTTGAGAATTTATTTCCAGATAAATACAACTTTTGCTTTCTTTTTTGGTAATTATGTAATCAATTTATATTAAAAAAAAAGCCTGATCGCGCTAATGTTGATGCAAGGGTATCGTTGAAGACTAAATATTGATTTAGGGTAGTTTTAGAAAGCAGTTTTTTGAAAAAATATGCCGCAGCCTCATTTAAAACCTACTTCCGTAAAGATTTTGTAAATCTCTTTCTTATAGGTAGTAGTCTCAAAAATTACGTAATCAAAATGTTGTTGGTTGTTGTGATCAGGACACTTTAAAAAGTGTCCCGGAAAGGCACGTAAAAATTTGGACTGTTAAATAAATTTAATAAATAATAATTTAATAAATAGAATAATAACAAACCTCAACTCATATAGTAAATAAGGTAATTGATAAGCAAAAACAATAACTCCCATTTTATTTCCATCACAGTTTCCTTCAATTTAAACTGCATTTACCTGTGTTTCATTAGTAGAACAAGACCAAGTTTTTTGTTGATAATAGCAAATAGGGCTCTTAACGTCATTTTTTTTAATAATAAGTATTTTTTGGTCTTCTGTAGCTCAGTTACTATTTAAGTCGGAATTTTTATATTTAGTAGACTTTATTTATATTCTAGAGCGCATTTCAAAAATATATTTTTGATTATACAGGGTGACCCAAAAATAAGTTAAAACACAAACTAATATTTTCTTTAACGAAACACCATTTCTTGGCATTTTTAAATGTAGCTTTTAATTTCAATGTTTTTAAGTTAAACTTCTATTAGTCGATTTTGCTTAAATTTTAAATTAAGTTGTTTTTTTTTGGCGAAAACATCCTCTTTTTAAAAATTTATTACACAAAAAGTTAAGACAGCTGAAAAAAGAAATTACCACTCTAAAGAGAAAAGTACGAACTTTAAGACTATAACATTTTTTAATGCAGTCGAAAACTTAAAAAAATATTGAAGTTTGTTAGAAGTTTAATAACTTAAAGAATTTAAATGGAACGCCCTATTTTTTGTTTTTGCATGTAAGAAATTAATAAATGATCTTTCCAAAAACATTTACTTTTAGGTAATAACTAAAAACATATTTAACTACATATAAACATTAAAAAAATAATTACATATTATTATTATTTCAATAGCGAAAAAATGCACATTTCCACTAGAGATGGAAGAAATATTACTCAATAATTACTTTTGTGTTACACTGAATCCATTATTTTTTATTTTTACAATAAAACAATCCCAAATAAGTGATCAGTGCTGGAATTACTATGGTTGTCACTTTTTGTGTAATAAATAAAAAAAAAGATGTTTTTGCCAAAAAAAAAACAACTTAATTCAAAAATTAATCAAAATCGACTAATAGGAGTTTAAAAAACATTGAAATTAAAAGCTACATTCAAAAATGCCAAGACATTTGGTGTTTCATTTAAAAAAAAACATAAGTTTATATTGTAACTTATTTTTGAGCTACCCTGTATAATCAAAAATATTTTTCTAAAATGCGCTTTAGAATATAAAGTCGACAAAATATTAAATAAGGGAGCTACATCTCTTGAAAGAGGTACACCTTTTAACCTTTTTAGGGACCTCCTAAACTGAGAGGGGTTTAGAGTAAAAGTATCTTTAACTATTTTGGCTGTTGGTTCTTGCCACTTTCAGCCACAAAATTTTAGATTCCAAAACTTTTCACAAAAAATTATCGATACAACTTACCGTTTTTGAGTAAAATCAGTTTACAATTTGTCTTACAGACCATAAAGAGAATAAAAATTTAAAATTAAATTTGTTTCACCGTTTAAGACACCCGTGATTAAAAATTTTAACAACTGATCTTTGAATTTTTTCAAGTGTTATCAGCTGTACCAACTTTTGTAATTTTATCTATTCTACAATAAAAACGGAACACCATGAATTTCATTATTAGATAAGTCTTTTTATTTTAAAAGTTTTTACAGGGTGAGTCTTGACATGCTTATAAACGCATGGACTTATGAAAACGTACGGTTATGATCAATAAAAAATTTATTTATTAAGTAAAAAAATACAATACACTTAGCTTTTGACAAGTGTGGTGTATACTCTTGTAAAAGATAAAAAAAAAATCTGATTTAATCAAGCAGGGCTAAATCTCATAAAACGAAAATTTAAATCGAAGTTTTTTATCTTTTACAAGAGTCGTTTAACCTATCCGGGTACACACTGTAGATATGTGATGACGTTTTCTTAATTTTTGTAAATACAGAATGGTCCAAAAGTCTGGAAACTATTTTATTCTGGCGAAACTACCTATTTTTTTGGCAACTAAATTTATAGGTGTACAATGGCTATAATTTTGACAACTGATCTTTGAATTCGTTCAGGTGTTTAAAAGTAATCAGCTGTACCAACTTTTGTAATTTTATCTATTCTGCAATAGTGGAAAAACTCCATTAAAAACGCATCTCTTTCAGGGAGTGTAGCTCGCTTACGTAACATTTTTTGTTCATAGGAAACTTTTGTCTTAATATTAAATATTCTATCACCTGTTTAAAATTGTAACAATAAAAACGAAACACCTGTATATTTAAACTATAGTTTAAATATACAGGCTGTCCCAACGGTCCGAAAAAGCTCTACAACTTGTTTATTTTAAGAGACATTGACTTTTTCTTTTTTTTTAAGTTTATAGCTGCGTTTTTGATGTACATTTTAAAAATATTGCGGTTTATATACAGGTGTCCCAATATTAAAAAAAACAATAAAGTTACGTTTTTTTAAATGGAATCTACTCAGTTTGATTTTATTTTTGGATTCTACGCTAAATTACAAATAACTTTTATACAGGTTGTTTTCATTTATCTGTTATCAATTTTGATTTGTGGCGCTTTTTTACCAAAATTTTTTAAATGCAGGGGTCTGTCTAAAAATTCGTATTTTCTAAATGCTTGCACAGAAGTTAAAGTAAGTAACGCCATTTGATTTCTGAATGTTTGCCGCATCTTTTAAGTGTTTATTCAACAACCTGCTTCAGTGACATGTGCCTACTACGATTTTTTAAACATGACAAATTAAAAATGTCAAAAACTCATTTTTTTCAAATGGCACCCTTTATTTATTATTGTACCAATCAAAAGAGCTTTTGACAAGCTTTCCATCAATATAAGGTTTGTATAGTCTAGTGTAAAATTCTAAGTTGCTATCCTAAATTAACTAAATTTCGAAAAACTTTTCTGTTTTGGACAATAAAAATTGAGTAGGCTTCTGTCATTGTTACAATCTATCAATTTTATTGTGAAGATTATAAGTCTCAAAATGAATTTTACTCGTCAAAAACTCATGGAACATGGTATACAGTCTTGGTGAAGCGGATCTTAATATTTTATTGGCTCAAAGACTTTACAAATAAAAATACCCAAATGCATTTAAAAAATTGTATAAAAATGTGTATAAACTAAGACCAACAACTCCGGAGGATATAAAACAAAGAATACGCGATACATTCCATTTAATAAATGCAGATATGCTAAGTCGTGTTAGACTATCTTTTAGACGAAGACTGCATGTATTGAAAAAAATGGTAATATTTTTGAGCATCTGTTATAAAGAAAATTGTAAAATAGCTTTAATGTTTTGTTTTTTTTGTTTGTTAATGTTTTTACATTTTTCTACTAAATTGTGTTAATACTGCTTTGCGATATGTTAGATTTTGCCTAATTTTCTCTGTAACTCAATTGTTCACAATATTGTACATTTTCTTGCAGCAAAGAATTTCCAATTCCATACTTTTGTTTATTTTCTGTGCTATTTTTTTTGCATAAGGCCCACTCGATTTTTATTGTTCAAAACAGAAAAGTTTTTCAAAATTTAGTTAATTTAAGATAGCAACTTAGAATTTTACACTAGACTATACAAACCTTATATTGATGGAAAGCTTGTCAAAAGATCTTTTGATTGGTATAATAATAAATAGAGGGTGCCATTAAAAAAAAAATGACTTTTTGACATTTTTAATTTGTCATGTTTTAAAAATCGCAGTAGGCACATGCCACTGAGCAGGTTGTTGAATAAACATTTAAAAGGTGCGACAAACATTCAGGAATCAAATGGCGTTACTTACTTTAACTTGTGTGCAAGCATTTAGAAGGTACGAATTTTTCGACAGACCCCTGCATTTCAAAAATTCTGGTAAAAAAGCGCCACAAATCAAAATTGATAAAAGATAAATGAAAACAACCTGTATAAAAGTTATTTGTAATTTAGCGTAGAATCCAAAAATAAAATCAAACTGAGTAGATTCCATTTAAAAAAACATAACTTTAGTGTTTTTTTATTATTGCATACAAATCGCAATATTTTTAAAATGTGCATCAAAAATAAACAAGTTATAGAGCTTTTTCGGACCGTTGGGACAGCCTGTATGTAGGTATGTACGTAATAAGATGGATTAAAACTTAAAAAAACTTATTAATGTTAGGTAAATTAAATTTCTTATATCAAACTGTCAACGCCTTGTTATCTCGAATCGTTATTAATAAATCCGCTTTCCGCAATCTTTTGTTCCACTTGTGATGCTGTATCTGCTCGCAAAATTGAAACTTGAAGTTGTTGGTGACGGTGGCGGCGGCGGGCGCATCGAATGCGTCTCATCGTTGCTATGCGATACCTACCTAGCGGCGGTATAGCATTGCGCGAGTTTGGTGTGTCCTTTATTCCAAGAACAGTCAAAGGGAAGTTTCGCTTGGGCTCCCGTGGAATGCAGCTAATATGAACCAACAACGCCAGTGCACCACTTCAGCCTAATGGGAAAATATTTTACTCGCTTATTGCGTTTTCATTTTGTTCGCTTTATCTCCTAAAGGTATATGTATGTATCTATACCTGCGAAATTATTTTATGTACAGATAACTACCCTATCTTCATCAACTCGTATAACTAAACTTATTTTTTTAACACATTTTTCAAAAGAATTCAATACAAAATAAAAGGAAACAACACGAAACTAACTAATGCATTAGTAGGTGTGTTATGCAAAGTGGTATTTTGTGTACTTTATGTTTAGAGTAGTGTTAGAAAAAGGACTATCAATTAGGCATTATTTATGATATGTCAAAAGGTAATGCAACAAGTATGACGTTAATTGATTGATTGTGTAAAAAAAATCTTCGTTTATAACAATAAACTGTAAATTTTGACGTTTATAGCAAAAGAAAAAAATGTTTTACCTACGTCTAAAAAACATCATAAAATAATATATTATACAGAGGATGTTCCTTTTTTATTGTAAAATTGATAAAAATGTCCATAAGATAGGCCTTCCAGCACTATAAGCTCCATCAATCAGATTCTAAATTCTGTTACTCCTGCAGCCGGAAAAAAATAAAAACTAATTTACCATGTTAATTTCCTATATCCAAACCTGCCTAGAACACCCGGTATAATTTACAGTCTTGAGAATTGATTTACTAAAATTTTTGTCATAATTTACCGCAAGCTTAACACAAATTTATAAAAGAAAAAGTTTTCTTTAGTTTTTATATTGAAAAATTAAAATTAATTGACTATAGGCTAGTTTTAGTTTTGAGTCCTTAAGTAGATGTCTTTTAATCCAATATTTCTGTTATAAATATTAAAATCAAAAAATTATAAACTATGAAAACCTGTAAAAACAATGCAAAAACAAAAATATACCTACGAATTTGCTAAATTCAACCAAATTTTAAAATTTATAAATAAATCTTTCTTGCTTTCACACTGGCAAATTCATTTGTTATTTCATCGTAATTTAAATTTTGTACAATATCTATTTCAATAATTATAAGCTTAAACATGATAGACGCTCTTGTGTTATTGACGATCTTAGATAGTTAGTTTTAATATTTTTAAATTAGTTTCATCTTTCAATAGACTACTGTTAAAGTTTAAAGTTTCTGGTATATCCATCGTCTGGTTTTGTTTTTATAATCAATTTAAGCAACCAACGTTTGTTCTTTTTGAAAAAAAAAACGAATTTCGTGCAGTGATTAAACATTTCTAGGTATTTGAAAAACAAAACACCAAGAGAAATCAATGAATGAAGTTCATGGTGCATCATCGTTTAAAACTGTTTACAATTATTATTATTATTGTTGTTGGAACAGTTAAAGGAAGAAATCAAGAAAAACGTTCACATATAGCTAAAAAAAAATGTGCTTCTTGATCAAGACAATGCATGGGTTCACAGTACAGTTTCGATAAAGTTTGAATTGTTGCCACATCCCCCATATTCGTCAAATTTGGCCCGCTGCGACTTTTTTTTTGTTTTCAAATATGAAGAGATGGCTAGCCGGAAAAAAAATTACGTCAAACGAAGAAGAAATTGTTTAAACAAATGCTTATTTTGAGAACCTTCCAAAATCATATTTTTTAGACGGCTTGAAAAAGTTAAGGAACGCTGGGCGAAGAGTATCGAGCTATGGGAAGACTAACTATAGTAAAATCGTTTTCTAAGACCTACTAAAAATTTTATTACTTTTAAGTTAAATGCGGTATTGTTAAGAGTAAATGAGAGGGGAAACAAATCATAAATTAGTGGAACCCACCCGGACCCTGAAACACGTCAGTTTTCAACAGGGGCGGATTACATACTTTCTTTTTGTCTAAAATACTTGAAATGTTTTAATAGTTTTTGATGTAGTTGTCATTAAAGTCAAGTATTTTAAAAAATTAAAAAAGCCAGGTGGTTATTAACAAGCTATTATTAAATAAAGCTGATTTTTTTTTAATTATAGCTTGGTAAAACTCTGGCACTATTTTATTTTTAAATACGGCTCTGTTTTATTGTAGTGGGTGCAGCAACACTTGCTGCACGTGCCATTTATGGAGGGTTACAAATTCAAGCCATTGTTTGGTTAATCCCTTATAATGTGTCATAAAATTTTTAGTAGGTCTTAGAAAAACGATTTTACTATACGTTCAATCCAAAATAATGTGTTGTTCTATTGTTTTGTAAAGACTCACTGATTTATCCTCCTATATTAAAAAAAAACGGATTCTAAAGAATATTTATACCTAAATATTTTCTAAAACTCTTACTTGGTTCATCACTTCATTAGACTCGGCACTTGGCACTGCTTATGCTCTAGTTGTCTGTTTTTCTATTTTTTTTTTTTTTGTAATAAGCTCCTGAAGATTTTTTATTTGGTCTCTTTGGCATTTTTGGTCAATTTTTTGATTACTTATAACTCAATTCAACACAAATCAAAAGACCGAGAGCGATCGTATCTCATATATAAAATGCAAAATATGAAGTAATTTTGTATATGTCAACCAGCAAAAAATTCTTATTGAAGAAAAATGAAAACTGGAATTGATTAAATATACCAATATATACGAGTACATTAAATTTAAGCACTTGAAAGAACTTTACAAAAGCGCAGTGCACCGTTTTCTAAAACAAAATATTGATTAACCGGAAAGCAAAACTGTAGGTAGTTTTTACACCGAGTATTTATTTTGGCCTGGATATTTTCTTATTTTAATATTGTGGACCTTCTCGATTTGGCGCCCCTAGGCAGGGGCCTACTTCGCATATACCTAGTTTCGGCACTGGCTTTCACACTTTTCTAGACAAGTATTTTTTAGCTTTGCGGTATCATATTTTTTCCTTTAATAAAATTACTATGAATAAATTTGCGATTAAATTTTTTTTTATTTACGTATCAACTCCAAAAAATTAGATTTCATTAGATGAGTAAGTAAAGTCGTGAACGAGTCTCTGGTAAACTTACGGGGCCAGTAGAAATACTTTCCGGGCATTATGCGTACATTTTTTTACAATATCTAATAGAACGGTAAATGTTTCACTTTTAACTAAAAAATTCAATTTAATAAAGTTTTAAAACCTGCGGAGAGCTTTGAAGTAATAATATTAGCCGTGTGGACCCGTGTATTAGCGTCCAGTTAACAAACGTTTTCATTTTGTAACAACAACGATTCTGTTTACAACTTCTTCTAAATGTCGTATTGAAAATGAGCGATTTAAAAAATTAAACTGTGAAAATATTAATAAAGCGTATTATGATACCTTCTGTGTCGCGGAGAAGATATAAATTTTTTTCCGAAAATTTCATAATTGTATATTTAATGTATATCATAAATAAATCTAAACCTTCAAGTTCAATTCTGTGTTTTCACAGAACAACACTGGCCGCCAAAATTAACCGGACAACTAAAATTTTGCGATTTTTTACATTGCAATATTTTTGTTCGGCTTAAAGAACGAACTTTGCAGAACATTGTAATTTAATTCAATGATATTTCTAGTTTTGTCTTGTAAAACACGTAAACACTGTTTTTTACTTTTCTTTATACTCAGGTGTAGTGTGCAACAGAGACAAAATTAAGTTTTTACTTATTTCATATTATTGTCCGTTCTTTTCTGAATGAGGACCAATTTGTTTCAAAATTTTATCTTCTGGTGCTTCAGAGATACAAAGCATTGAAAAAAATATTTCTTTTCTAATGTTCTAATATTCGTTCAGAAAGTAGGCTACACAAAAAGGTAGTTAAACCGAAAAGTATTGCTTATGTTACCAAAAAAGCACAATTACGCCTTTGAACACAAAAAATCGGAAAAACTTAAAACTTCAAAAAATTACAAGCAAAACGATTATTCTATTTTGACGTTTTGGCACATTCGGCCTACGAACATTCATTTAAATTGGAAATGTAATGTTTTTTTTTAAAGGTTTATATCTCTCATGTCTCAAGAATTAAAATTATGGAAAATGTGGTTCATAATTCACAAAAGAATGAACAATAATCTAAAATCAGTAAAAACTTGACTTTGTCTCTGTCGCACACCACAACTCAGTATAAAAATAAGTAAAAAAACAGTGCCTTTATCTTGTGAGTATCACAATTAGAAGACAAAACTAGAAATGTTATTAAATTAAATTACAATGATCTACAAAGTTTTTTCTTTAAACCAAACAAAAATTTGTCGAAATCCGACAAGAATAACAAAAATATTGTAATGTGAAAAATTTTAGTTGTCGGATTAATTTTGGCGACCAGTGTCGTCAGTAAAATGTTGTTTTTTTAGGTTGAAAATTATTGAATAAAGTGTTCGCTACAGTACGATTGCAAAAAATCCTATTCTTTGTTATGAAGAAATATGAAGCAAATAAACAATGTTGCAAACATTTTAATAAAACATACACCAATGTTACTCTAAAATTATTATAACCAGTTTTTTTAAGTTTTAGGTATGTTTATGAAATATTTTGTTTAAAATAAATGATGCATACATTTATTATGGATTTGAAAATAATGTCTTTATTGTCATTTGAAGCCACTGTAGTTACGCCTAAATATAAACTAAAGCGCCATTTGATTAAACCACTATTGATTTAATTAAATAGTAATTGACAAATAGAAAGCAGTTTGTGGTCTTAAATCATTACAAATTGATTAACTTTCAGTAAAGTTAAACAAAGTAAAGAGCATCACATAATGTGATTTTCTATATTCATACTGAAATAAAGTAAACCCTAGAATCAATAGCTTCATTAATTGGAAATTCAGATTCACCAATTTGCAAATCATAAGAATAATGAATAAATTAGATTTAGAAACATTTTAATTAATCTCTAAAATGTATGGCTTAAATGTCACTATTTTGAATGAAACTTCTTTACATAATGTTGTTCTTAATTCGTGCCATTGTCAACGTAATTTAATTCGGACGTATGTCTAAAGACGCAATTTTGTCGTTTGATTGGCAATATCCTGTCCCTTCGAATAAGTTAGAAGTTTTAGTCGTGCATGAAAGTATCGTCCGGGAATAGAAGAGGGGTGAGCAACTTGGTTGATCCTGTAATGGTCCCGATCAGGGCAATCTCTCCCGCGAGTCTCACTTCATTATTGACCTATTCCGACGACACTTTGACAGAGAGATTTACGGAAGTGTTATGTCCTCGTTTGTATAAAAAACCAATTCGACAATTTGATAAGAATTTAAGGTGCAATTGATTCTCTCGAACTAGTTATCCGTAATTGACAGCTTACATAAGACATTTTTGTTTATTTATTGTTTTTTAAAACCTGTCACATTTACATAAGAAAATAACAATTGTTTGTTCTCCAATAAGTGTAACTATGATATTTATAAACGAAAATTTTATTCAAACTATTGTTTATTCATTGGTTATTGTAGTCATTATATCCTTTTTTTTTGGTAATAACTTACATCTTTTTGAAAATAAATAATTTTTTAATACTGCAGTCAACGGTTACTTTATAATTTGTAATTTGAATTTATTGAAAATTAACATAGAATTAACCATATTTTTCTTTTATTTTTGTTTAATATGTAGTAAATTTTTAATTAAAATTAAGAGATTATCAAACGTCATAACGCTCCATAAATTGACGAAAGTAAAAATTTAAAATTTTTGTTTAAAAACGGCATGAAAAGAGCAAATTACAAATTAATTAATTAATCAATTAATCGCACCAATACGCACTTAAAAAAACAACACGCTCTTTGCACAAACACTTTTTGCGACACCCTTTTGCCTTTTTCAAATCACTAGCGCCGTTTACTACTGTTTTTCTATGGTTTTCGTTAGATTTTCTTGTGTGACTGTTGAAAATCCAATGCACTTTTGATGGTAATGTTTTTAAAAAAATATATTTTTATGAACTTTTGAGCCTATTTCTACTGGGCCTTAAATTTTTATTTTTCATTATCGTTGATTGCCTAAAGTTTGATATTTTTTGCTATAGGGTCATGCAAAATTGCCTCTTGGCCTCATCCAAAACAATTGCTATCGCAAGATAAAGATGGTTAAATTAAGTTTTTACACAGATGTGACAGCGTTCAGCTATCACGTTCAATAAATATAACTGTTTAATAAACTAAGATTAAAATTAAATAATATTGAACAAAAGAAGTGTTTCGGATTACGGAAGGGTTATAAGAGTTTGTGGGTTCGAATAATCGAGGTTATAGGTACTGTATATAACAATATGCTGTAAATACATACATAATGTTAAATGGATTAAGAATTGTTTATACTGGGTGTTTAAAAATGCCGCATTAAAACTATGGTACGCTGTCTGGAAGTATTTGATGAGTGAGGGAAAAATATTAAAAAAAATCTTGATGTTAAATTTTCACGTGGATGAAGGTTTATTTTATGGTAAATCTGGCAACTGCGTGTACATGGCTTGAAAAAATCAAGAGAGTTGCCATGGAATAATTAAGTTCTTGAATTCATTGTAATACTTTTAAACGTTGCCGAATCGATTTTTGCATAATTATCGATAATTTAGATGAGGTAAGTTGCATTGAATGTTAAAAACCATAGACATTGCGTTAAAGATAATAACAATAATAATAATAATAATAATAATAATAATAATAATAAAGGTCTTTATTATATGCAAAAATAATAAACAATAAATTTAAAAAAATAAAATAAAACAAAACGTGCATATAAAAGCCGAGGATCAGATGGATGTACAATGCCAAACTCGCGATTGCACATCCCCTGTTTTTCAGCTAAGCAAAACAAAATAAACAGATACAGTGTAGCTTTCTTTTTAAATAAAAATAAAAATAAAAATTGAAACACAGAAAAATAAAAACTATGTATTAAGTAAAATAGTCTTGAGACATATTTACTAAACATGTTGCACATCTAAATATTCAAAAAGAAAAAAAAGATCAAAAAAGAAAAAAACTAAATCAGGCTTAATTAAAGGCTTGGTTGGATAAAAGTAATTTTTTCAACGTTTGTTTAAATTTAGCAGAGTTGAAGTTTTTAGGTAAACTGTTGTATAATTTAGTAATTTGATATGAAAAAAAAACACCGATCTATATTTGTACCAAAAAATTAGTTTTAGATCGGATGTTCACAACCTAAACATTAGATTTAAAGGTTTACTTACCCCTCCCTCCTCTCCACTGAGTTATTTAAGAGGTCTTTTTTTTAAAAGATTGTTAATCTACCTTCCATTCTTTATATTTTAATTGCATTTTGAGTGTTATTTAGTAATAATAAGTACAACTAACAACGTTTGAAGATTCTTACACAAAACCCCCACTGTGCAGAGAAATAAAAACCAAGAATTTTTTATATTTTTAATATTTTTCCCTCACTCACCAAATGCTTCTAGATAGCGTACCATAGTTTTAGTGCAGCATTTTTAAACAGCATCCAGAAAAATTCAGAATAATAAAAATATACCTATGATGAATAATAAATTGTAAAACTACTGTTTGTCATAGACTCAGAGAAATTTCGTTAGGTACTTTTAATAATAACTTGTCTTTTATTTCATATAAATATAGGGTGATTCATATAATTTTAGAGGTCTGCGCTTGTAAGATGCAATCAATAATACATATTCCGATACGAACTCGATTACAAATTTTAAAAAATTGGATAATCTTCTCTAGTTTGTTCACCCTTTCAAAAATTACAACGTTTTTAGTTAGTTAGTGATTAAGGAAGATAAACTAGAATCATATTCATGCTGTCTCTTGATAGAACAAATGATAATTGTTTCTGAAAAACTGCAGTGTATGACTATTAATAATATAGTGATTAGTTTGACAAGTACTGTCGTGGGTTTCCAAAAATTAAATAATTAAATGTGTATTTTTCATTTGTAATTCACTTGTATTATAGTTTAATTAAAAACTTTATTTTATATAAAAAGTGGTTCACAATTTCGTATAATAATATTATTTTATGGCCATTTAGTTTAAAAAAAACTTAAGTATTGTCCTGATTTTTATCACGTTACAAACTGCAACAAAATTAAAAGGCAATAAATAGTTCTTACTGTTTTTCACTTTGAGCAAATACATGAAAATAAAATATGTGTTTTGTTCTTAGTAAACATGTGTACTTATAAATTACATACTTGGCACTCTGAAAATGTATGACGTTAACTGTCTTTTATTTTTTTTTGCAACGATAATACCTCATACAGGGTGTTTCACATAATTTAACGAAGCCTGCGCCTATAAGATGCAATCAATAATACATATTCCGATACGAATTCGATTACAAATTTTGAAAAATTGGATAATCTTTTCTAGTTTGTTCACGCTTTCAAAAATTACAACATTTTTCGTCATATTCATGCCGTCTCTTGATAGAACAAATGATATAATTATTTCTGAAAAACTTCAATTTATGGCTATTAATGAAATAGTGATTAGTTTGACAACTACTTTCAAAAGTTTCCAAAAATTAAATAATTAAATATTATTTTGTTACTTTTGTATATTTGAGTGCGTACATTAGTCGCAAGCCTCGTAAAGTTGTGTGAAACACCCTGTATAAGCAGATACATATTCGTGTTGCAATAAAATACTTTACATGTATATAGTAAAGGGACCAAACATTTAATAATGTCTTCTTTTTTCTCGATATGCGGAGGGTTCTCCTCTCTTCGGATCAGACATCTTGTAGAAATTTTCGTTCGGAATGTTGTAATATTTGTTCGAAAATGCAATACAAAAAGTTTAATTACTTTTTTGATTAAAAAGAGTGGAATCGTAGTCTCGTGCGAGCGCTTCCGGGACCCAGCAAAACGAGCTTTCGTTCTCCTGTCGAAGAACACCCACCATATCGTGCAATGGAAGTGCAGGAGCCACGCCTCCACATCTAACTCCGCCCCGGCGGGGGTTCGGCCCCCATTGGTTCGCCTCCCACTCGTACTTCTTCCCAGCATCAACAACATATTCACAATTCAGTATCAAATCAGTACTCATTAAATAAACAGTGCAGTGCGTCAGCCTGGACACCGTCGTCTGCAGCAGAAACATGCTCAACAATCTGGGCCCTGTCGGTAAGTTAGTGGGGGCACTAATTGACGCTAAAGTCTTTAGTGATTCAGCGTACTAACGATAGGCTAGTTAAATGGGCTAAATTGAAGCTGCCTCGCCCTCATTAAGCCAATATTGCCGGGCCGCTCCGGTAGGCCATGCAATTAGGGACACGCAGCCGGAGGCCCACACACTCTTTCATACTTTTAGTCCTCATCCGGTATCTGCAGACGCGCCATACCCCACGAGAAACGATACATTCAAAATAAATCCAACGGGAATGTGGTGGTGACTATTCGCGATTTTTTTTAGATTTTATTGTAACACCCAGTAGTATGAAGGGCCAATCTGTCGGCGGTGCACAGGGTTGTGATAGAGCTTTTCTGGGATTTTAATGATAGCTGTGATGTAGTTTTGTTTGTTGCGTCTTGTACTAACAGAAATTGTAAATCACTGTGATTATGTTTAGCAGTGGTGAGAAAAACGTTCGGTGATAATTTTGGAATTTTCTATTGATCTACCATGATGGTGGGTACGTATAAACAAATGCATTGTATAATTAATTATTTATTAGATTTAGACAAAATAGGTGGGCAAAGTTGTACATTTTGTTCCTGTCTAATAAAATTCAACTTTTATTATCATTTTTGTCATTACACCAAAAATCATAAATGTTTTAACAAACTTTTTGTACAATGAACTATTATTTATTTAAATCAAATTTTATAATCTTTTTTTATAAAATTGTTTGATGAAGGATTATTTTCTGCACTTTAACACTAACATTAAAATACAGTACAATAGTATGTGTTACACTCATTTAGGTAAAATGGAAACATAAATAGAATAATTATAATTATTCTTAACTGCAAACAAGAAGTTAATAATACCTACTTAAACACATAATATAAATGTATAGCAGGCATTCTCATTGTTATATCATATGTTGTAAAACCAAATTTATTTTTATAAAAATTTATGTCTAATATTTTTTTGATATAAATTTTTCTATTTGAATGTTGAAATTTAATTCAAATCACCTGTTTGTACAAATTATTACTTTACCTCATAGATAGAATGTAACTAAGTACATATTTATTGATGAATAATATTTCTATTTCTGTATAAAATATACGTATGATGAGCTTTGTAACTTTGTAGCTAATAGAACAAATGAAATAAAATACTTTTTAGAAGATCCTGTTGTTACAGGCCAATGATAACATACACAGGATGTCCCATCAGTGAGTAGAAAAAGTCCAGGTCACTTTAAATGATAAAATTAAAAAAAAAATTATATTGGACTTTGATAGATACTAATCTAGTCCATTGCCTAAAATTATTTTCAACTACACAGCGTGTCTCGAAAATAAGTTACAATACAAACTTGTGTTTTTTTTAAATGAAACACCATACATTTCTTAGCGTTTTCGGATGTAGATTTTTATGACAATGTTTTTAAGCCAAACTTTTATTGGTCGATTTTGCTTAGTTTTAAAAATAAGATGGTTTTTTTGACGAAAACATGCATTTTTTAAAAATTTATTACACATCTAAAACTAAGACATCTAGAAATATTTTTGTTTTACTGCCGCAAAGAAGAAGGTATGTACAAGCTATAAGGTTGTAATATTTTTTAGTGTGTTGCATTTGTAAAGATAAAACATGAAAACTTTAATAACTTAAAAAATTTAAATGGAACACACTATTTATTGTTATTGCATTTAAAAGATTATGAAAATATCTTTTAAAAATTAATGACTTTTAGGTGTTTATAATCAATAATTAAAAAGATATTTAACGTTAAACATTAAAAAAAAATTACTATTGTTTCAGTAGCCAAAAGATGCACAGTTGCACAAGAAATGGAAGAAATATCACTTAATAATCACATTTGTGTTAAACTAAATCCATTATTCTTTATTTTTACAATAAAATAATTTGAATTTCATTATTTATAAATCAACGGATAAGTGATCCGTGGTGAAATTACTATGGTTGCAATAGTATCAACAATACTCAGATATTGATAAGCATTGTTGCTACAATTAATTTTGAATGTTAAATATGTTTTCATTTATCAATTCTAAACATTAAAAGTTTATTTTTTTAGATGGACAATTTATCAGTCTATGAGATGCAAAAATAAAAAATAGGGTGTTTTATTTAAATATTTTAAGTTATTTAACTTTTAAAGAACTTCTTAATTTGTTAATCTTTACAAATGCAAAACACTAAAAAATTGCGTCAGCTTTAAATTCTGTACTTTTTTCTTTGCAAAAGTAAGAAAAAATTTGTTCTAGGTGTCTTAGTTTTTGTGTAATAATAATTTAAAAAGTGCATGTTTTCTTCAAAAAAAAAAACGTCTTATTTCTAAAACTAAGCGAAATCATCATCTACATCCAAAAATGCATAGAAACATGTGTTTCATTTAAAAAAACACAGGTTTGTATATGGCTGAAAATAATTTTAGGTGATGCACTAGAGTAGAAATCTATCAACGATCTATACAATTTTTTTTTAATATTACCATTTAAAGGTCCCTAATGGACTTTTCCAACTCGCTGGGACACTTTGTAGAGTTAACATGTATGTAACAAAGAGTTACATTTAAATCCCAATAAAAGCATAAGACATTAATCAGATCCACGCTACCTACTAAAACATAAAATTTTACCAGAAACCAGGTGAACGTGTAATTTTAATGTTAAACACATATTCTGAACTGCTTTTTATTTATTCGTTTGCATTTTTATGTACTTTTTGATTTTTCGTATTTTTTATATTCATGTATTTTATATTCATAACTTAAGTTTTAATTGATAAACTTTAAAAGTTGAAGGAACTGAAAGAAATTCGAATTTCTTTCTTACGATTGTTTTTCTTAGCACTTTCAAAGAAATCTTTATCTTTACATTTTGCAAACATTGATTGATATGAAAACTGTTTCAGAAAAAATAAATTAAAATTTCTTATCCAAGGATAATAATGCAATCTATAATAATATAGGTGTACAGTCTGTCCCCGGATAGGTGAACGACTGTTATAAAAAAAAATTCTCGATTTAAATTTTCATTTTTTGGGGTTCAGCTCTGATTCGTTAAAGATTGATTTCCGACATAATTTTAGTTTTGAAAAATCAAAAACATCTTGGAAATTTTCAAACAAACTATTTTTCTGTAGAGTAAAGTGCTTGTTATGTAGCAAATAGGACAAAAAGTTATTAAGAAAAATTGTTTAGAACTAACATGCCAAATTTCAAAATGACTTTTCATTTTTTACCAAGATGGTTATGCTTTTGAGTAACAGAGTAACAGTTAAAAGGTTTTTAATAGTAATAATCTTAATGTGTAATAATTTATTCAGAATGTAAAAACTGTTAAAAATAAAATTGGTATAGAAGCCTAGATGTTGATTCTAAACAACTTTTTTTAGTAGTAAACATTTTTTTGAAAAACCAGGGTGAAATGGTGAACTCGGGCATACGGTGAACGACTTTTTTTTTATATGTACTAGTATTTCTCGGCCTATGTAAAAGTTTTAACTATATCAGCATTGTTCCAGGCAAAGATGCCTTTCAATAAAATTTTATAAATTTTCATATTTTTTTTAAAATTTTATATTTTATAAAATTTTTGTAAAATAGCACTAAAAAGGAAGTGGATTGGATAAAATGTATTAGATGCCAACTTTGGTTGCACAAAGACTGTACAAAATATGAGTAGTCAATGTGTGATATTTGGGCAAAGCAGAAAAAGTAAGTTTACCATTTCACCCATATGGTGTATTTGAGTAAAACAAGTATTTTTTTTCCAAATTATTATTGTTTTGTCTTTAAGAGGTTGTGACACTGTTAAGTTGTTACCTATATATTTTATGAAAGAATAGTATTTTTATTTTGTTTAAATAAACAATCCTTTAAATAGTACATTTTAACTGTCACTTTTTGACACACATTAAAAACATTACTTTTCTGAGACAATTCCTTGGAGATTGCACGATTAGTTTAATTACAGAGACAAGTTGGTCTCCGAGGTCATGCGATATCACTCCCTGTGACTTTTTTATAGCCACATTTGAATCAAAACTGTTACTGATCTCGGTGATCTACAATAACGAATTATTAACACAATTGAAGAAATTAATTAGGAGATCTAATCTAAATTTGAAATAAAGGGCAAAGTGGATTGCTTAAAAGTAGTCTTACCGTTGACTAACTGCGAGTAGTTTAATTAATTAAAATTAATAGAAAATATACGTGAAAACTTCCAAAGTCTTCCTTGAATTAAAATTCCGTTGTTCACATTATAGTAGAAGGTTTTAGTCGCAGAAAAAAATGTAAATTTGACGCGCAGCATTAAACTTCTTCAATTTTGTAAACAAATATGATTTTTGAACTTAGTGTTTCAAAATCTAGTACATTATTTTAAAATATTGCGTTAACATTAGCAAAAAAGGTTAAAAAATAACTCATTAATAAAAAATAATGAAAAGGTAATAATAGTTTGACATGATTTTTTTGTGGATGATACCAACGAATGTCATTATCTCAAACGTCACCGGCTATCAGCAATATAAACTCTGTAAAAAGTACTCAAAAGATTTTTGCCGAATTTTCCGACGCTAAAATGGCGGTTGCATAAGAATCTAGGAGTATTAACATTCGGATAGGTCAAGTTGGAATTACTGTGTTTTCTTTAGATTTGTATTTCTTAAAATTATTGCATAATTATTAAAATCACTTCGTACAAGAACTATTTAACAGTTTTACTTAAAATAACTTTTTGCATTATTATACAGAAAATTCATATTTATGCAATAAGTGGCAAAATTAAGGAATAATCTTATTAAATCTGAAAATATTTTGTTTTGGCAAAAATGCTAAAACAAGTCAATTTTCCTTTTAAAAAATACACAATTTTCAACTTGATTTAACTTTAAAAAAAATTTTTTTTAACTTTTTGGTTTTTGAGTAATGACGTCATCGACATTTTTTTTAATGGAAAACTCTAATATTTTGAGCCAATGAGATAGATTTTTTAATTGTCGAAATGACAACCCCAAAATATTAAATATTACATACAGTTGTCGAAAAAAAACATTCAAAAAGTAAAATATCAACAAAAAAACTATTTTAAATTAAATTGGAAATTGTGTATTTAAAAAAAATACCTGTTCAAACATTTTTGTCAAAACAAAATATTTTCAATTTTATAAATAAGCACCATTTTGTGTTTATTGTCCTTGAAATATGATAGCCTGATTGCGTAGAAGATGGTTTATAGGACACAGGGAAATAATAGTAGATTATGTTATTAAGAGTAAAAGCATGTGTGAAGGCATGGCACAAGTCAAGGAAGAACTTCCTTGACTTGTGCCATGCTTCACACGCTCAACCAACGAGAATTCTTCACCTGAAGAAGGTACAATTAAAGTATTGAAACGTCGCGACGAATTTAATGTTTTTTCTATTTCCTTGTGTCCTGTAAACCATCTTCTACGCAATCAGGCTTTATAAATAAGATTATTCCATAATTGTGCCGCTCACTGTATTTAAATAATATAAAATATATTACATTTAGTCAATATAAGTTAAGTTTTAATTTGATATGATTTTTTATTCTTCTTAAACCAATGTCTGTAATTTTTTTTTTCAGTTTACAGTTAATATTTTATAGCTATTAAGACAACTAGAATTTTATAGACAGTTTAAAAATTGAGTAGTTTAATAGGATGAGGTATTGTCTTCAAGATTTTTTGCAACACTAATATTGAATCAGATATTTTATCAAATTTAGAAATTATTATAAAGAAGTATATCAAAATAATGTCAAATTTGACAAAAACTTAGTATTTTATAGACTCATAAGATACGTTGCTGTTGACGACGTACTTTATAGATAAACCGTATTTTAAGGGCAACACAAGAAGTAAGCTTAGAAACAGTATAAGGTGTTATCGTTGAAAAAAAAAAATAAAAGACAGTTAACGTCATAAACATTAAACATTAATTAAAGATTTTCAGAATGTCAAGTATGTAATTTATAAGTAAAGTCTGTTTTTTCTTTAAATAGAAGTCAAAATTTTGTGAAAAAATTGGTAGCAGCTTGTTTCCATAGCCACAAATTTTGTTTGCTCTTTGTTTTTGTCCCTAAAAATTTTTTATGTTATATTTTCAAATTGAGATGTTGTTAAAATTTTGACTTTTATAAATCTTGTGTGTCTGTTTGCTCTTTGAAAGCGCTATAATTGAATACCTAAGGACAGGCATTATTACAGTTTAACGGGCCCTTTTTCTAACTTCTTGCCTTCGAACTATTTGTTTTCAAATTTCTAAAAACTGTTAGCGGTACCGAATTTGTTTCTTTTTTGGTGTTCGTCTCTAAATTTTCTTAGACGATTTTTTGTGTTGACGTTTAATGACACCTTTTTTCATTAAAATTACCATAACGTTATGTATACTAAGAAGAAAACACATTTTATTTTCATGTAGTTGCTCAAAGTGAAAAACAGTAGGAACTATTTATTGCCTCTAATTTTGCTGCAATTTTGTAACGTGATGAAAATCAGGTCAATGCTTAGGCTTTTAACTAAATGGCCATAAAATAATACAGTATGATGAAAAAAAGGCGCCCGTGTTAACCCACACGTTATAAGTGATCTTTTATTAAAGACGAATTCGAAGACCAAAATTGAATTTGTGCTCTTATCAGTAAGATATAGACTTTCCTTTGTAGAAAAGAGAAATCTATATAATTAACAGTTTTAAAATAATTTCATTGTTAAAGTCTAGATTTTGATACTGTTGACGGTGTTCTTAAAAAAATGTGTAAAAAGTCAATTGAAATAAACTTTATTCAAGATGTTAGGATACCATTTTTTGGCTCCAAAGAAAATTTATCAATATTGCAACATTGCAAATATTTTAGGATACAGAAAATGTCCAAGTAATGTTCAATTATTGGAAACGGTAGTAACAAAAAAATCAATTTTCAATGTTGTTTGTTCTGTGAAATTTGAACGATTAAAGTCAAAAAGTCAAAGATTAAAAAAATTAATTGAAATCATTAGATACCTTTCGGTTGAATCGTATTGGAATAATAAAATTATGTAAACTTTACAGTTTTTTATTTTATGCGGGTAACAATATCTGTCAGCACTAGTTTCTTAGACGAAAAATACCTGAGTGAAATAGTTTTTTAGTAAAAGAAAATGCTGTTAGACAAACTGTTTAAATTTAAAAAAGAATCTATTTAGACTATTTTTGGAATGATGGTCACAATGTTTCAATAAAAAAGGACGCGCCTGTTTCAATCGTGGGCGTTTTTTTTCATAACCCTGTATAATTCTACAACAGATACTGATTTTTATAACCGTCTCGATAACCGAACACTTTTTATGTAAAATGAAGTTTTTAATTGAACTATAGTACAAGTGAATTCACACTATAATTGAATGAAGATTTTTTCATTTCAGGCATAAAGGAAATGTGCGGCGAGGACCTAAAAAGACATCAGAACGAGTTAAAAGTGCTAGAACAGCCCCGTCTAAGTGGATTATGCGACGGTCTACCTTCATTGAACAATTCTCTAGGTAGCAACAGTTCGAACGACGGCGACAAACCCACAAAACAGAAAAGGCACAGAACGAGATTCACGCCTGCACAACTAAACGAACTCGAGAGGTGTTTCTCCAAAACCCACTATCCTGACATTTTCATGCGAGAAGAGATCGCAATGAGGATCGGCCTAACAGAATCGAGAGTTCAAGTGAGTGATTAAACAATAAAATCTTTCATTTTAACAAACAGGTTAGGGCGGCAACTTGAAAGAATTTTATGAACCGGAAGGGCTTTCATGCCACACGATCGAACCATTAAATTTTATGGTAGCTAATATTCACCAGTATATGCAAGTTCCTACCTGTGATAAGAGAGAGGTGTTTGCTTTTATTGCCTCTGAGTATAAACAGAAGGCTAAAGTTGACAAGTCTAGGCCACCGAATTGCAAAATCTGATTCAATTTATATTAATTAGACTGGCACAAGTTTACCTAAGTTGGCAATCCTGCGGTGTTTCAGGATTAAGTTGAGAGTTAGACGCCGAAGACCAGGAGCTTTGCAGCTTTTGGTAACCCTCACAAAGTTTCTCGAGTTTGTGCTTTCGACATTGATTCATTGAATATCGCAATTAAATCCAAACTTTATTTTTTCCTTTAATTAAATTCTCTATCAAAACTGTCATAAATGCCATTTGAATTGTAAATCCTGATACAATCACACCAAAAATGCATCAGTCTCATTTTTAATAAAATGTACAAGAATTGCCACAGTTAATGAAAAATAGCCGACTGACACTAAATGTGTTTCAGAATAATTACATTAAACTTACTAAAACAAATGCAATAATCTTGTAGCTTCCGACAAAAGTTTCCATTTGTGTCATTCATGATGTTTATTCAGTGGTTTTGCATTTTTATAAATTTCCTTTTTTTACTCAAATGGTTCTTTCAGTACTGTGTGCTCTTTTGGTCTATCAAATCATCACTCTTCATTAAGCATTTATACAGACATTTGACTGTATAATGAAGCGTGGCTCTTTGTGGATGGGGTGTTTGCCCTGTCGCGTCTAACCCGAAGGGAGTACTGAAACTTACCCTCCGATATAAATCACGGCATAGGAAAACAAATATTTATTCTGTTGCGTTATTTGGTTCATGCCACATTAACAACACGTAATGCTTTTAATGCGACAAATCGATTTAACGTCCAAACAAAAAATAACTATTTATACATATCGGATGTTTCAAAAATGTGTGGCATAATTTTAACCACGAATACTCCTCTACAAATAAGAATAAATTGCATAGAATTTACTGACTTTCCTCAAAAAACAGAAACATTATAGCTTTCCAAAAAATTAGTATGAAAAATGACGGAAGTCTCGTAAAAGCTATACATTTTCGGTGACAATGGGACCCTTCCAGTTTTTAGGTCATAACTTTTTTTTTTCAGCCTATTAACAAGTATTTTTCAGGCCAAAAATCGAAAGCCCAATTATTTTTTTTATAAAAAAGGTACTTTTAGATATCGCCAAAGTGTACCATTCTCGAGTTATTTGGGTTTAAACTAAACTCTACACTCTACAGGGCGTCATTTCTAAAAACTAAATATATTTTTTTTTGTATTGTGATTTTATTATTCAAATTTTCTTTGTTTTTTTGCTCCAACTCGCGGCATTTGTTGCAATTATGCCATTTGTTGTTGATGTTCTTCTAATTAAAGAAAAATGTAGATAAACATTAAACCGTGCGTTATTCTCTACAAGTTTCAACAACAACAAATCACCATATGCTACTATAAATGGTTGATAAGGTTTTATTTTATAATTTGTTACAGTTTCAGTACTTCAAAGTTGAGGTTATGTTCTTGGTCTTCTGATCGCTTTAATTTTTTATTTGATTTATAGTTTTATAATACAAGTAATGAAATACGAAGAAAAAACAACAATTTGGAGGGAAAATCGTGCTGGGATGGCAAATGCCAGTTCATGCATTGTTTCTTCCAACACATAATCGTGTGTTTTCCTAGAATCATCAAAAAATAATCAAATTTTACTTTGAATTAAGCGAAATTGACATTAAATTTGACAGCATTGACGCTATGTCATTCGTAGTGGATTGTTTACAAGGTAATGGTACGCTCAAAATTCATACTTTTTGATTTTGTAGCGCGGTGTAGAGTTTAGTTTAAACCCAAATAACTCGAAAACGGTACATTTTGACGATATCGAACAGGAGTACCTTTTTTATATAAAAAAAGATTTTGCTTTTATTTTTTGACATCAAATATACGTGTTAATAGGCAAAAAAAGAGTTATGACCCAAAAATTGGAAGGATTCTATTGTCACCGGAAATGTATAGCTTTTACAAGACTTCCGTTTGCATCATAGCAAAGAGTGTCTTTTTGTCCCTTAACGTGTAAAGTTTCATAATAATGGGATAAACGATAATAAAGGTATTTTCAAAAAATCATTATTTATACCGATTTTTGGAAACCTGATTTATTTTTCTATTTATTGAGGTAGGCCAGTAATTTCTGTGCTATCTATTTTTATTTGTATGCCACACATATTTGAAACATCCGATTTATCAAAGGAGCAAAGTGTACAATTTCCTCCCACGGACAAAGTTAATTATCAAATTATGGAAGGAGTAAAATGTGTTGCCACAAGTGGCATCACCAGTCTCTACAAACTCAGAAAATTCTGAAATATCCTTAAACAATGTAGTTAAGACATCAAAAGTGTTAGATTATTCGGGTGGCACAATTCAGTCAGCGACCAATTGTACTTTTCATATTAAATTTTTTTATTCACAATCACCAATGTAAGATGCCGATTACTAACCTTTTAAAGGTTGGAAAACACATCATTAAATCTCATTTGTTCGAATGATTTTCTAATATACTGTTATGTAGCTACTTCTAAAATACAATGTGATTGACGACGTATTTTATAGAAGAGCGTATATTAACGGCAACATAAGAAGTAAGCTTAAAGGCACCATAGAACAGTATAAGAGATTAGTGTTAATAAATTAAAAATTTACAGGCGCATAAAAATAACTATTACGTTATAAGTGCGGTAGGTATAATTTTACAGCGTGAGTGCTGAGTGCTTTAATAAAACTGAACGCTGCAAACTTTCTAACGCCCAAATACTGTAAACCGTAAACAAACTTTTTGGCAGAAGACAATTCTGTTATTAATTCATATTTATATACCTTTTACTATAGATATACTGTGCCTTTACCATAAGATGGCGTTCAACAAAATCTTGCCGAAAAAAAAAAAGTAGTATATTACGTTATTATGGTAAAAGTGAGACAAACAATTCAACTGAGCCATATAAACTCACTTCTACTTCGAGTAACATATCTTATTTTATCCGTAAACGCATACAGATTGAAAGTAAAAAGCAACACTATAATAAGCAAGTAAATGAACAAAATAATAAAGACATTTTGCAATGAAATCGTAACAACACTTTTAAACAAACATCACGCGTCAGTATCGGATTTGTGTTAAGGTTTTCGAAAGTGTTCATTAACTTAATTAGTGCATAACTAGTGCAGTTAGTAATGCAAAATATCGAATGCTGAGGATCTACAATGTAGGTACTATTGAATTCATAAAAAACTAGGACTGCAACGTCGTAGTTATCTCAACTTTGTAAAAATTTTGTAATGTAACATTTCTACGAACATACTTTATATTAAATGGTTACTAATTTTAGGTAACTGGTCAACTAGACATCCTAAATACGTGTGTGATGGTTGGTCTACCTATTATTTGCAATTTAGCGTCTTTTTCAAAACATATTTAGTGCTTTACAAACTTAAAAATTCAAATTGTCATAATGACAGACGTTAATATTTGTCATTTTCACGTATCTCAATTTACTCCAACAAAATTTTGCTGTACTAGTTTTTTATGAATTCGATAGTATCTCTTCAGAAACTGCTGAAGAAAAAAAAAGAACAAGAAAGAAACAACATTGATAAATGTTATTGTAAAAGTAAAAAGGCTAAAACGCACAAATACATTTTTTATTTTATTATTGTTTATTCACAATCACGAGTGTAATATGCCGATTACAAACCTTTTAAAGATTGGGAAACACGTCATTATATCTCATGAGGAGTAATAACATTACTTCTCTTGGGCGGTAATATGCAAGATTGCCAACGTTAGGATTACAAACATACCGGGAATTTTTTCTTTCAAATTGTCAAGTTACGCATAATATTTTGCTAAATTAGTATTCAATTGCTTCTGTAGCAGTTTCTCTTACTTCTAGGGGAGTACACTGCTCCATTTCAACAATTTTAATATCAGATTCACATATTATTTGAATACTTTTTTTGACATTTTTAAAAAGTCAAATTCAAACCCAGTTTAGATGGCCTCCCACGTTTAAACCTTAACTTTGTTAGTAGTTTGTTTTACTCAAATTTTTGACTCAAAATAATGTGATTGTGAATAAAATAGCATATACAAACTTCGGTGGTAATAGCATTACCCCTTGTGCTTTAACCGATCTCGAGATCACCTCGTTTGTAATGTAAAGTCTGTTTTTTTTTTAAATGGAAATTACTAAGTCAAAATTTTGGTGAAAAAATTGGTAGCAGCTTGTCTCCATAGCCACAAATTTTGTTTACTCTTTGTTTTTGTCCCTAGAAATTTTGTTAAAAAATTATAGTTGTGTTCAAATTAAGATGTCAAAATTTTGACTTTTATGAATCTGTGTCTGTTTGCTCTTTGAAAGCGCTATAACCTGAGGACAGACATCATTACCTAAGGTCTAAAGACAGAATTTAGTGATAATAATTTTGATAGAAACACACCGCAAGTAAGTACAATGTTGTGGACAAAAATGAGATTCTTGCTACAAAACTTTGAAGAAAAAGAATGTATATACAGAAAAAAGCTATTTAGCAATAGATACAAGTAGGTATTATGATGATTGGCAATAAATTTTGTGTAATTTATTGAAATGAGCTCAGAGTTGATGCATTTTATAAATTCTTCTTCAGCTTTAGTTTCAAAATTATTACTTTTTCAACTCGTTCCTCAAAAACGTGCACAAGACACTAATTTAATTGCGTTCTTTCCGAGGTTCTTTCTCATTCATGTTTATTTTGAATTCGTGTCAATTTTTTTCTAAAAATTAAAAATGTTTAGCAAACCTGCATTACAAATTTTCTACATTTTAACGGACTCTTTTTCTAACTTCCTGCTTGCGAACTATTCGTTTCCAAATTTCGAAAAAACTGTCAGTGTACGGAATTTGTTTCTTTTTCGGTGTTTCGTCTTTTTTCATAGACAATTTTTTGTGTTAACGTTTAATAACATTGTTTTCACATTAATTCAAAAAACTGAAACTGCCAACTTCCTTTATTAAAATTACCTCGAATAAATTTACTAGTGATGCCAACGTTAAGACTGTTTGGCATTTCCATTTAAAAAAAACAGACTTTACTATTATTTTTCGATTACCTATTCTCCATTTGAGTCATATGTCAATTCAGTTGTCACATCTTGGAAAATAACTACGTGCTATGCTAAATCTACGAATTTATTTACTTACAGTTTTTACTTCCAGGTTTGTTGTTTGAGAATTAGTTACCTCAATAACATCAATTTATTATTTATTAAATTTATTTAACAACCAAAATTTTCACCTGTTTTCCACCGGACACTCGTCAAAGCTTTCTCTCCACACAACCACCAATATTTTTCAAAAAAAAAAAAAATTGTGTTTTCATGAAGATAAATTCGTGATGTACTTTATTGGGTGACAGTCGAAGCACTTAGTTTCTAATTTACCACAAACCACACCTACTTGACCATGCGGTGCAGTTAAATCTTTCGGTCAGCCTGATTAAGCAGATGGATCAACATGGATCACCTGGTTTTGGACGTTTCATCTGCTGCTTAATTTACTTGTGATTCATGCACTGCAGGGTGCAGACGGCCATCATTAAAGGGGGCGACAAGCAATCCGAGGTGGTGCACTATTAGATGTTTACTCAAGGGTTAGGGTAAAGTAAAGCCAAAATTAATTGCATTATTGGCTACTACCAGATCTGTTTTTAACAATTTGCGATTTTCATATCTTTATAATTAAATTAGGGATTTAAACATTTATTTATCCCAGCGTATAGTTTTAATTAAATATATTGCGACGATTCTAATAAATTACATAAATAGTATAAATCAATATTATACATATATAAATTTCATATAAAATTATAACTCGTTACGCTTTTAATTAAATTATTTTCAAAATCAAATAAATAACTAGGAAGTAAATGTTTTACTTTTCGAGAGTTATAAATAGTAGTGTATTGAGCACTACTGACAATTAGCGAATTAGAACAATTAGTGTTGTGTTTAATTTTGTATTGTAATCAAAAAATAATACTAAAAATAGTCGGCTTTTGATGAACAATAATGAATATTGAATAAGAGTTAGGTACTTATTTTCCACTTAAAAAATTTGTTTTTTAATTATTGTTTAATATTTGTGGTGCAAAACACATTTAAAATTTTTCTATGACTAATCTAAAACATTGTAATGTTACGGTTTCACAAATTCTTTACAAAGAAGCTTCTATTTTTCAATAATTCTTAATGATGAAATAAAAATATCATGTTTTCATTTAGTTCTACTTTCTGTAACGTCTTTATCATAAGTACAATTATTGTTTAAAGTCTGAAATAATTTTATCTAAATTCTATATGCGTACTGTGTAACAAAAATTTTCAACAGTAATAGCGCGTGAGAGTTGGACATTATCAGGTAAAAACCACGAAAACCCACAAAGGAAAATCTCTGAAAACAATATTAAAAAAGCGAGTTAAAACCCTGTATACTTGTAGGTAAGATTAACTATACAGGGTGTCAAAACTCGCGCTCCAGAGAAAAATTTCAAGTAAGATAAGATACCAGAAATAGAAAAAATCTTTAAAAAATTTTATTTGTCAAAAAATTTTGACAATTATTTTTTGATATTTGACATTTTTGTCTATTTAATGATACTGATGATTTGGATACAAATTGCGCCAGAACTCGTGCCCCAGAGAAAAAATGCCATGTAAGGAAAGCTATCAGAAACATGGAATAAATGTTAAAAAAATAAATTTCCAAGTTTTTTTGCTACAGGCTATTAGAAATTGAAATAAGAAAGCTGTATCATAAATTGTAACTCTGTTTAATGTTATTTGAAGCTTTTATTGGCATTTTTTTTACTTTTACTAAATAATTATAAAAAAAATATATACAAGATTATCAGTATCATTAAATAAACATAAAAAATGTTTAATGTTCAAAAATAAATGTCAAAATTTTTTGAAAGCTAGAATTTTCATTTATTCCATGTTCCTAGTATCTTATCTTACTTTTTTGGGAGCGAGTTCTGGCGCAGCCTGTATGTTTTTTATAATTATTTAGTATTTACTATATAGTATTGCAAAGTATAAGAATTTAAATTTTGCACTTTGACTCTATTTATTTCTATTGGAAAAAAATTTCGAAGTTTTTTTGATACAGGCTATTATAAGAGGAGACAAGGAAGCTGTATCCTAAATTGTAACTCTGCTTAATGTTATTTGTGGTTTTCATTGGCAAAATTTTTTACATTTGTCTCCTCTTATAATAGCCTGCATCAAAAAAACTTCGAAATTTTTTTCCAACAGAAATAAATAGAGTCAAAGTGCAAAATTTAAATTCTTATACTTTGCAATACTTATAGATTTTTTAAATATATTTCTTGTTGTCTAAGGCATCGACCGATGATACAGTGTTACGAAAGTGCGCGACTTTTCGGATATCCTGTATTTCCAACTCGGTTGTAATATACTATTGTCTCGCAAATTTTTCTATTGCAAACATCTTGGATATTTGTATTCAAATTAATGAAAACTGAAGCTAAAACCAGCTTTTTAACAAAGATAACTTGAAATAAAAAAATCGTCATACCCTTGTTTAGCAATCTATTTGAAGAACTTTGAAACAATAATTAATTTTTATACCAGCTGAATAAAAAGTATGGAACCAAACGTTTTTTGCTTAAACTATTTATTTTTTGAAAAAACTAATTGAAGAGTGATAAAGTACTATAAAAATGTGATGATTTAACAAGAATAAAATTTTTCGAAATTTCCTTTTGTTTTTGAGTTCTACAAAAAAAAAAATTTTAATGGCAACCCAGTATAAAATCATTTTTCTCATAAAAGCTATACTCTAAGGCATCGCCGTCTCCATAGAAATAATCCTTTTCTCGCCTGGGCATTTTTTGAGTTCAAGTGATTCCCGTTGGCGCTTTAATCTGGGGAAATTTTTTTGACAAATCCAGTTTTTTAGCTTAAAGGGTTCAATCTCATAATATCAATTCTCCCTGGCGTATCTAGTTTTGTTGTATCCTTCCTTCCCAGCATTTATTAATTGCGTTATTTTTCGTTAATAATTAAAAATTATTCAGTTTTTCCTTAGTAACCCCCGTAACTAAGAAAAAATCGGAATCACTGCTCCAATGCATTTTTTACGAAATGCCCAGGCGGGATATTGATACATTTGATTAAGGAGGCGGTGCTCTAAGGATTACAACTATCTGCTTTATATTTAATTTTTTCAAAAAACAAAATTTCGTTCTGAAAATACGATCACACTTTTTGTATTACTTTAATTTATATTAATTATTATTTTCTGGAGGCAAATGATTAAAAATAAAACCGCTTGGTTCCATACTTTATATTCACCCTGTATACATAAAACATATTTATGTTTTATTAGTACATATTTAAGAAACCATTTTTCAATTTTGTTAATAATAATAATTGTAAATTATACAATAAAAATATCAAAGGTAAGAAACAAAACACTACCGATAATTTCATATTACATATTATTAATTGTGCAAATTAATTAACAATGATTTATTATTGTTTTAACTGTCTTGAAATAGAAAATTATTACTTTGCTAATGAGGTTATCAAAAATTTTAAATTACTGTGTTAATTACTTTTAACTTTATATTGTTTAATGACGTTTGTGCTAACTCACTCAAAGCCAGTCTTATAACTGTACAATAAGACAATTAAAATTTATAATTTTTGTACTTAAAAATGGAGTATGTGAAAAGATTCTTTACTTCTTGAAACTTTACAATAATTTGATTAGACATTTCTGAAGTTTTACACGAGTGGTGCATTTTTATGATCCATTTGACTGTTCATATTATTTACAGCCATTTAAAGTAATGTTTTAGTGAACAATGACATTTTTTATTAACCGAACTGGTGTTGAAAGTGTGCTATTATAAATAAATTCGCTTTACGATCCGAACGTAATAAAGACTAGGCGGCGGATAAGGCTGTGGCTATATTGCTATTCTAACAAATGGTTAATATGTTAACGTTATTGCCGCGGTAAGCCTGCAGGGAGTTAATTTCGGTGTTGTTGGCATCATTAATCCCTAATGGGGCGCGGTTGATGTATGATCAAACTGGCCCTGCTTCACGCCACCCTCACTGCTATACAAAGTTCACCAACTTGCTCTCGGAATTAAAAATCTCACCACGTATCAAAACGACTATTATAGGTACCGTTTTGTATTTAAAGTCTGTTTTTTTTTTAAATGGAAATTACCAAGTCAAAATTTTGGTGAAAAAATTGGTAGCAGCTTGTCTCCATAGTCACAAATTTTGTTGGTTCTTTGCTTTTGTCCCCAGACATTTTGTTAAAAAATTATGTTTTTAAATTGAGATGTTGTCAAAATTTTGACTTTTATGAATCTTGTGTGCCCGTTTGCTCTTTGAAAACGCTATAATTGAATACCTGAGGTCAGTCATCGTTACCTAAGGTCTAAAGACAGAATTCAGTGCTAGTAATTTTGCAAGTAAGTAAAATGTTGTGGACAAAAAAGAGGTTCTTGCTACAAAAACTTTAATGAAAAAGGATGTGTATACAGAAAAAAGTTATTCAGCAAAAGATACAAGTAGGTATTACGATGATTGGCAATAAATTTTGTGTAATTTATTGAAATGAGCTCAAAGTTGATGCAATTTATAAATTCTTCTTCAGATTTAGTTTCAAAATTGTTACTTTTTCAACTCGTTTCTCAAAAACGATACACAAGACACTAATTTAATTGCGTTCTTTCCGAGGTAAATTGAGTGTTTAGCAAAGCTGCATTACAAATTGCGTCTACATTTTAACAGGCCCTTTCTTTGCGAAATATTCGTTTCCAAATTTCTAAAAACTGTTAGCAGTACCGAATTTGTTCCTTTTTTGGTGTTTCTTCTCTAAATTTTCTTACACGATTTTTTGTGTTGACGTTTAATGACATTGTTTTCAAATTAATTAAAAATACCGAAATTGACAACTTCTTTTATTAAAATTACCATGAATGAATTTACTAGTGGTGCCAACTGTTTGGCATTTCCATTAAAAAAAAAAACGACTTTAGTAAAATTCTGATTTTTTTGTGGGACTGCGACTGGATTCTAGGGCTGTGTGGCAAGACCTTGCCATGAATTTCTATAGAGGATTAGGGTTTACGAGTTTCGATTACCTTTACGGCAGTTCTAAAGCCCGATCAGGGCGTTATGTTATAAAATATTACGATTCGGGGAGAACCAACCGTTCGATGACTCGATAACTACGAACGTCCGAAAACTAATACATATTTGAAAAAAAAAACTAAAATCAGAAGCAGATGTTAAGGTGTTTGATAGAAAAACTTATTTACAACACCCGGGTTAGCATTTTCACATGTGGATGTTGAATATCACAAGTTTCTACCCCATCGGCACGTACGTTGTTCACCCTATTTGTAAATATAGACAGGTTAGTTTTATGGTCAGTAAACATATAAAATTTAAAAAAGTCACCATCTACCCGTTCTCCCTCAAAACACATTTCAGTTTTAGCGCTTTTAAAAACTGATAAATTCTTTCAAAGTGAAAACGTAAAACTCAAAGATAGACAGCCAACCTAAAATACATTTTGGCTCGGATTATATGCACAATGCATATTTGTTAAAAGGTATATCAACAAAATTGTAAGTTTTTTATGCAAATCTAATGTTTTTGATTCAAATAAGTCAAATAAAAAAATGCATATTTTACATATTTTGGTAAGGTCGTGCATATTTTAGGAAATAATTTAAAAAAATGTCATTCGAGACGTGTCAAAACATTGTGCTACAAAAGACAGTTGGGGAGACTAAGAAAGTGTCAGATGTAGTGGATTAAAAAAATTCTAGACTTGCAAAAAAACATTTAAAAATGTATTAAAGAAATGCTTAGGTTTAAAAAAATGTTAATATAGAGAGGTTTCAAAACATCGTGCTACAAAAGACAGTTGGGGAGACCAGATGTACGGAAATAAAAAAGTTCTAAATTTTCAAAAAAACATTTAAAAATTTCTTAAACTAATGCTTAGATTAAAATCGAAGGTCAGTCAAGACTTTTCAAGACATCGTGTTGCAAAAGACAGTGGGGGAGACTAAGGAACTGTCTAGAAATACCGGTTTAAACAATTTTGAAAAAATGAATGCTCATATTTAAAAAATATAAATTGAGACTTTTCAAAATATCGTGCTAGCCTTGATGTGGTCAAATACGATTGAGGATTACGGGGGCTACGCCCTCAATTGGTTTTGTCAAAGAGGCTCGCGGCTTTCCTTCTAAACCTCACACTATCAGATATTGTCAAAATAAAAGAGGCTCGCGGCCTTGCCGCTCGCCCCTCTCTGAACCTCACATTACTTTTGTCAAAATTTCTAACCTCACACTATCAGATATGCATACCTGTGCATATTTTTTTCAAATCACAAATTTCCGAATAAAAATTTCAGTTCAAGTTAAAAATTGGACAGTTTAAGATATTTTAAAAAGATAACAAACGGTTTTTCGTAAACCGGACTCAAAAAATTAGTATCCTGCTGAGTGTTTCCTTTTTAAAATCGTTTTATACAGGGTGAATATAAAGTATAGAATCAAGCGGGGTTTTTTTTAATTATTTGTTTCCAAAAAATAATAATTACTATAAATTAAAGTACCTAACATAAAAAATGATCTTATTTTGAGAACAAAAGTTTGTTTTGTTTTGAGGTATTCTATTTTTGGTCAAATTGCAATTTATATAAAAAAAATGAATTTAATATAAGGTAGATAGTTGTAATCCCTTAGATCATGACCTTCATGAGAAAAATGTTTTTTTAGTGGGTTGCCATTAAAAAAAAATATTTTTGAGGAATTCAAAAACAAATACAGTAAAACCTCTCAACAACGGACACCGATGGGGAATGTTTAATTGTCCGTTGTGTAGAGGTATCCCTTAATGGGAGGTGTGCAAAATTAATAAAAAAAATTGAAAAGCTTTTTATTAAAAATAACAAAAATTGAGAAATTAAAAGCATTACAAAAAAATTAGAGAAAAACATTTCTATTTAAAAAAAATTGTTAATTTTTGTTTGTTTAGACCAAAAGTTCTTTTGATTATCTTTTTGAATTTCATTATTTTAACTAACAAGTTTTTCTTGGGGTTATTCTGTATTCTGCAACTCATTGAATCTTATATAAAAGTTCATTTACAAAACAGTTTACATTTACTGATAAAACTAAAACTGTTCATTTATATTAATTATTATTGAAGTGGGTAAGTAGGTGGTAATTTTTTTTGAGAACCAAGTGGCAGCTCCTTTTATTTTACAACATTTGAGTAACTTTGGAGTAGACTTTAGTACCTGTTTTAGGGTAAACCCCTCTGTCGGTCTAAGAGGTAAATTTATATGTCCGCGTCCGCTAATCAGAGGGTCCATTGTAGAGAGTATTTTTTACATTACATTCCTATATATTAGTTACGTTCTTACAAAAATGTCCGCTATTTAGAGGTGTCCTTTAAAGAAGGTTTTACTGTATAAATTTCGAAAAATTTTATTCTTGTTAAAACATCACATTTTTATAGTACTTTATAATTCATCAATTAGTTTTTCCAAAAAATAAATACTTTAAGCAAAAAACGTTTGGTTCCATACTTTCTATTCACCTGGTATAAAACGAATAAACTCTTCTATTTGGATAAGCAGTTGCCTGCAAATAAATTTTAGCAAAATTGTTAAAGTGATGTGATAGATTTCTTAGAAAGGCTGTCTTGTCTGAGGCAAAACCAATTTATTTATTTATTCACTGAAGCATATTTCTTAATATCTTGTGCATATTTTTGTGAAAATAGTGCACATATATGCATTCGAGCCTTAGTTATGATAAATGTCGTTACCAAAAGGTGTGATTTTTATGTCATGTCAATAAATAGAACAAAAGTAGAACGAAGAAAAAAATCTTTTTTTTAACAGTAGTTTTATGAAACCTTTACCAAAACGGCCAGCAGATAAAACGTTGAATGCTGTATAATGCACATCTTCATAAATTATTTAAAATAATGTTAACATCTTATTTTAGCAGCAAAATCAGTAAGGTCTTTATTTCTCCAGTAGTGATTTCTTTAATTTGACTTTAATAAAAAGTATAACAAATAATAGGTGTGAGTAACCAATGATTTTCAACTTATTTTATTATTTATCGATCACCTTTAGCGCGTGACCTCCACCCAAAGTCAAACATATTTCTTCACTTTCGCACAGTGGTATCTAGGGAGGGCTGCAAGGTCTCCTGGGCCACATGACAGTGGTTATCCATCGGCAAGAGATGTATGGATGTTAAATAATCCAACGCCATTAGCTTTTCGCATCTGGCTAGCCTTCGGTCCGTCGAGATTTATATCCATTACTTCTAGAGTGATGGTTCGTCGCTTATACGCCGTTTCTGCTCATTGATCTTTTACATCATTTGGGAGCGTTTTTCATTTGCGCGATTTTTTTTTTTTTTAAGTTTTTAGTTTGTAACAAAATTCGGGAATCAATTGAGTTCTTATAAAGTGGATCCAGGCAGCTGTCTTACAGAATTTGAACTAGGAGAGGGTGGAGACTTAGGGAATGTCAGGACTCAGCGGGTATTCACGGGCGAGGCCGCTCAATAATGCGACTTTCAGTGATCAACCCTCTATTAAAAATTATTTCACGCACACTCTATAGGCAGGTTTAAGCAGAGTCGAAATTTTTATATTATTTATAGAAATTATTAATTTTAGGAAAAGTCATCACACGTCTTTACTCTCAAATAACATATTACACATTTTTATACCTGAAAGTTTTAATTTCTTATAGATTTTGAGGCATTAAGTTCAAAAATAGCTATGAGACAACAAGACAGTTAAAAATCGAGGTCATAATTTAAATTCAAGCGACCAAATGAGAGCGAGAATTTAATAAACTTAAATAATTGTGTCGTCTTCAAAATTTTTTGAAACACTAATATTGAATCAGAATTTTGCTAATTTCAAAAATTATTATAAAGAAGTATGTCAAAATAAAGTCAAAACTTAGAAAATTTCAAGATAAGAGTACCGGGTGGGGCATCGGTTACGCGCGCTTGATAAATCGCGACTTCAAATTAATTAAAACTGACGATATTTCATAAACCTAACTAATTATTGATAGGGTATAATTTGAGGATTTTTCTAATTTTTTTTTGATAATAAATGAGTCCGTAACAGTTTTGTGTGTTTTATGAATACTTTCTGTTAATTTACCTAAAAAGTTTTTACACTAAATGAATCTGTACCTGTCAGCGCATCAAACTTTGATATCACAATTTCAAATTTTGACTTGGTTAGCCAAATAATCGTTTTTTTATTTAAACACCAACCAGACGCGTGATTTATGACAAAATGGTATAATTTGCCCCATCAAAAGAATCATTTACTGGTAGCCGACCGCTTTAAAGGGTCTTTTTGTTGTAAACCTTGGAATCTTACCCCAATTACAGTTCCCCATTGTCACCTAAATTTACGATGGAACAAGTAGCAGGTCATAAATAAAAATTATTTTCAAAGTTAAGATGGAAAATTTCGTTTAATTCAAAATCTAATTGGTATTTTTTTTCTAATTTTGTAAACAATTGTAGGAAGTGAATCTACGTAGGTCAGTATAAAAATTAGAATTAAATTTTTTGGGAAAAAATTACTTTTTATTTTTTTTTGGCTTTGTTTGTGAATGAAAAATTACCAAAAAATTAGAGAATGTACCTTACTAATGCCCAGGGAAGTGTGAAAAAATTCAACAATTTTTTTTATTTAGAAGTGGGATTTTCTTTTTGGGCGTAACAGATGCCCCACCCGGTATATGAGCTTATAAAATACTTACGTTGTTATTGACGACGTATTTCATAGAAAAACGCAACATAAGAAGTAAGCTTAAATGCATAGAAACAGTTTAAGGTATTAGTGTTGAAAAAATATTTAAAAAGGTTCACCACGTCACTTATAACTTATAAGTTATAATATAAGGAATAGAAGTATATATTAACAAAAATACAAAAACCGCTAAACAACAAGATAAAAATGAGTTAATAATAAAAGGATCCCATTGTGACACCAAGTGCAAGTTAATTTAAAATAAAAAAATTAGTTGTTTTACTTTTGTTTTTTATACTTTTTTGGATCAGTTTTTTTTTATAACAGTCCAACAGTAGGTAATTTCCTAACATATTTTCATTCCAAAAACATTTCAGATCTTGATCAAAATGCTCGCCCTGTTGGTCACTCATGCTGCCTAAATTTTTTTAAAATACGTCCAAATGCAAATCAATCAAATATATTTTAAAACCTGTTAAACTCATCTGGTGATAATTTTTAAAATAATGTAGCAACAATTTAAATTTTAAATAAATTTTAAATGGAGGGCATTTGTGCAGAAAGCATTTGTAGAAAAACTGCGAAGTGATAAAAAAATTAACTATTACTTTTGTTTAATTAAAGGTAAATAACCATAGAAATAATAATAATTTAATTAAGGGTATATTAAACTAGTTATTATTTGTAAACTACTGCTATTAACTCCACAATGTTAAACTTTTTAACAAAATCGGTCGCTCAAAATTGCACATCTACACAACGCATAAAATTGTCTGAAACAACCAAAAAATAAAAATTTTATCAAAACTTTGCAAAACCATTTTCTTGTTTTATTTTATTTCTCTTACACAAAACACTGGACTAGTCACAATAAATATTAATACCTATTTTTCTTTCAATTTTTTCTCATTTTGTAATTGAAATTAAGAGAGAGTATGTTATAGCACTAGTTACATAATATACTATTTTGTAATCATAAGATTACATAATTAAGATTAAGATAATAGATTAATCCTTTAGTTAGCTTGTGGCAAGATTTTTTTTATACGGAGTGAATATAAAGTTTGGAACCAAGCGGTTTCTTTAAATCATTTTTACATCAGAAAATAATAATTAATATAAATTAAAGTAATATAAAAAATGTAATCGTATTTTGAGAACGAACTTTTGTTTTGTTTTTAAGTTATGCGATTTTTTGTCAAATTGCAACTTATATATTTTTTTTTAAATTAAATATAAAGTTGCTAATGGGTTGCCATTTATAGATAGAGAGAAATTATTTGTAGCCGAGCTGTTTATATCCCGAAATGCGTAGCATGCGAGGCTTTAAAAATCTTCACTACCGTGTTTTATATAAAAAAAATTTCACTACTAGCACATTTATTACCCAAAAATACAACAGCGAAAAATATAACACTACTTATGGACATGCTGCCCAGACGTAACATGTCGTAATTCACAACAACTATTTTTTTAATTCACAATTACCTACATTAATTAATTAATTACTTACCTTAGTTATTAACTTAAGTTGGAAGTATTATTTTCTTTTTATCATAAATGAGGTTATGTAAATTTTGTACTTCTGCAATTATTATTAAAGGAATTTTCTAACTTCATAATGACATTGCGCCTTTGTCTCCTATGCCCTCCATTTAAAAAGTACTTTTTTACCGGGCTGTTAAATTTATAGCTATTAATAAGAGAACAAGAGTTTTACAGACAGTTTAAAAATCGAGGTCGTAGTTTAAATCTGGGCGACCGTATAAAAAAGTGAGAATTCTATAAACCGAGATTTTTAAACTATAAAACTTATTTTTTTAATTTTTTCTAATACTAATATTGGATCAGAAATTTTGCTAAATTCAGAAATTGTTACCTAATGTTTCTTATGTGAAAATTGTGACAAAAGTTAAAATTCTCTCCCAAGGGAGAGAAATGAACTTAACGATGGAAGCAAATATTTGCTCTCGTTACTAGGTCATTCCCATTCGTTGATAGGCTTAATTTCAACAAACATTTTTATTGTTACCATACTGTGATTCAAAAGAATGCTAACTTTATGCTAAATTATAATTTTTATTAAAGAAAAACAGCCAATTTTTTGAGTTTTTTAAGTCGAGCAAAAAATAGTATACACCACTGGAGAGAAATGCTATTGTTTCTTTGACGCCTTATAGCCTTCGGGCTTCGCCCTCTGGCTTAATAATCGTGCATTTCTCTCTCTTTATGTATAATGTACTTACTATTATGAGTAAAATGTGTTGCCACAAGTGGCATCACCAGTCTCTACAAACTCAGAAAATTCTGAAATATCCTTAAACAATGTAGTTAAGACATCAAAAGTGTTAGATTATTCGGGTGGCACAATTCAGTCAGCGACCAATTGTACTTTTCATATTAAATTTTTTATTCACAATCACCAATGTAAGATGCCGATTGCTAACCTTTTAAAGGTTGGAAAACACATCATTAAATCTCATTTGTTCGAATGATTTTCTAATATACTGTTATGTAGCTACTTCGAAAATATAATGTGATTGACGACGTATTTTATAGAAGAGCGTATATTAACGGCAACATAAGAAGTAAGCTTAAATGCACCATAGAACAGTATAAGATATTAGTGTTAATAAATTAAAAATTTACAGGCGCAAAATAATAACTATTACATTGTAAGTGCGGTAGGTAAAATTTTACACCGTGAGTGCTGACTGTTTTAATAAAACTGAACGCTGCAAAATTTCTAACGCATAAATACTGTAAAATGTAACTGTACAAATCTTTTGGGCAGAAGACAATTATGTTATTAATTCATATTTATACAGGGTGCGCCAGAACTTGTGCCCCAGAGAAAAATGCCATATAAGGTGAGATACCAGAAACATGGAAAAAATATTTAAAAAATTCCATCTATAAAAATTTCGAAGTTATGACAGTTTAAATTTTGCACTTTTACTCTATGTACTTCTGTTGGAAAAATAATTTTTCAAGTTTTATTGCTACAGGCTATTAGAAGAGGAAAAAAGAAAGCTGTATCCTAAATTCTAACTTTGTTCAATGTTATTTGTGGCCCTTATTGGCAAATTTTTTGTACCTTTAAATAATTGTAAAAAAACCTATACAAAATCATCAGTATCATTAAATAAACATAAAAAAATGTCAAATTTAAAAAAATAAATGTCAAATTTTTTTGACAGATAGAATTTTTTAAACATTTTTTCCATGTTCCTGGTATCTTATCTTACTCGAAATTTCTTTGGGGCGCGATTTCTGACACACTCTGTATACCTATACTATAGATACTTACTGTGCCTTTACCATAAGATGGCGTTCATCAGAATCTTGCCGACAAAAAATAAATACATATTAAGCAAGTAAATGAACAAAATAATAAAGACGTTTTGCAATGAAATCATAACAACGCTTTTAAACAAACATCACGTGTCAGTATCGGATTTGTGTTGAGGTTTTCTAGAGTGTTTATCAACTTAATTAGTGCATAACTAGTGCAGTTACTAATGCAAAATGTCGAATGCTGATGATCTACCATGTAGGTACCTCCCCAGAAATTGCTGAAGCAATGAAAGAGCAAGAAAAAAACAACATTGCTAAATGTCATTGTAAAAGTAAAAACGCAAAAACAGACTTTTTATGACGTAGCAGAAAGATAGCATTTAATAATAAAAGTTTGCGGATAAATCGTGTTTACTTTTAAATACTGAATGGATAAATGAGTTCTTAACATTAATAAACTTTATTTACTATAAAGTATGTATTTTATGAGGTTTTTGAAAGCCCAAAATTTTTATCTTATTTTGTCACATGACGTGCAGTAAACTTGAGAGATGTCTTGTAAAATTAGGATACCGTAGGTATAAAAAATGTGAAAATGTGTCATTTACAGTTTTTGAGACCAAAATAGTAATTTACGTTATAAGTTCACTAATTCAAATACTTATTACAGTTGTATAAATGATGCTCGAATTTGTTAGAGGCGTACGTATATTGTAATCACGAAATTTATTTTATTATCTTGTACTCAATGTTGTGCTTTTATCAACTAATTTCAGTATATAAAGTAGTCTTTTAACGTCTAGTAAAATAAAGTAATTTTTATGTACTCTTTATATTTTAATATCAACTAATTTCAGTAGATAAAGTTGTCTTTTATCGTCTAGTAAAATAAAGTAATTTTTATCTACTGTTTATATTCAAGAAATTCTGGTACGTGAGTAAAAAATAAAACGAAATATTATACACGACGATAAAGATTATTTATCTACTAAAGAAAGTCCACTCGTGACTTTGTCACTCATAAATTTAATTTTTTCACTCGTGGATATACAATTTCTTTATTGTCTAAATAAATAATAAATAATAAATAATTATTTTTTGATTTTATAAGAATTTTTACTAAAATATACAGGGTAATTCACGAGGAATAATAACTATTTTATACTTTTTCAAAAAGTGTCTAAAATTTATGATTTTACATTTGTGTAAAAAATAACAATTTGGTAATTGTTGTTAGGTCACTGATACTATAATAGCTCATTTACCGGATTCAAAATAGAATAAAAACGCTTAACAAATTGCGTAGTAAACCTGAAATAATACAAAGTCATAACTAATATAAAAATAATATTCAAATAATTTTTGTAATGTGGAAAAAGAATATCTACATCTTGTATAAAGTAGAAAATGGTGGAAATAGACAGAAAAAATAGCTTTTATAATTTTACATGTTTTTTTTTTAATTTCTCATAAGAGCAAATATTTTTGTTTCAGGTTTGGTTTCAGAATCGTCGCGCGAAATGGAAGAAGCGCAAGAAGACGACAAACGTCTTCCGAACTCCGGGTGCTCTCTTACCTTCGCACGGCCTTCCTCCTTTTGGGGCAATGGGTGATGGACTCTGTGGGTCCAGCATGTTTAGTACGTCGGAATCCCGATGGGGCGTCGCTGGAATGGCGACAGGTAAACGTTTCCTAAAATCCTTTTCAAATATTGATTTAAAGCAAAGCAAGCATCTTTCGTTTGGATGAAACATTTTTTCCATATGTTACAGGTTTGGGCCAACTCAGTCAGAGTTCCGTTTCTATGGGCGGGTTCGGCCAGTCATTGGGACAACTGAATCAAAGCTCAGGACTGAGTCCTGCGCTGCCTATCAGCACGGCCGCCGCCAGCACCGTCTACCAAGCTCACTACGGGCTTAATTCATTAGGTAAGGGCTTTTATAAAGTTTAATAGACATGAGTTTTAAACATTTACTGTTCGACCGTATAAATTAAAGTTAAACAAACCCACGACATTTACTTTTGACACCTTCGGTCGAAAGTAACAACTCGGTGCGGCATTCCGCAGTCGGAGAGGGGGCCTCGGGGGCCGGGAGCACCACAAAACATACAATTAGCAGTGATTAGAAACAGCCTCGTTACCCGCTACCGAAATACGCGTCAACTATTCTAATTACTTCTGCACACATGTTTTACCATTAACGTGTTTGCCATGATTTCTTTCACAGCTACTACGTATTTTTTATTTATTTTATATCAATTTCTGCATCACTTCAAATACTGTACACTGAACAAATTTTTAAGTAAATATTAAGTCATTAAATACATTTCAAGTACGAAGATGCAAATGGAAAAATGTGCGAAATTTCTCTTACTTCTAGCAAATGCTAAATAAAAAAATTCCACACAAAAATTTGTTATTTAGAATAAATCACCACTTCGAAACACCCTGTAGAAAATACTCTACATTGGTAGCCCCTGTGTTTGGCGAAACCATTACCATATACTTAAAATAATTAACACTCTTTTAAAATGATAGTACATAGTCATTTTTATATGTTTGCACATAAAACACCAAATGTCTTGCTAATTCACCCATAAGAGAATCACCTATAGAAATTTCAACTATTTCTTGCTAAGTGAACAATTTTTCTAAAACCGTTTAAACAATTATTCTCACATTTTTCCAGTTTTAAATGTGGAATCGGAGTTTCATTAGAAATGCTTGGGTTTGAAAATATACGATGCCTTTCTACATACGTATGAATAATTGATGAAACAAAAGCAAACAGATTTACACTAAAACAACATTCCCCTTAATACAACATTTACATGAAATTTGTTTACCTTGGCCTTTTATGACTCTGTCCAGTTTGAGTGAATATTTTTCTCGTGTTGAACAAAACTTTTCGTCAAGGCGTAGTATAGGCATCATGTTAGCAATTTTAAAAGTAAAAGTATTATTGAACTTGCTAACGAAGCAGTTAAAATCTTAAATTGTGTGTTAATTAAAGAATTCGTTATAAATGTAAACTATTTTTATGAATGTTAACAGAGGAGTGATAACTGATAATAATTTCTTTAAATCGTAACGTCCACATCCAATTAATTTTTTAAGGTCTTTATTGGGATGTTATCTTTGTGATAATTTTTAACTAATCGTTTGTTATTAATGAATTATTAGGAACATGAGTATCGAATTTGCTAATCCTTGTATTATTACAGTTCGAACAATATCATACATGAATTGTTTATAATGTTTTTGTAAGTTAAATCAATTTGAATAGTAGTTTGTTATGCACCGGTATTCCATAAATGAACATCTAGTTAAAAGCTGTTTAGCTCTTTGTTTAAAGGTTTTAGTAATGATGTTAATTGAAACTCATAATCAAGCCTCTTTACACTTAAACATACTACTACAAAAAATTCTTATACACAAAGAAATACGTAACAAAACACCAACAAATTTGGTTATTTTCAAATCTATTTATTTCGTAAAAAAATTATCTAAAGTTCTACAAAGTCACACTTTTAACCAAAAATTATTCAGTGTGATTTTATGGGTCATTAATTTTTTATGTCTATTTAATGTTACTGATGATATTGTATATTTTTTTATTCACAAACACTAATGTAATATACCGATTACACGGAATTCGTAAAATAAGATGGAAAGCTGACATACACGCTCCATGGCCATTTGGTTCTCAAAAATTCAACCAGCAGTACAATTAAATGTTTTTCTTGCATTATCACCTACTTACCTACATCATAAATGCGTAATAGCTTAAGCAAGCCAAACGTTTGACCACTTTTAAGCTATGCAACTAACAAAACACTTCAAATCAATTTCACTGGGGAAATTACTAAAATTCTTAGGATTTTATAGTTATTGGTGTCATTGGTTACCAAATGGTAGCCTCCATCCAGCGTGCATTTTCAGTAGGTGTAGGTGCGTTAGCCTTCTATCTTATTTTACGATTCCGTGGTCGATTACTAACCTTTTAAAGGTTGGGAAACACATCAATAAATCCCGTGAGTAGTAATATCATTTTATCCCTTGAGCGGTAATACAGGGTATTTCACGAGTGATAATGAGCCTGACGGAATTGAAAATACAACCCACAATACATTTGCAAAGTTAACGTGGATATTTTAGATATCGCATTGTTTGAAAAACCAAATTATGAATCCACGATAGCTTTGCTTCGATAATTTTAATTGTCACAACCATGTCAAAACTGACATTAGCAAAATTTCAAAATGCATTCGAACGATGAGAAAACAGATCTGATTTTCATTTATGACGAATTTGGAAAAAAATACTTCTTTTGTAAAGACAATGTTTCCTGTATAGAAAAGCTCCAAAAAGGCTTGAAAGTGTTTTCCAATGGTAGATAGACAATAACCTTAAAAATTGTGTTTCCAGTCTTGTCAATTTCTTTGTGTCAGTCACACGATAACTATGTTTTATTAATTTTAAAATTCATAATCAAAATCCATGAAGCCTATGCAAATGTATTGCTGGCTGCAGTTCAAATGTGGTCAGGCTCATTATCACTCGTGAAATACCCTGTATACAGGTTTGCCAAAGTTAAGATTACAAAAATATCGGGAATTTTTTCTTTCAAATTGTCAAGCTACACATAATACAGGGTGTGTCAGAACTTGCGTCTCAGAGAAAAATCTTACATAAAGATAAGATACCAGGCACATGAAAAAAATGTTTAAAATTTTTTATTTTGTCATTTGTTTTTTGGCATTTGACATTTTTTTATGTCTATTTAATGATACTGATAATCTTGTATACAGTAAGTCCCCGAATTGAGTTTACAAAAGGAAAAAAAATTATCTTTGATTTTACGCCAAAACTGCAAAGGAAAAAAGTTTTTGCTTTACTTGAAACAAACAAATCTATCTGTAATTAAAACTTATTTTTCTGATTCATTAGGAAGAAAAGTTAATTTTTTTTCTTGATTTAGATTTAATTTTTCTCTACTTTTTAAGTCCTATCACATTGTCGGTTTTATTTATTTAACAACTATATGTCACTTTGACAATTAATTTATTGATTAAATAGATATTTCTTGTTAAAAATAACTTTGGTTTTTATCTTAAAGCTGTTTCTTTGTTGCTATTTATTAAAATTATGTTTTTCACAAACATTTTTGCTATTTAACTTGTGTAAACCTATTTGTCTAAGTGACAACATTGTCAAAATAATAAAACCGCCAATGTGATAGGACTTAAAAAGCAGAGAAAAATTATCCCAAGTCCAAAATCAAGAGAGAAAAGAAGTTTTCTTTCTACTGAATTAGAATAATAAAGTTTTGATTACAGATTTGCTTGTTTCAGGTAAAGCAAACAATGTTTTTCCTTTGCAGTTTGGCGTAAAATCAAAGATATCTTTTTTCCTCTTGTAAACTCAATCCGGGGACATACTGTATGTTTTTTTTATACTTAATTATTTCGTAAAATAACAAACATTTTGCCAATAAAAGCCACAAATAACATTAAACAGAGTTACAATTTAGGATACAGCTTCCTTGTTTTCTCTTCTAATAGCCTGCAGCAAAAAAACTTGAAAAATTATTTTTCCTACAGAAATAAATAGTATCAAAATTTAAAATCTCATAACTTCGCAATTGTTATAGGTAGAATTTTTTTAACATTTTTTCCATGTTCCTGATATATTACCTTATTTTATTTTTTTCTAGAGCGCAAGTTCTGGCGCAGCCGGTAATTTGCTAAATTAGTATTTCATTTCAATAATTTTAATATCATGTTCACACATTTTTTTGTAAACTTAAAACTTTTTGTTAAAAAAATATTTGACTTACAAGTATTAAAGAATTTTTTTTAATAAACTACTCGTTTTTTTTTTATAAATTGATGAATGTTTAAAGGTTATAAAGAAGCGATGCCAAGATGTTTTTTATTTTAATTAATTGTTTAAACGTACCACCCCTTGGCCGGTGGAAGAAAGTTTTGACAACAGATAAAGTTTATAATTTTTTTAACATAAATTGAACATTTTTAATAAATATTTTTGTACATTTGTACATGCATGAACATATCTTTGTAAAACAATAAATAAAAAATCGTTTTATTTAAGAAAAAAATATTAATAGTATATTAAAAAGTTTAAACAATTTTTCTCTTTAACACATTTTGTAATCGGATCTTTTTTCGTAAACTGTCTAATTTTTAACTTGAACAGAAATTTTTAATTAGAAATTTGTGCTTTGTAATATTTCCTAAAATATACACGAAGTTGCCAAAATATGCAAAATAGGTATGCATTTTTTAATTCGCCTATTTTAAGCAAAAAACATCAGATATGCATAGAAAACTTATAATTTTGTTAATATATCTCTTAATAACAACTATGCATTTTGCATATAATCCGAGCCTTAAAATAGATATCGCTGTATAATTATTGTGGTGCGGAAAAAACATTAAAAACAAGTGTAATTTGTTCTTACAAAATTCGCCGTCGAAAATGGGGAGTTTTACTATTTTTTGGGAAAAATGTTACACATTAGACTTACAAAGGAAATGTTGATACAAAAAATGTGAGGTATTTTGTCTTCTTTAACTTTTATGTGAACACTTTTGTCGTAGAATCAACCGCTGCAGAGTTATTTTGGAAAAACCTATTTTTTGTACCCCTCATTCAAGATGGCGGTTCGAGGATTCCTCCCCCAAGGTCGAAAACTTTGATTTTTGTCAAGGCCTAGACCTTAACCACCTTTTGTAGGGCAAAACTCCCTACTGACTGGACTATTACGTCTCTACATTATATTTTTGTTTTAGATCATAGTAGGCTGATTTATTGTCATTCAGCCACAATTTTACCATACAACTAGAAATTTAAAACGTGTGTCTGTGTAAGATAAAATGTCACCATCACAATGGTAAATAAGAAATGTCAAAATAATTTTTTTGTAAACTGTAACAACAAATCATGGTGAACGATTTGTATGAATAAACTCCAACTACATCTCATTTTAGGGTGTTTTAAGACGTTTCATATACTAATTCAATTTGTTTATAGATCAATATTTTAATTTTTATAAAATAATTTTTTGACATCTAGCTGACATACAAACTTCCAAGCGACATACGTCCTCAACTAGTACGCCTACTTGATAGAAACACTTTTTGATCGCACTGTAGTAATAATATAACTTAGCAAAATTAGCATTTAGCTTAACTCGGAGATCATTTATTAGCCCAGTCAAATTAGACAAATCGGTGGAAAAAATCCTAAAGAGTTGGAATTTTTTTTAAACGCTTTCTTTACTCTTGGGTAGACATATATCAAAAGTTTCCGAAGGTGAGGGGCGAGCTCGAGGAGGAGGAGGAGGGGGTTAAAGGTGTCTTTTTTTGGGTTTTTGCTTATATCTCGGAAATTATCACTCCTATAGGTTTTTATCTTTTTATCAAAATTAACGCTTACAAAATTTACTACAAAAATGATCCTTTGCATTTTTGTTGTAGGACTAACCGTAAGCGAGTTATAGGGCACACAAAAAACATCATTTAAAAAAATGTGCTTTATCTGCATTTAAAACAGAATTAGTCTTGTAATTTAAAAAAAATGACAGTAAATTGAATTTACTGGGTCTAATACTTCACTAAAGGAGTCACGAGGGTCTATAAATAAATTCATCGTTTATGTAATTTATGCAGAATTTTTTGTAGAAGTCTATTTCTGCATCAAAATTTCCTACAAAAATGGTCCTATTCATTTTTGTCGTAGGACTAACCGTAGGCTTCAAAAGTTTGGAATCTATATAAAATTGCATTAAAAATCCTTTGAAACACATTTCATTAGTTTATGGTAAGTATTTATATGTGTAGAGCGTTCCTCAACTAAGCTGGTCTGCCAGAAAGGTGACTAGGGTGTAAACATTTAAACGGAGATATAAATAAAAATTTTGGATAAAAGAGAGAATCAATCTATAAGGGCGTTAAATGGGGTGTAAATGTTTAAACAAAGATATAAACATAAAATACTTTAGAGGTGTAAAGGGGCACTAAAATCAGATTTTTCGAAAATTAGTTTCTAAGGGAATAAAACGGTGTACACATTTAAAGGTATATAAAAACATTAAATTTAGAAAATATGATCCTTAGAGAGTGTAGAAATGCACTTTTTAAATTTTAATGAAATAAAATAGAGTTTAAACGCTTAAAAACAAAATTAGAAACATGAAATTTCGAATTTTGAGAGTGCAGAAGTGCACTGAGACGACACTTTATGAAAATCAACATTTAATATTTATCCATAAACATAGCCCATGCGAAGAACGAGACTACTATAACTGAGTCCTATACATAACATAGGTAATTATCTAGCTTTATAGAGTACCTAAACCTATGGAATAGTTTTGTGAACGGGCTTTTTCCCATTTTATATCAGAAATACACGCGGACAAAGTCGCAGGCGAATGCTAGTTCAGCATATAAGGAAGACTCGGAAGACTTGATAGACCCTCGTAGCACCTTCTAATAAAAAAAAAAACTTTTTTGTTTTGGACAATAAAAATCGAGTAGGCTTCTGTCATTGTTACAATCTATCAATTTTATTGTGAAGATTATAAGTCCCAAAATGAATTTTACTCGTCAAGAACTCATTAACATGGTGAAGCGGATGGTAATATTTTATTGGCTCAAAGACTCTACAAATAAAAATACCCAAATGCAAGACTGCCGCAAAGTGTTGCATTTAAAAAATTATATAAAATGTATATAAATTGAGACCAACAACTGCGGAGGATATGAAACAAAGAATACGCGATACATTCCATTTAATAAATGCAGATATGCTAAGTCGTGTTAGACTATCTTTTAGACGAAGACTGCATACTTGTATTGAAAAAAATGGTAATATTTTTGAACATCTGTTATAAAGAAAATTGTAAAATAGCTTTAATGTTTTGTTTTTTTTTGTTTGTTAATGTTTTTACATTTTTCTACTAAATTACTGCTTTGCGATATGTTAGATTTTGCGTAATTTTCTCTGTAACTCAATTTTGCTCAATATATTACATTTTCTTCCAGCAAAGAATTTCCAATTCCATACTTTTGTTTATTTTCTGTGCTAATTTTTTTTTGCATAAGGCCCACTCGATTTTTATTGTTCAAAACAGAAAAATTTGTCAAAATTTAGTTAATTTAGTATAGCAACTTAGAATTTTACACTAGACTATACAAACCTTATATTGATAGAAAGCTTGTCAAAAGATCATGTTTAAAAAATCGTAGTAGGCGCATGCCACTGAGCAGGTTGTTGAATAAACACCTAAAAGATGCGGCAAACATTCAGGAATCAAATGGCGTTACTTACTTTAACTTGTGTGCAAGCATTTAGAAAATACGAATTTTTAGACAGACCCCTGCATTTCAAAAATTCTGGTGAAAAAGCTCCACAAATCAAAATTGATAACAGATAAATGAAAACAACCTGTATAAAAGTTATTTGTAATTTAGCGAAAAATCCAAAAATAAAATCAAACTGAGTAGATTCCATTTAAAAAAACATAACTTTAGTGTTTTTTTAATATTGGGACACCCTGTATATAAACCGCAATATTTTTAAAATGTGCATCAAAAACGCAGCTATAATCTAAAAAAAAAGAAAAAGTCAATATCTCTTAAAATAAACAAGTTATAGAGCTTTTTCGGACCGTTGGGACAGCCTGTATATTTATTAATATTGTACTGAACAAGACTGTAATTCGGTTTTCAATGTTTAAGTTGAAGACGAAGATGCAGCATATGAGGACGACTCGGAAGACTTTATAGACTCTCTAATGAAGAGTTACACCCAATAAATTCAATTTCCTTTCAGTTTTTTCAAATCACAAGATTAATTCTGTTTTAAATGCGGATAAAGCACATTTTTTAAATGATGTTTTTTGTGAGCCTTATAACTCGCTTATGGTTAGTCTATACAACAAAAATGCAAACGACCATTTTTGTAGGAAATTTTGTTGGCTTTAATTTTGATAAGCAGGCAAAAACCGTTAGGAGTAATAGTTTCCGAGATATAAACAAAAAAAAAAAAACACATTTAGCCCTTTCCCTCTTCTCGAGCTCGCTCCACACCTTCGGGGACTTTTGATATATGCCTACCCAAGAATAAAGAAAGCGCGTTTAAAAAAAACTCCAACTCTAGGATTTTTTTCCACCGATCGCCCTATTTTTGTCTAATTTGTCTGGGCTATATAGCGAAATGTGCTAAAACAATGTTGCATGAAAATAGAATAATGTGAGCTTTGCGATTAATATCAGTGATAAATCGGTGCGAATCTGAGTGATTTATCCGTTGCAGGTGATAGCATGATGACGTACTGCAACAACGGTGGCGGTAGCAACGGAAATGGTGGGACGGGTGGTTCGCCGCCCCCACAAATACCGTGCTCGAGTGCGACCACTCCGCCAGTGGCGTCGGGCACCTCCCCCAACGATCAAGAGGAGGATGTGTGGCGCGGCCATAGCATAGCAGCGCTGCGACGGAGAGCTTCCGAACTCAACGCCGCCATTCCCTCTTACCTGCAGATCAACTACGACACCCACAACAATGCTTCTGTATATTAGTTGCTTTGAGTTACACAAACCGTACTATTTTCAATCAATATCAACTAATTAAAACCGATGTGCAGTAGATACTATTATTGTGAAGTGATCTATGCGGATTTGACGGTCTTGAAACACATCACACAGTTCTTTCTGGTCAATGGTCATAAAAATATAAACTATTGATTGCTTGCTTGGTTTTCCTGGTTTTGTATAATAAAAATACAATAAAAAGTAAAAGACTGACAAATGCGCTTAGAATTATTTCAGCGTACAATTTTAAAATTTTATTTAAATGCATTTCGACTAATTGTCATCAATCATCAATCTAAACCGGGTTAAAAATGTATACGGTTAAATTAAGTAGTAACCTTACAGAATCACAAATAATTGACGCAATAATTTCAAACACAATTTAGTGATTGTTATAATTGGCGCGGGAAAAATTTGATGAAAAACTACCAAAACATATTTTTCCGTGCTACATTGATTTCCGGTATTATTTTTAACTGTGGCGTCTATGTATACGATGTAAAATAATTATTGTACAAAGAAAAATCGTATGTTGAATGGGATTCCATATTAGTGTGATGTGTTGTTTTAAAATTTATGTCCTTAGAATAGGATAAAAAACTTTCATAATTTTCTTGTTGTATACTAAACAGACGGTATACGTATTATTATTTTTTACTTTAAATAGACTTTTGAGTAATATGTGAAAATTAATGATCACATGTAAATTCATTGTAAGTAGAAGTGTATGATTTTGTTATGTTTATTCATAATTCATTTTGCTTTCAAGGTAGTATCAGATAGTATTTTTAATGAAGATAATGTATGTATATTATTGAAAAAAATAATTTATATTGTACTATTATTGTATGATTATGTGTACAATTAAAAATGTTTCATAAATGGACAACGAGGTCTTTTATTCTTCACTGTAGATCATAAGCAAAAAAGTTTTTACGCTAAACTTTTATTAGTCGATTTTCCTTAATTTAAAACGGTTTTTTAGACAAAAACATGCACTTTTTAAAAGTTTATTACACTAAAACTGACAGCTATAGGACAAATTTTTTCTTACTTATGCAAAAAGAAAGTACAGAATGCAAAGCTGTAACAATTTTTTTGTTTTGCGTTTGTAAAGATTAAAAAATAAAGAAGTTTGTTAAAGGTTAAAATAACTTAAACAATTTAAATGGAACACCCTATTTATTGTTTTTGCATTTAAGAGATTTTTAAATTGTTTTTCCAAAATTATTTACTTTTAGGTGTTTATAATCAATAACTAAAAAGATATTTAACTTTAAACATTAAATGTAGCAATTTATGCAACAAGTTGCAAAATGAGCGTGTTTTTTGCACTAGGCGTGAAAAGCAGCCATTTTGCATCGTGTTTCATTCAAGATTTTTTGCAATTTGGTTGTGAAAAGCATAGGTATCAAAGTCAAATTTTAAATCTGTGATTTCAATAATTTTCTAAATACATACTATAGCGTCGGGGCGTTGCTCTGAAAATAGTTTTATTTGTTATCTTTATGTCACACTTTATAACACTAGTGATAAAATAATGCCATATTTTATAACTAGTGATAAAATAATGTCATATAATATAACTTGTGATAAAATTAAGTTAAAATGACATATTACAATGGTTGCTTATCACAACCAAATTGGAAAAAAAAATTCTAGGTATCTTAGTTTTTTAATTTGTTTTTAAAAAGTACGTTTTCATCAAAAAGAAAACAACTTATTTAAAAACTAAGCAAAATCGACCAATAGAACATTGTAATAAAAAACCACATCTAAATATGTCAATAAAATGTTGTTTTATTTAAAAAAAAAACGTACCTATGTGTAATTTCTTATACAGGATATCCCACCAGTAATAATGAGCCTGAAAATTTTATTAAAGTAACCAACATTACATTTCAAAGATAACGTGGATATTAAAATATTTGGTTTTAATAAATTAAAGGTTCAACTTTAATTTATAAAACGTCAAACCTTTGTGAATTTGGTGAGATGTGCTAGAATGTTTAGCAATAACGAAAAGACTGACATGATTATTTTAATAAAAATTTTGTAAAATGTAGAGTTGCAATTTTTAAATCATAGTCTTTGCAAAAAATAATTTTACAGTGAATTGACATTTAAAAATTTTTTGCAGATATTAAAAACAAAAGGATTTCGAAAAATTTTATTTTTCATAAAACGTCACATTTTTTACAGTATTTTATCATTCATCAAATAGTTTTTCCAAAAATAAATATTTAGTTCAACTAAAAAGTGTGGTTTTATATTTCTGTTCACTTAGTACATATTACATTACACGGTAAGGAACAAATAAAGTAAAATTATATTCATAAAATCTCTCAATAAGAAAATTCAAAACATTATTTTATTCACGTTTCCACGTTTCTTAGTTTTGTTTATTGTTAATAAATATACCTTTAGTACATATAAAAGTTTCTATTTTTTACTCTATCCGATACCATATACTCACTCAATAAGTCAGTGCTCAATGTTTCAACAACATAAATGCCTAAGTAAGAAAAAAAAATATTTTAAACCAATTAAAAATGGGAATTATACTCGTTGAAAAGATCGTCCAAATTAAACAAAAAATTTTAATAATTTGGTTGGAAAGCAGAAAAAAATCAAACTATGTTATAAAACGTAAATGTATTATACTACGGCCACATTCCACTCAGAATATAATATTTCTTATGTTCAATTAAAGATCAGCTCAGATCCATTGCATTTCGAGTATTGAAATATTGTTATGCAATGTTAGCACTCTCTTGTGGCAGAAGCTCAAACTAATAATTTAACTTTCAAGTGAAAGTTCTATTGTTGTGCTAAAAATACTGTTATAGATAAAATATTAGTTGTACAGTTGTTTCAAACAAATGGTTAAGCTTCCCTACACAAGATGACGCAGCGATTGTAAAACATGCCATTCATTTAAGCCCAAGAAAACTGTAATAGAAAGAATTGTTGGTTTGGTTCCAAACTAGCCCTCACAAACACTTATTGATATTCAGAATCTAGATGGCGTATACTGACTAAATCGTCAAAAATAACTTATGAAGAGCGCAAAGAATTAGATAGAAACTTCAAATATCTCGAAAATTAAAAATCGAATGCAAACTTGCATAATATGGTTAAGAGTCAAAAAAGGCTTAGTATTTTTGACATTGAATATAAACCCTCAAAAAAACACGCTATATGCTATTGTGACATATTAAAATTAGGCTGAAACCGCATAAACATTGCTACTATATAAAAAGTTACGAAAGTAGTAAATAAAAGTTTTTCAAAATACATATTTAAAAAAATATAATTTTAAGTTATAAAACAAATGTATTATTATTATTATTATTATTATAAAAAGAAATTGGGCATTGACCTTTTTCCACGTGGCCAGGAGGCTGATCATTAGGGATAGTGTTATCAACTAATGATATGAGTCCAATAATTGCACGTGCGGGCACGACATTTATACTTTAACAGTGAAACAAACACTTAATAGATAATTGTCAGATTTATCCAATTCTTCACATTTTTTTATTTCCCTTACAAGATCATAAAAATTTTCAGCTTTTTCTAAACATTTAATAGATCTAGCTTTTTTTCTATTGGAATCACACTTTTCTTTTTTTTTTGTTTTTCCGATTTTTCCATTGTAAATGCAGTAAATATCACTCCACAAATGTATGTTCACACATATACAACAAAGTTCGAAACTCAAGTGCAGTTGAACCATTACTTAAAAACAATTTTAAATTCTTGGTTTAAACTCAAAGTATTGCATTTTTGAGAATTAGTTTAGCACGTGTTGAATACCGGATACAACGGAAAATGAAAATCAATGGTTCCGGATAAAACGCTGAAATTGAAAACGGGTTGTGTTCCAGGTAACACAGCGTTCCGGTTAAGCGGAACCGGATAATTGAAAGTCTACTGTTGGTATAGAACTCACGCCCCACAGAAAAATGCCATGTAAAGTAAGATACCAAGAACATGAAAAAATATTAAAAATTTCGAAGTTATGAGAGTTTAAATTTTGCACTTTGACTCTATTTATTTCTGTTGGAAAAATAATTTTCCAAGTTTTTTTGCTACAGGCTATTAAAAGAGGAAGCAAGGAAGCTGTATCCTAAATTGTAACTCTAATGTTATTTGTGATTTTGGTAATTTTTTTAATCTTTACTAAATAATTATAAAAAAAAACATATGAAAGATCATCAGTATTATTAAATAGACATAAAAAAATGTCACATGTCAAAAAATAAATGTCAAAATTTTTTGACAGGTGGATTTTTTTTATGTTCCTGATATAGTATTTTACTCGAAATTTTTCTCTAGGGCGTGAGTTCTGACTCTGTATGTATTTAGTTGAAAATTTATCGTAGCAAATGAATGAAAAAAATCAATACTATATTAGAGTTGGTAATTTAGCTCATCATGTCGAGTATTGTCGACACGTCGTTAAAAGAAAGACTTGTGGGAAATTAATCCACATATGCATACACGTGAAACGTTGTTTTACATGATTTAATAATTGTTTACAAATGTAGAGAGCGATCCCAGTGGTGCTGAGTTTGCACGTTGTCAGTTAAAGTTGTTTAATTGGTAAATTCAGTAGTAGTTAAGAAAATTTAAATCAGAATTAGGAAAGTCACAGGTTTACATGATACAAAATTATCTGATTTAACAAAACGCCTATCCGATTGACAATTCAACGATCAATAAAAATTGAGTGAAAACGCAAATATTGAAAAGACGTATAAAAAGACTAAATTATAAACGTCGTTTTCAATAAATTCAATTTTTTGCAAACGGAAAATTTTCTTGTCGCATACTACGATTATAATAAGTATTTTTTCTACTTTGCGTTTGTACGTAATGCCTACTTCTTCAGTAGTGTTAACTTTTGCTGTGCAAGGTTTAATTAACTGTTGCAAAAAAATTCAGAATTAACATTAACATGCTTACACTTATACATACCTTTAGAGTGAGTATAAGACAAAGTAAAATAAAAATGTCAACTGATCAGCTACCTCAACTTCAAAAAATCCTCTCTCTAGTATGGTAATTATTTTCACTTTGTTGAAGTCAGACACTGGCGACACAATAAAATATTTGTTGAATTTAGGAAAGATGCGTACAGAAAAAAGCACACAAAAAAGCGCACAAGGAAAAAAGCGCACCGCACAAGAAATAAGGCATATTTGTGTACTGGAAAAAAAAACGCACAAGGACAAAATCACACGTTGAAAATTTACTTTTGTAAATTCTACATCCAGTTTTATAGAATCTTAAATTTTTTTTTTTTAATTTTGCATTAAAAAGCCTCTAGATTGAAGATATGACCTTAAAAGTTTGTGCAAATGTAAAAGTAACTATAAACATTAAAACAATAAACAAAACACGACGCTTTCGGCGCAGTTTAGTCGGTAGCCTGCAAGCTGAAGAAAAAAGAACAAATGTGGAATAGACGTTTTTATAGAGTTTTTAAATATGAATTAAATATTACAATTTAAAACTCTAAGATAAAATTGTAAGATACCATCAACGTATCTTAATGAAAAATAAATAATAAAGTAGTTTATGCTGGGTTTTTTTGTCTTGTGCGCTTTTTTCTTTGTAGCTTTCTTCCTTGTACGCTTATTTCCTGTGCGCATCTTTCCCGTCACTCTCGAAATGTGGATATGGAAATTTGTTTTTTTTTAATAACCTTGGAATCATTTGAACAAATGTTATAAAATTTGTTAAAAAATTTAAATACGAAATTTTTGGATGTGTTTGGTTTAATTAATCATCGCAAAAAATATTCAGAATTAACATTATGATTATAGTGGTGTTTACGCATACCTTTAGGTCATAGGACAAAGTAAATTAATGGGTATACTTTTTTCCATATTAATGTGCATCAACTAGGTTGTAGTAGTTCAAATGTATCTTCAACTTAATGGCTGATTTACACAAAAAGTGTCATTAATATGTCATTCAGAACAAATTTAAGCACAGTAATAATGACAAAATCTTTATATTTGCTACCCTATGTTAATTACGTTGTTAATTTTAATTATTTTTTGCTACCTGGGGCACACATCTATTTGAAAAAATAATTGTTAAGGAAATTTGAGGTTAGGATTGTTTGATTTTTTGCATGATTGCCACCTTAAAATGATCCCTTTCAACGACAATGCACATTAATATGAAAAAGAGTATAAAGTCTGTTTTTTTTTTAATGGAAATGCCAAACAGTCTTAACGTTGGCATCACTAGTAAATTCATTCATGGTAATTTTAATAAAGGGTTGGCAGTTCTGGTTTTTTGAATTAATTTGAAAACATTGTCATTAAATGTCAACACAAAAAATTGTCTAAGAAAAAAGACGAAACACCGAAAAAGAAACAAATTCCGTACACTGACAGTTTTTTCGAAATTTGGAAACGAATAGTTCGCAAGTAGGAAGTTAGAAAAAGGCCCCGTTAAAAAGTAGACGCAATTTGTAATGCAGGTTTGCTAAACATTCTTAATTTTTAGCAAAAAATTGACAAGAATACAAAATAAACATGAATGAGAAAGAACCTCGGAAAGAACGCAATTAAATTAGTGTCTTGTGCTTGTTTTTGAGAAACGAGTTGAAAAAGTAACAATTTTGAAACTAAAGCTGAAGAAGAATTTATAAAATGCATCAACTTTGAGCTCATATCAATAAATTACATAAAATTTATTGCCAATCATCATAACACCCACTTGTATCTTTTGCTAAATAACTTTTTTCTGTATATACACCCTTTTTCTTCAAAGTTTTTGTAGCAAGAATCTCATTTTTGTCCACAACATTGTACTTACTTGCGGTGTGTTTCTATCAAAATTATTAGCAATGAATTCTGTCTTGAGACCTTAGGTAATGATGTCTGTCCTTAGGTATTCAATTTTTTTTTTAATTTAGGGGCAAAAACAAAGAGCAAACAAAATTTGTGGCTATGGAAACAAGCCGCTACCAATTTTTTCACCAAAATTTTGACTTGGTAATTTCCATTTAAAAAAAACAGACTTTACTTACTGCTGCTTTTGAGACTTTTGGAGTTAGGTAAATTTTGCCGTCAACTTACGGAACAATTGGCGTGATCTCAAAAAGAGTAAATTGTTCATCGTATTTGGCGCCAAGGTCCGTATTTCTAGAGGTGTACATTACAAAACGTCTTCGACACCTTCGAAATTCATTTTTACGAATAAAATAATGAAGTTTCAAATTAATTTATTTTATGGCCACCTAGCCACTGCTCAATGTTGTCAACTGTCGCAAAATTTCCTACATTCTAAAATTTTATTTTTTTATTTAAAAAAAGTGCAAAGTAGAAAAAATTCTGTATGATATCTCGATTGTGAAGCATTTTGTCGGACTTAGTGCTTTATAAAACTCCTCGCTGCGCTCGTCTAAACCCGTGCGTGCAAAATGCTTCTTATAAAACTCGTATCATAATATACTTACTATTATTTCACTATTTTTGTCCAGTACGATACGCAAAAGCGTTTCGTACTAATCTTACTCTCTTAGTACGAACGCAAAGTAGGAAAAAAATATTGACAAAATACATTTAGTAGAGCCGATAAATAAGTTTGTATTTTCACTTAAAAAAAATTGAATTTATCAGTAATTTGTGTCAAGACGAATAAAATATATGCACTTAAATCATTTCTATTGACAAAAGGTTCAATATGAAGTTTATGTGGTGAATCTACCTACGAAAACAAAGAAGAAAAAAACTTGTGATGTGAATTTCAACAAGCTGTTTATTCTTTTAACAGCATTATAAGCAGTTATTTGATACATGATTAAAAATTTATATTATTGGAAAATGCGGACGCCCTAATTTGTGGCTCTTGTGTACAGTTAATTCAATTTTGATAATTCATCTAAACCTTTGAACTTTTTTATATCACTGAAGGATATTTACATATCATGTAAAAAAATTCTTTATGGTAACAATACAAAGAGAAAATAACGGTTAGCTAATTTGCGTGTTTTAGTAATTGAATTACTTACTTACACACGAGTCGCGTTATATTCCGATATTTTTCTTTTTAGTGATACTAGACACCTAAATCAGATTACTTTAATACAACAGTGTCATTTTGTTAAAGCTGTTTTTATGGAAAATTGCTTTTCATACGTGACGAAATTATTTTAAGCTCAATTTTCATAAAAATTCTTACACTGAAGCTTCATTATTAACAGTTCAAAGAGATTCCCAAAAACTGAAAAAAATATTTGCATTTCTTGCAAGCATAATGAGGAAAATTTGAACAGTTTGCATCAGCGAGAAACGTACCTAATATACCTTAATCGTAATACATAATCTGCATGTCAAAGGAAAATGTATAAAGACGATAAAATGAGTTTGGGACTCCACTACATCTTCAAATGCTTTAGACTACAATGCAACTTGGATAAGTGATATGAGCACAACCGTAATAGTGGAGAAGACAACAATAGAGCGAATGTGGTGCATGTGTATACTTTGCAAGTTACACCAAGTTTAAAGCGATGTTGCATTTTTAAATGCCAGAACAGTAAAATTTCAGTTTAAACAAATTACTTATTACTTATATTGCATAGGAATTAAATTAAGTAACATGTGTTCATTAAAAAAAAAACTCAAAAGTGCTTTGACAAATATTTTGCATGTTTTTGATTAATTCATTTATTCACTTGTCAAGATGGCATAAAAACTCATTAGTGGACGATACATACAACGTCATATGTTTGGCTACAAGGAATTTTTTTTCAATGAACATACAGAGCGCCCAGAAATGTGGTAGCAAGTTTTTCGATTGGTCTCGTAAGATGACACTAAATTGATATAAACAAATGTCAAGATTTGTCAAACGTAAAACATTCAAATTCAAATTTTATTGAAAATGTTTAAATTGACCCCCATTATGCCCAATACATAATTGAACCCTTCGAGCAACATCTCGGCAAATTTTAGTGCCTAAACAATGTGGTCAAATCCTGTCGGATTTGATTAAGAGTTTAATTTTTATTTAGTAAAGTGTCAATCGAGACTTTTCAAAACATCGTGCTACAAAAGACAGTTGGGGAGACTAAGAAAGTGTCAGATGTAATGGATTAAAAAATTTCTAGACTTGCAAAAAAAACAAAAATTTCTTAAAAAAATGTCAATCCAGACTTTTCGCCCCCTTCTAGACCTCACACAATTGCTATCGCGTGACAAAGATGGTAAAATTAACGTTTTACATGGGTGTGGGAGGGTTCAAGCTATCACGTTTTAGTAAGATATAATCGGGGCTAAAAATTTTCGGAAAATGACTTTTGAAAAAATTCAAAAATTGAATGTTACAAAATTGAAAAAATTTGGCTTTTTAAAAGTGCCATATTGTGACCTTTGTGTAAAAGTTGCTACCACATTTCTGGGCGCTCTGTAGGACATTTCTGTAACTACATATTTGTCTCAGAAAATTTCAACCAATTATGTTAATGCATATTACATAAATTACCTAATAACGGACGAATCTCATCGTGTATTCGATGTACATACTTTGGTATTTGCACGCGTGCATTGAGTGAATATTTTTAACATTTTTAAAACATTTGGGCTATTAATTATCAAAATGCATTTATTGATTTAGATTACAATTAGTATTGGGATATTTGGAATAATAATAGACATAGTTATTATTGAAAGAACAATCTAGATCTGATCGTAATTCATCTAAATGTAATTATTTTTTGTTTTTTATTATCTCTACTGTAAAATTTCTACGAAATTTTCTTTGGAAAATAGTCAGTTATAATACCACAAGTAGTCAAAAATTGTCGAATATTTGTATGAATGATCATTCGCTTATGAACACCATGAGTGCGTAGCACAAAGCACTATGGGTGCGTTGCACGAATGGTGTTCGCAAGCGTAATGACCATGAATAAACATATTCTACAATCTTTGACTATACAACAGACTATTCAATAAATCAAATGTCAAATTTGCGTTACAGTGATTTCGTTGTCATAGCAACGTTGAATATTCAGTTATATTTTATCACGTGTGGAACATTCGCTTGAATTTGTTGTTGCTAAGATGCGATAGTAAATATCTGCTATTTTATTGGTTAATATTTGAAAAGAAAGAAGTGAATTGAATAGTCTTTGATATACAGGTGCGCCAGAACTCGTGCCTCAGAGAAAAATTATAAGTAAGATGAGATACCAGAAAAAATGTTTGAAAAATTCTATCTGTTAAAAGATTATGACATATTTTTTGACATTTGACATTTTTTTATGTCCATTTAATGATACTAATGATGTTGTATATGTTTTTTCTATAATTATTTAGTAAAAGTAAAAAAAAATTGCTAATAAAAGCCACAAATAACATTAAACAGAGTTACAATTTAGGATACAGCTTCCTTGTTTCCTCTTCTAATAGCCTGTAGAAAAAAAAACTTGGAAAATTATATTAGAAATAATTAGAGTCAGAGTGTGAAATTGAAACTCTCATAACTTCGAAATTTTTGTAGGTAGAATTTTTTTAACATTTTTTCCATGTTCCCGATATCTTACTTTATATGGCTTTTTTTTCTGGGGCGCGAGTTCTGGCGCTCTCTGTATCTCTCTTGCATGCCATCTTTGAATATTTTTACTCGTTGAACACTCGTAAATGTATTCGTGTATTCGGCATGCACTTGAAATATAGGTAACTACTGATAATTTAATTCATATATAAAAAAATCTATAAGCGGATACATTGGATAAAGTTAGCCTTAACTTTACATCTGGATAAAATGTGTGCAAACTTTACATATCAGACTTTATCAAACCTGATTATTGTTTGTCGTTATGATAACGACTTGACAATATTAATAAATGACAATTAATTTGTAGTTAAAGTGCAAAATGGCAAATTTCATGCGTTTTAACACGTCAAATCAAGAAAAAATCGAAGCCAATGTAGAATAAACGACTTCGAAAAACACCTACAAAAACGTCGATTTGGCGACAGTTTATTATTATTCATTCATTTAACAATTTAGTAACAGATCTATTATTTCGAGAACAAATGTAATTATTTAATATGTAATAAAAATATTGGATTTAGTATTTGTTTGGTATTAGAAATATGTGTAGCATAATTTCCAAACAATTAATTAAATTGTATAAGAATTCCTTGAATAAATAATATATTGTGTTTTTGTTTCATTAAAAAAACGCCAAAAATAAACCAATGAAAGTTGCGCTGAGATAAATCAGTAAAAATATATATAAACAAATATCTGAGACTTCTTCCAGGTGGTGTCATTTCCTGGACCTCTTCAGGAAAAATAAGCGACTTCTCCCCTCAATTTCACCCGCTGAGGATTTTCTCTAAGGACTAGGATTCACTAGGTCCAAGTTAGAGTTTGTGTAAAATTACTTGTTTTATATTTTGTTACTGTTATTATAGTTACTAAATAAATTTCTCTTTTCAATCACCTGTGTATAATTAAATCGAACCTCCCCATTTCCCTCCACTGTAAAAAAGCTAGAAGGAAAGACACTCTTATGTAGTGGAGACCTGGATAACATCTCCAAACAGTTCTTTTCCACTTTTGGGAAAAATTTGTTGGCGCCCAGTTTTAAATAATAAATAAGAAAGGATTACAAATATGTAACCAAAAACAAACTTATTGGTGACTGAAAAATTATACTGTGTTATAGTTTATTCCTTTTAAGAACGAAGTGTTTCGGGAGATAGGGAATAAATTGACAAATCAGGTTTGTACCACGTGACAAGCCTTATTTACATTGAACTATAATTACCAAATAATTTTTAAAAATCTCTAATCTTTGACATTATTTTTGAAATATTTGGTGTAGCATAATGGTAGAACAACAACCTGGTTCTGTTGTAAAAAAAATTCTAGGGGAAAGCCAGTTAGTAGTGGTCAGAAAATAATGATACATAATATCTACGCAAAATTTATTTTTTTATTTATTTTTCTTGAGTGGGAATTAGAAACAGGAGATGTTTCGACGGAGAACGATGTCCAGGTACCTAATTCAACTCGATGATGCGTTTTTCCACTGAATAAGTTGTGGATTATTACCTTCGACCTCTTCTAATGAATGCAAGTTTTCATTGTATTTGTAACAAAGGATTACGTTGTTGTTTAGCTATTACGTATTCCAAAAGAAAATTTAAGAGTCCTTTTTTATGTTCTTGTTTTATTTTTAAGAAAACGTAAGATTCATCGAATGTTGTTCTTGTTCTTAATTGAATTTGTAGACACTAATTTTTTATGAAATACCAAAAAACAAATAACATTGACATTTTCTTCGTTTTTAAAATTAACTGTCTACAATAGGCAACTAATTTTACACAATTCTAAGAATTGTATTGTGTAAATGGGGCGGCCGATGCTGATGCCACCTACTTCGTTCTAAAAAAAACACACTAGTTTATGTGTTATCCAGATCTGCAAAAGTTTTGAGCACGAGCGAAACTCGTTAAATTTCATAAAGTTGTAGCCTATTATTAATTTAATTATCAGTTGCAAGTGAGAGGACGAGGACTTAGTGAACAAGAAAACACAAAACCTAGGACCCCCTAATAAAGCTGTGTTTGGTGAGGTCAGGTTTGTAGCGAGCAGTTTGTCTGCCGTTAATTAATCAAATTCTTACCACTAATCTCCCAATTTGTATGAATGTACACGAAATAACGCTACAATCTAGATTCATTTGCAGCTTTGTTTCCTGTTGTTGATGATGAAAAGCTCTCTGAATTATCGAAACTGTAGCAAATTCGAAGAATAAATTTTTATAGCGTGCATTATTCCATAAATAAGAGAAACGTCGAAGAAAAAGTATACGTAAATGTATAAATGTCGTAAGCAAAAAACTGGAACACAATAAAAACGAGAATTTTACGATATTGTTCTGTAAAATATGTTATTGTAGCAAAATAACATAATGGTATAAATCAAAACTGAGGTATTTTCCGTTCTTTGAAGTTGCTTACGCGAACGTGAAGTCCGAAAAGTATTCAGTTTGGTCGAGTGGTGCTTCCACAATGCTTTACTGCCGGGAGAATTATTCGATATTTGCTCTGACAAGCTTAGTCTGACTGGTCCGGATCGAAACGACAAGCTCCGGGAATTAATTACGACTTTCCGTCCTTTTACTCAGGTTATTCACTACATCAGCGCACACACGCGCGAATAATCTGATAATAAACATTTACACCAAATGCAGTAATTTAATTTGACGCCATGTGCGCCACTCTCATTTATAAAACAATAACGAACTTGCGGCGCAGGTAAAATCAAACTCGATTTTGCATCAAAGCTATTAAGAAAATCTGCCATTAGATCGATTATAATTGCCGAGTTAATTTTGAGGAAAGTAATTACAAAAGTAAGTAAAACCAAACTTGGGAGAATAGAATGAAATTAATAAATATTTTACCTTAGAGAAAACCCGTCAGACTACTTATTTTATTTTAAACACATCTACAGGGTGCGCCAAAACTCGCGCGCCAGAGAAAAATATCAAGTCAAATGTCAAAAAAGTGCAGCCGAAGAAGTAATTTATGCTTGACACTTATTAGACTCTTAAATTGACCAATCCTTGAAGGGTGTGATTGAAAAAATATATCCGTTGTTAGATTACAAAAATAATATTAATTTGCTCAAAACTTAAAAAAAATAGCTGGTCTACTGTAATTTTGCCACCTGTCATGTGGGTGATATAACCTGCTAGTTTCCAGTATTTTTCTAGTTCAAGAGGTTAATGAAATAAAATAGTAAATTATTATCAAGAATTATCAAAAAGTAGGTATTTTGAAAACTCGATTCCCATTTGGAAATTTCTGATGAACCGACTTCTCTAAAACTTCTTCACTGGTATTGTTCCGTCTCAACTTTTTCTTCGCTCTGATACAGATTAACATGCTAATGTATGAATTTTAGAGCTTGAAAACTTATGCATTATCTTTTTGAAGTAAAGAAGCAAGTAAGAATGAAGAAGTACGCAAGTTTCTTTATTTATTTTAATGCAAAATTAAGAAAAATATGTACTTTTTACAAGAAATTGTGCTTAAACAAAACAGGTTACTAATTTTAATATCAAAATTGTAGTTTTACTCTAGTATTTAGGCATATTTGCCCAGTAAAGAAATTTTAACCTCAAAATTTCGCAAATTACAATTTATTATTTTACTAATTCTACGAGCATGTTTTTTTAAACTGTATCTCAAGTTTTTTTTTTATAAACTACTCTTAATAATCAGTAGAGTCTGGATTCTTAGTATTATGTTAATCCGTTATTGTAATAAGTAACGTAAAATATTTTGTCGATATAGGTAAATTAAGGTTTTCTTTCTGTTTCAAATAAATCAATTTTTTATGTTTATTAGCTAATTTGGCTAGTTTCCAGTATTTTTCTAGTTCAAGAGGTTGTACAGAAGTATAATGAGACAAAATCGTTAATTATTATCAAGAATTATCAAAAATTGTTTTGAAAACTCGATTCCCAAACATTTTGGAAATTTTCGATGAACCGACTTCTCTAAAACTTCTTCTTCCCTCTCAACTTTTTCTTCGATCTGATACAATTAACAAGTCGATGTATGAATTTTAGAACTTGAAAACTTATGCATTATCCTTTTGAAGTAAAGAAGCAAGTTAGAATGAGAAAAACATGAAGAAGTACGCAAGTTCCTTTATCTACTTTAATGCGAAATTAACAGAAAAATGTACTTTTTAGAAAGGGAGTCACATCATGTTGAAATTAGTTGATATTATTGACAAACCACATGATTCCTCAAAAGACCATCCTACAAATTAACCGAAAAGCGTTGCTGAATTCCATCGGAATTAAAACATTTGGATTTTACTTAAGTAGTCACTGAAATCAATGAATTTTCCGGCAGAAAAAATGTTAATTTTTCGTAATAAATACATATTATTTTTTGTCTTAAACTTGCTATAGAAAAAAATGTTGTATTATACATGACGATAAAGATTCTCGTGAAATACGACTAAGTCCACTCGTGAACTTAACCTTTTCACTCCTAGATAAACAATCTCTTTATCGTCTTATATAATAAATAACTATTTTTCGTCGTATTAAATCAAGATAGTGATTAATATAAAAGCCAAAACCAAATTTTTGTGTGATTATTAGAGTTTGGACTTTTAGCAGAAAAAATAAGCTTAATATGTAAGCAAAGTATGCATAAAAAGCACAAACACTGGAAATATACCTAAAAATAAACTCTTTTTTTTAAATTTTAGTGCAATTCAAAACAACAATAAAAAAATCTCAAAATAACAAATGTTTCCACACATAGAAAACAGAATCACGTAATAAAGTTATTCTTCATCATTTTTATAAAAAATAATGATTAAATGTTTTTCAAAATTATCGACTAGAAAATTTCGTTTTTCTAATTAGTTGGGAGATTTTTAAAGTGTGAAAACATCATTCCACTTCTAACCTTGCAATAAATTTGAAGCATAATTAAAATTATAGATATCGTAGAAGAATTCATATCTAAATACTCCTTGAAAATATTGATTTTTACAACTTGTGATATTTTTTCTAATAAAATATAACTCTCATTTTCCACAAAATTTTTGTTTAAAGTTGCCGACAGTTCCACTTACTTTTAAAGTAGCGTTCTTTAAATTATTTATTTTGTAGGTGGATGCGGATATGAAAGAGCAATCTAAACTCAAATTTTATAATTTTTCTATTTAACCGATTTTACAACTAGACGACCAATTATAAATTATTTGTAATTATTAGTATTAAGCTAAATAAACTTCATTAACTGAACATGATCAAAATGATAAAAATAGCACTAAAAAAGTTTTTTAACTTAAAAACGCCAAATTAGCTAATAAACATAAAAAATTAATTTATTTGAAACATAAAAAAAACCTTAATTTACCTATATCGACAAAAGATTTTACGTTACTTATTAAGAGTAGTTTATAAAAAAAAAACTTGAGATACAGTTTAAAAAAAACATGCTGGTAGAATTAGTAAAATAATAAATTGTAATTTGCGAAATTTTGAGGTTAAAATTTCTCTACTGGGCAAAAATGCCTAAATACGAGAGTAAAACTACAATTTTGATATTAAAATTAGTAACCTGTTTTATTTAAGCACAATTTCTTATAAAAAGTACATCTTCCTCTTAATTTTGCATTAAAATAAATACAGAAACTTGAGTACTTCTCTTGTTTTTCTGGTCTTTCACTCTCACTTTTTTATTTATTTTAAAAGGATAATGCATTAGTTTTTCATTGCATTAGTTTTTCAAGCTCCAAAATTCATACATTGGCATGTTAATCTGTATCAAATCGAAGAAAATGTTGAGAAGGAACAATACCTGTGATAAGTTTTAGAGAAGTCGGTTCATCAGGAATATCCAGAATGTTTGAGAATCGAGTTTTCAAAATAATTTTTGATAATTGTTGATGATAATTAACGATTCTGTCTTATTATACTCGTGTACAACCTCTTCAGGGAAAAAAAATTGAGAAAAATACTGGAAACTAGCAGGTTATGTACCCACATGACAGAAAATTAATAAAATAAATGTGAAAATTACAGTAAACGAGCTATTTATTGTTATAAGTTCTGAGCAAATTACTTCTTCGGCTGCACTTTTTGCCGACTTATTGCCGCTGGCACTTAACATGTTTCTCTGGGTCGCGAATTCTGGCGCACTCTGTATAATTGCTTTTTATAGTTCTTGCAATTGTGTGATAGTTATTTGTATGTTATACATCTCAAAATAAAACGAATATCTTAAGTAAGATTAATGTTGCATTTTACGCTGACTTACATTATAATCCGGAAGCAATTAATTTTGACAGATTAGAAATTTGCAGGAAGCTTGTTATTGATAAATTCCTGAAACGATGCAGGCAGAAAAATAAGGAATTTCTGTTTGACTTTTTTTAGAACAAAACATAATATTCAGTATGCGTTATAAATAGTTTCTCAATTGCGATGTTAGTACAATGATTTAATTAATACAAATATGTGGTGCAGAATAAAATAATAGCTTGTCAAAATCGCAAGAGGTAAGATTAACTGGGTAAATATTCGTACATTTCCATTTGTATGAAAGCACTCCACTCTAAATAAATCACGGCATTGTTCTGAAATTCCCTCAAACATTATGTAAAAAGTTTCGGGTCGTTATATGGTTTGTAATTTAGCCTCTAACAAAAAAGCTCGAGTAATTATCATTTTAGAAAAAAAAGTAAAGTTAAATAAACCCAATATGAACCTTTGTTATCCGAAAATTCGAAATGCGGAAAAATATTGAAACAGAACAAGTCCTTCACTTCCTTGGTTGAATTAAAAGTAAAAGGTAGGTGAAACGTTTACCCACCTTTAAAATTTTCCAATGTCTCGCGTTGTTTTCATAAAAGTGAAATTGGAAAATTAATCGAAAAAATATAAAAAAAGAATTGCTTGGTGTTTTAAAAACACGCCTTCACGCATTCCACGTGCCAACGGATTTTATTTGATTGTTTTTCATTTCTAAACAGCAAATTATGCGAGTACAACTGTTAAATAAATTTTCAGAGTTTGTGACAATTTTAAACTTTTAGTTGAGCCCTCGTGAACATGTCGAGTTTCGTTACCATAACCTCCGCGAACGTGACTGATTTTAACACCAAAACTAATTTTCAAGTAGTGTTTTAAGGTCTTTATAAGGAATTCTTTAGTAGCCTAAAACAGAATTTTTGAATTTAATGCGAGGGGAAACCAACTAGTTTCAGCACTTTGGGATTCAATTGATTAATAAATTAGCATTCTCAAATTGAAATGTGTTCCATTGGTAATTGTGCTAATAAACTTACAATAATTGTTTTTTGAGTAGTACACAAATAAATCATATTAGAAAGTAGCACTTGCTCGTTGTCTATGATATCACTGTATTTAATCAAGTTATTTTCCATAAATTTTACCTACTTCATCATTTCAACCAAAGAACTATTTTTTTTTTGTATAAAAAATGTTTCAAGTATATCAAACATATTGCCCCTTTGAAATAAAAAAAATATCGATTTGAATATGAGTTATGAGCAAAGATCCCCCGATAAATTTATTGTAAGACCCATATACGATGGAATTTATAGGGATGATTGGTGCACATCGTGTCGTAAACTGTGCTAGTGATTGATTCGTATGAATTATCATAAAGCCCCGCAACAATTTTAATGCAGCAATAAAAATGCGAGAGAAGCTAAAACGAGTTTTGAAATCTTGTCGAGGCAGGACCATAACTCCATGGAAATGATTTATCAGTTCGATATATCGATTTGTTGTGTCAGTTCGACTAGTGTCAATGTAAACATTGTAAAATGGTGTGTTTACTTGCCAGGTGAAACGCTTTTTTCGCCAAGGGCAGAAGAACAACACTTGCGTTTTTGATTACAATTTCAGATGGCTACAGTAATACCTTTTAGTTTATGTGTCGCATAGATGCATTTTATACGTTAGTTTACAACTACAATAAACTCGAGGTTTCATCACTCTAGAAGCAGAATTATGTTAAGTTGTGCATTAGTCTTTTCTCTAATGGATTTTATCGCACAAATTGACGCAATTCCATTAAAAAAGATTTTATATGTATTCGCTTTTTTTGTCAATAAAAAATGCAAGTTGAAACTAAAGGTATTAAAGATGAAATGTGTTTTTCCCAAAAAGTTTTAATTTACCTATTGTTATAAATAAAACTACAGGGTGTCTCAAAATTCGCGCTCTTTGAAAAAAAGTAATTGGGTAGTCCCTCAGAGTATTGAAATAAATTTTATTGAAGATGTTTGGATACCATTTCTTGGCTCCAAAGAAAATTTATCAATGTTGCAACACTGCAAATATCCTAGGATACAGAAAATGTCCAAGTAATATTCAATTATTGGAAACGGTAGCAACAAACAAATCAATTTTCAATGTTGTTTGTTCTGTGAAATTTGAACGATTAAAGTCAAAAAGGTTTCCTAGATACGAAAAATACCTGAGTGAAATAGTTTTTTAATAAAAGAAATTTGTGCAATATTGCCGCTTTGTGCTGTTAGACAAACTGTTTAAATTTTAAAAAGAATCTATTTAGACTATTTTTGGAATGATGGTCACAATGTTTCAATAAAAAAGGACGCGCCTGTTTCAATCGTGGGCGCCTTTTTTTCATCACCCTGTATATGATGAACGGCGAATTTCGTCCACCCAATTTCCATGACAGATTAAAAGTGTAAATTATTCTTTAGGTTTTTCTAACCTTGTTTCAGAATTTTGATTAATGTTTGTCATGTTGACTGAATGCTTGATGCTTCTTGCTACTTTTTACCTTTGTCCTTTGAAATGGTAGTCCTTGATATGCCCAAAAGTATAGAGACACGTCTTTGAGAAATACCTTTTTGTACCAATGAGATAATTTTTATTTCATTAAAAGTATTTACTGCTGGCATGTTCGAATTTGATTAAATTTGACAATACGTATTTGAATGTCAGTTTTCATGACAATAAAGCACAGACTACAGTGAATTTTTGTGAATTTACAGAAATTGGGTGGACGAAATTCACTGTCCATCACTGTATTTTCACAAAAATGTGCACAAAATATTAAGAAATATGCTCCAATATATGCCAAATATGCATCGATATGGAAAATTTTTATCAACAAAAAATCAAAGTGAGGATAAATTTTTATCCTCGAATAACTAAACTTTGTATTTTTGTCATCTTGAACTGCACAAAAAAAAACATTGTTTTTAAAATAAGATAATTTTTTATATGACTTTAATTTATATTAATTATTATTTTTTGGAAACAAATGATTTAAAAAAAAAACGCTTGATTCAATACTTTTCACCCAGTATAAAACGAATTTAAAAAGAAAACACTCAGCAGAAAATGACACTTTAATGACTAAATGACACAAGTAAAAGTTTTATTTTTTAGACAGGGAGTAAAAACACTGTTTTTCGCCTAAGCGTTTTGCACTTTTCAGCTTCGCCACATTTTTTGAAAAAATATTCAAACGATAGTCACTTTAATTCAAATAAACTTATCCACTAGTTTTGTTACATCGAGAAAGTATTTTCAGTGCTTTTAAAACATTATAAACATTTTACATCAAACTTCTGTAGCTAAATTTAAACTTTCATGTTATAATTGCTTGAAATATTTACGTTTATTTTATATTTAAAGACGAGTTGGTAATTCAAATTTGAAGTCGATAAGGTTTTATTCGAATTGTTCATTCCAAACTATATCATTATTCTATTTGAACAGGATATTTAGAAACTTGCAGTTATTTACACTTTGCATCTTCCGGCATCAGGTCAGAATATTAATTTACGTTCAGATGGATGCAATTTCACCTGCCACCTTCTGCGTAGTTTAATTGTAGTTTAACGGAATTCCACGTTGTAAGTGTTAGGTGCAGTCATATCTTTATTATTAATTAACAACACTTAACTGAATCTGTTTAGCTTGGTTTATTTGTTCAATTATGATGCGTATGATGGAGGTAAAATGTAATGAAGCAGAAAGAAATACCACATTAGATGTAAACAAAGTCGTTGATTATTCTAAAAACTTATTATATGGTATTTATAAATGATACTATTAGAAACAACATAAAAAGTTCACAGTTTTGAAAGGTCACTGTGATTTTACATTTCTTTTGAGCAAATGAAAAAGGTTTATTAAATTTAAATAGGTAGGAAAAAGTCTGAGCTTTGTTAAATGTTCATATACCTAATTAAGCTTTTTGGTGATGCACCTAATTAAAAATAATGGGAAATATTAAACGTAATAACAAAAGATTTTTTTGATTTTTTACAAACTCGTTCTAACTTAAATTTTCATGAACGAAATAAGAAACTACTATTTACATTTTTATCACGAACTGAGTGATATGAAACCAGACGAATAAAATTGTTATTATTAATTTCGACTCTTTTTTTGCCCCTCCTGACCATAATTTCAGGGGGCGCCCATGAGGCGCAGGCTTCGAAAATTATGTAAAATACCCTGTATATGTATGTACAGTTGCGGAATTAAAATTTCGGACAGTATTTTTCTATCACTTCAAAAGTTCAATGTAAACTACCTTTTACTGTCATCAGGGCCGTACCCAAGGGGGGGTTAAGGGGTTCAACCCCCCCCCGAAATAAAATCTTGGTTACGGCCCTGACTGTCATCATGACTGATATTTGACAATTAAACTTTTCTGTCAATGTCGCTATTTTTGAAAGTACATAAATAGGTAAGTTAAAATGACATAAACATAACAAGAGTAAAAAATTATTAATGTATAGGTTGTTTTAGAGTTTACATTATGAAAATGATAGTACTACCCGCAATTTCAATTTCGCAACTGTACTTACATTTCAGAAACTATAAAACACTACTTAGTGACTTGGCAATGTTTCTCAACGTCAACATGATAGGAAAGACTACTTGATTACAGAAGTTAAAACCTTCAAGATAATAATATTTGATTTATGATGGTGTTGGTGTTTTTTTGACGCATAAAATACAATTGTGACATTACTTTGACAAATTTCTTTATAACAATTTTTGAATTCAGTAAGATTTCTAATCCAATATTAATGTTGGAAAAAATTCGGAACAACAAAAGTTTTATAGTTTAAAATTACGGTTTATTAAATTCGCGCTTCTTAACGGTCGCTTTAAACTACTACCTCGATTTTTAAACTGTCTATAATACTGTTGTCTGAATGCTTATATATTTTAGTAAAAATTCTTATAAAACTAAAAGAATTTTTTAATAAATACTTTTCGTTTATAAATAGTGGTACCTAAGTATTTTTAATTATAACGTCAAGGTTTGAGAGCGTTGTATTTCCAATTTTTTTACTGTGAAAGAGAAGTTTGTGACAGAAACGTAATTAGGTACTCACACACAAAGTAAGTATGTTACAAATTACATTACATAAAGCTATCTTTATTATTTATGTGAGAAAATGCCTGCAATACACTATAATGCAGCATAACTAATAAGAATAACAATAATTGCTTATGAAACTATACAGGGTGATTTTAAGGTATGTGCAAATATTTTAACAGATGACAGTAGGCTAAAAAAGTCAAAACAACTCAACTTGCCATATCCGAATGTTTATAATTATTGAGATACAAAGGATTTTGTTTGTCGAATAAATTTAAATTTGGAGCACAAACTTTACTTTCTTAAATTGTAAACAAATATGATCTCCGACTTCAAAATCTATTAATTACATTGTTTAAAAAAAATGTGGTAAAATCCTAGACCATCCGAAGGTTAAAATTGCAAAAATAGGCACACAAAACGGTAAAAACTTTGAATCAATTTTTTTGCTTAAGATAATACCCACTTTCATTACAAATGTTACCGATTACTCAAAAGATTCAAACTTCGTTTATAGTGAATTTTTTTGAAAATTGTTCTGACGCCAAAAAAATTCAGAAATAACCCTCTCGTGAATAATCCTGTATATCTCAGAAACTACATTACGGATAAAACCAGTTTAGTTATTTTTACTTCTTTTGAGCTCAACTCTCATCTGTTCAAATATTTGCATATACCTTAAAATCATTCGGTATGTTACATAAAATCCACTTTTTGTATTAACAAAAATTTGAACTTCGTACATAAATTTGCACATTTACTCGATCACAAAATGTTATGTCGCTCTTTTTATCAAAAGTGTTCGATTTATTCCAGAACGTTCAGTGAATCGGTTTAGTTGGCATTTCGCCATGAATTGCAATTGTTGCAGTAAAACATTTACAAAGTTCACCTCACTGAAGCTTTAAACCTCAAAATCTTTTTTCACTCGGTTTTATTAAGTTTCCAAGTTTGTTTCCTAAGCTTTATTTATGATTTTTTGCGAAATCGATTCATTTGTCACTTTTAAAATCCACAAAAAAGAAAAAAATAAAAGCAAGATACATCAATTTTATATAGCGTTGTGATTTACAACTTGTTTTTATGGTCTTTTTAATAGTAGAATTTTATTTGGATACCTTCTTTGATTATATATTTATAAGGAACCCGAACCGCAGACAAATGCAAGATTTAGAGAAGGAATTTAATTAAAGGGGTTGTCAGTCACCATATCACTATTTTATTATTTTTCCGTTAAAAAGTCTTGATCAGGGCCGTACCGAAGGGGGAGGGGGGATTGGGGGTTCAAACCCACCCGAAATGCTGAGCACTTTGTTATATAGTGTTATAAGTGTTAAAAATTTATTTATTTTTGTTATTTTAGTAAGTTAATTTTAAATTTTTGTGAATTAATTTTTCATTTGTTAATTGTACAGTGTTTCATTTTTATTGTTAGGTACAAATTTAAAAAGTTGATAGAATATTTAATTCTAAGACAAAAGTGTTTCGAAAAATGCTATGAAAGAGAGCTAAAAAAAAGAAAAGGTACGTTTTTTAAAGGGTTTTTCTTAATATTTCAGAATAAATAAAATTACAAAATTTGGTACGTTTATACAAGGTGTTCCGTTTTTATTGTTACAAATTTAAACAGGTGATAGTATATTCAATTCTAAGACAAAAGTTTCCTATAAACATGTATCGAAAAATGTTTGGTAAGGGAGCTACACCCCCTGAAAGGGGCTAATATGTTTTTGCTAATATTACAGAAACCATTTAAGATAAAATTACAAAATTTGGTACAGATGATAATCTTTATACACCTAAACGAATTCAAACATCAAATGTCGAAATTTCTAATCAGGGGCGTCCGAAACTGGTGGGGTTTAGGGTAAAAAAATATCCTACCTATTTTGGCTCTAGTTTCTTTAGTTATGCATTGACCAAAATGGTGGTCACTTTGAACAACTCCTTTAGATTTAGGCAAATTCATTTAATTAATGTTATTATTGTTATTGTAATGTAATGTTAATTAGTTGAGGTTGATTAAAAAATATGAATTTCTTTCTTTTATTATTCTGTAAATTCTAATTTATTTGAATGTTGTATTGGTGTGTAACATAAATTTTAAATTAATTTTATTCAAAAACAATAAGTCGTATCGACACAAGAGAGACTTTTCTGTGATAAACCATCGAACTTAAGATTTTGTTGCTGAAAGTACCCAGAAACTAAAGCCAAAATAAATAGGGTATTTTTAACCTTAAACTCCTCCAGTTTCGTACGCCCCTGATTAAAAATTTCGATATTTCATGTTTCGTGTATAAAGGTTATTATCTGTACCAAATTTTGTAATTTTATCTTAAATGGTTTCTGAAATATTATCAAAAACATATTAGCCCCCTTCCAGGGGGTGTAGCTCCCTTACCAAGCATTTTTCGATACATGTTTATAGGAAACTTTTGTCTTAGAATTGAATATACTATCACCTGTTTAAATTTGTAACAATAAATACGGAACACCCTGTATGTACACCTAAACAAATGCCAAATAACTAAATTTTTAATCAGGGGCGTCCTAAACGGTATAACAAATTAAATTTTTAATTTTTATGTTGTTTATGGTCTGTAACATTAAGTTTTTAAACCGATTTTTATTAAAAATCCGTAAATTTTATCGGAAAAACACAAAAGACCTTTTTTTATGAAAAACTATGAAATTTTGTTGCTGAAAGTGGCAAGAAACAACAGGCAAAATAGAGTAAATTTTTACCCTAATCCCATCTAGTTTAGGAAGCCCCTAATTAAAAATTTCAACATTTTATTTTTGTACTTGTTTAGGTGTATAAAAGTTATCATCTCTACCAAATTTTGAATTTTTGTTCTAAAATGATTTCGGAAATATTGAAAAAAAAAACTATTAAAAGAGGCACCCCTTGTGTAGCATTTTTCGATACATGTTCATAGAAAATTGTTGTTTTAAAAATGAATATTCTATCTCCTGTTTAAAATTGTAACAATAAAAAGTATTAAAAATTTATTATATTTTTTGTTACTTTTGTGAGTTAATTTGTATTTTTTTTAATTAGGATCCCTTATTTCAATTTAAAATAAAAACGTGTACTTAGAGATTTTTGCTTTTTAATCCGCCTTCTTTCATTTCATTTTCATGGACCAACAAGAAACCCCCTCGAAATAAAATCCTGGTTTCGGCCCTGGTCTTGATAGAAGATTGCTGTGAGAAACCGGACTTGGGAAAGACAAGTCTCTATTTAAGATTGCTGTCACGCGTTGTGCCACCTCATCCGCCCCCAAAACACCAGAGTTCGCGATTGACTTCCTGGAAATTGCATTTATGGACGTTTTATGGTACAGACCGTTACCCGAAAACCCACCGGCTGTTTGCATCAATCCTCGATTTTATTTCTCGTGCCCAAATGATATCCTTTATGGACCATTTCGCTGTTACTTCGTTTAAATTACCTTTACGTCTTAACACACCTGACTGAAATATATTATGTTATAGCTTCATTCCCAAATTTTCGCTTAGTCGACGTTGACGACTCTTGAATATCTATGCAGGTATTGTCTCATCTTTGCGAAATCGCGGTCAATAAAGTGCAATGAAATGCAACCATGCAATAACGGCGAGAATTCTGCGGTCATGTGGGAGAAAATCTAATTTAATTTGTCGACTTCTTTGTCTGAAGATTCTCGTAATTATTAGTGGCGCAACTGCGATAGTGATCGGTTTTCCTGCGAGGATATTTAGTGAAATTTTCACATCGTGATTGAGCCATAAGTTCTCTCGATCGCAGCTTCAGCCTACAGCTATTAAGACGATTAGTGCCATATTGTCTATTGTACTCGTCGTAATCACATTCCATTTAGTAATTGCTGCTAACGCTCAGAGGGGCGATTTGTTGCCGGGCTCCGTATTATATCATACTCTTCAAATCCCAGATTTGCACGCTAGAATTATTTAACAAATACTTTTATCAAAATTGATGGATAAATACTAGTCGGGTCAAATTAGTCATAAATAAGGCTCGGATTATATGCACGAAAAATTCGTAAAATATGGGCATATACAGGGTGTTCGGTCCAAGTCGCCCCCGCCATAACACCTAAACTTATTTATTTTTTTCAAAAATTAATTATTCAAATAATACTATTTATTCCTTGTTTTCTTAGTAAATGCATCAAATTTTTTTGGCACATCCGGTGTAACCCGGAAATGCTACCAAATTTAGTTTTTCAAATGGAACACCTATGTTTTTTTGTTCGAAACAATAATAATTGGCCTGAAAAATACGGTGAACCACTATTTATTACATTTTACTTTACGTAATACACTCAGAAAACAATTTAAATTTTATAATTTATTAGCAAATTTTGCAACGTAGGCGGATTTTACTTGTCAAGGTACTCATGCAAAAAGCAATATGCTTGGATACCATTTAATTGTTATTTTGACAAAGCCTAATTTGTCAATAAATCTTATTGAGATCTTTAATAATGTATGAGATTAATTACGACGAATTGGTAGATCAGCTTGAAGTGTTTTTTAAGTGCAATAAAAATAGAGCGGAAGCTGAAAGACAGTATAAGAAAAAAACTCAAATAGAGTTTACCCAAATCGTTGGAAATTTAGTCGAATTGAAAAACAACTGAGACGAATAGTTTCGCTTCTTAAAACTAAAAAACCTGTGGATCTTTGTGAAGAACAAGAAAATCAAAATCTGGATGTTTTGTTATCAGTCGAAGAAAATCCAAGAGTTTCCATAAGAGAACTCGCTCATCAACTGACAAATTAGATTTGTCAAACCAACAATTAAACTATATCCAAGCATTTTTTTATTCACATCTTTCCTTTAAAATTAAAAATCAGGCTACGCCACCAATTTCCTTATAAAATTCTAAGATTTAAGATGTTTTTTGATTGCATTGTGTTACGCAAAAAGTAATAAATAGTGGTTTACAGTATTTTTCATGTAAATTATTATTGTTTGGAGGAAAAAAACATAGGTGTTCCATTTGAAAAACTAAATTTGGTAGTATTTCCGGCAACACCGAATGTGCTAAAAAATTTATACATTTATTAAGAAAGCCAAGAATGAATATTATTACTTAAATATTTACTTTTTGAAAAAAAGAAGTAAGTTTAGGTGTTATCAGCCGGGGCGACTTGGACCGAACAGCCTGTATATGCACGTATTTTCACAAAAATATGCACAAAATATTAAGAAATATGCTCCAATATATGCCAAATATGCATTGATATGCAAAATTTTTAACAATAAAAAATCAGAGTTGGGATAAATTTTTATTCTCGAATAACTAAACTTTGTATTTTCGTCATCTGCAACTGCAACTGCACACGATAAATGAAAGAATAAATAAGTTGGTTTGGCGTGAGACAAGCCATTTTAATAACCTAGTATTTAACCCTTTCTAAGAAATCAGTACTTTACAGATAACATCACATTTTTTTAAAGTATTTATTTTTTGAAAAAACTAATTGATGAATTATAAAGTTCTATAGAAATGTGATGTTTTATAAAAAATAAAATTTTTCGAAATTTTTATTATGTTGTTTTTGAGTTCTACAAAAATATTTATTTTTTCTCATGAAGGTCATGATCTAAGGGATTACAACTATTTACTTTATATTAAATTATTTTTTACATATATCGCAATTTAGACAACAAAAATCGAATAACTCAAAAACAAAACAAAATTTTGTTCTTAAAAAAGATCANTTTATATTAATTATTATTTTTTGGAAACAAATTATTTAAAAAAAAACCGCTTGGTTCAATACTTTATATTCACCCAGTATAAAACAAATTTAAAAAGGAAACACTCTGCAGGGTACTAATTTTTTGAGTTTGGCAACCTTTACCGGTTGTTTTCCCTTTAAAATATTTTGTAATCGGATCATTTTTCTGAAACTGTCCAATTTTTAACTTGAACTGAAATTTTCAATGGAAATTAGTGATTTTAAAAAAATATGCACAAATATGCACTATATCCTCAAATATGCACCAAGGTGTCAAAATATGCATTTTTCATTTCATTTTAATCAAAAAACATTAGGTATGCATGGAAAACTTTCAATTTTGTTGATATACCTACCCCTTAATAACAAATATGCATTTTGCATATGTATAATCCGAGCCTTAGTCCTAAAAAACAGTTTGTTTAACTGAATATCTATGACTTTGCTGGGGAAGTTATGCAAAGTCTTATTATTTTAGGAACTATACAGGCTGCGCCAGAACTCGCGCCCCATAGAAAAATTTCAAGTAAGATAAGATACCAGGAACATAGAAAAAATGTTTAAAAAATTCTATCTGTCAAAAAATTTTGACATTTATTTTTTGACATTTGACTTTTTTATGTCTATTTAATGATACTGATGATCTTGTATATGCTTTTTTACAATTATTTAGTAAAGGCACAAAATTATGCAAATTTTTAAAATTTACTCGTATTAAAGAATTACAGCCAATTTCAATAGTCCGGTCAAATTAGTCATAAAAATAGTGGTCAAATAACGAAAATTCCTACAGAGCTAAATTTTGGTGAAGACCTTGGATACACCATTAGAAATAATGTGTCAAAAGTCTTCATCGATCCCATGTGTGCTCGAGGTCAAAGGTCAAAATTTGAGGTATTTTAGATTTTTTCGAAAACGGTAGGTTTTAAAAGATAAATCTTAAAACAAACACTTTTATAAAAATGCAATTTTAAAAGTAAGATTAACATGCATTGCTCCTATATGGGGCAATACCTGGATAGCAAACCTTAACTTCAAAAAATCATATCTTGAAAACCACTCGGTATAATATTTTGAAAATTTGAATTCCAACTAATAAAAAGATGCTCTACACTGTGGTGACGAAGAAAAAAAATTACTCGTAGGGTTTTTCTTAGATTACTTCGATTTATTTCGAACTTTTTCGAACACTGCCAATATTCAATTTTAAATTTAAATTTTAAAAGGGCGAGTCCATCCCTTTAGAATGGTTTTTATTTGCAGGAAATCGGCCAAATAGTTATTGAGTAATGATTTTTTAAAGTTAAAGTATTTTAAATTCATTTAAATTAGAAAAAAAAATTTAGTGTGTGGACTTTTTGAATTTTTTTTAGTACATTTGATTTGTCTCACTGAGACGAACAAAATGATATAAAATGTGTAAAGTTGTCACGAGATGACTTTTTTTTGTCGCCCTGTGTTATTAGAGATTTGAATAAGATTTATTGACAAATTAAGCTTTGTCAAAATAACAATTAAACGGTATCCAAGCATATTGCTTTTTGCATGAATACCTTGACAAGTAAAATCCGCCTACGTTGCAAAATTTACTATTAAAATTCTAAAATTGAAATTGTTTTCTGAATGCATTATGTAAAGTAAAATGTAATAAATAGTGGTTTACCGTATTTGTCATGCCAATTATTATTGTTTCGAGCAAAAAATAATAAGTGTTCCATTTGAAAAATTAAATTTAGTAGCATTTTCGGCTACACCGGATGTGCCAAAAAAGTTGATGCATTTACTAAGGAATGAATGGTATTATTTGAAAAATAATTTTTGGAAAAAAAAGTAAGTTGGTGTTATCAGCCTTGGACTGAACACCCTGTATATCTTATACAACGTCCCAATTAGCGTAATTCCACACCACTGAGTAATTTGAAGTACGTGATGATTGAAAGTGTAATAATTTGAACATGTGCTCAATCCACACAATTTCCTCAATGTTTACCAATTTTAAAAAATTGGTTCCAATTTTAACTAGATTAGTGTTAAACAAATGATTTTAGTTTATTTGTTTCCGATCAGTGTCAATAGATCACAAATGAATGTTGATGACGGAAATCTACTTACTAATTGCACAAGCCTTTCAGTAATTGACCAATTTACTTTCCAGAAAATGAATATATCAGATAATCAAAAGCAAGTTTGTTTATAATTTTGTGAATTTTTTGAATAAAACCTCTCACTATAAACCGGAACATTTGACATATGTTTCGCTCATAATTTTGTTGTAGCTACCTTCTTATTAACATAACTTTAAGCACTGATAATTTAATTACTTGTAAATGGAGAGCAATTCAAATCGGTGATTGTAAGTGGAACTTGTTACCATTAAACAATGTAGATTATATTTTAAAATAATTTGTATTATATAACAGAACAAATTAGTGGCCAAAAAGTGCTACTGTCACTAAATTGTAATTACAGCAATGAGGTGTTAAAAATTTTTCGGGTTGTGTGTTGCAATGGCCTCTCACATAGTAAAATACAATACAAGGTTGTCGAAGAGATCATAAATATTACAATCATTATTATTAATTAAATTAAGTAAAACCAAATTAAGACGTATTTTACGTACAACCTAAAAACATTTTTCAACAATATAGTGAAATCTTAAATGAGTGTAAATACGTAAATACTCCTATTTAATTTCTGTAGGTACTTAATAATTAAAATGTCATCAATAAGGCTCGGATTATACATATACACGAAAAATTCGTAAAATATGCGCATATACTATATGCACGTATTTTCACAAAATATGCACAAGATATTAAGAAATATGCTCCAATAAAACAAAATATAATAAAAAATCAAAGTTGGGATAAATTTTTATTCTCGACTTTGTATTTTCGGCATCTTGAACGAAAGAGAATAAATAAATTTATTTTGAGCAAACAAACCATTTTAATAACCTTTTCTAAGAAATCTTTACTCTTCAGATCACTTTACTTAAAAATATTTCGCTAAAATTCACTTTCAGGCAACTACTTATCTACTTATAGCCATACCGGGTGAATAAAAAGTATGGACCCAAACGTTTTTTGCTTAAACTATTTATTTTTTGGAAGAACTAATTAATAAATGATAAAGTACTATAAAAACGTGATGTTTTATCAAAAATAAAATTTTTCAAAATCTTCTTTTGTTTTGAA
>NW_025401063.1:15634479-15674155 GCF_015345945.1 Tribolium madens | reverse complement strand
ACAATTGTTTTTCTCAAAATACAATCACATATTTATATTACTTTAATTTATATTAAGTATTATTTTCTAGAGACAAATGATTAAAAAAAAAAAACGCTTAGTTCCATAATTTATATTCACCCTGTATAAAACGAATTCAAAAAGAAAACACTCAGCAGGATACTAATTTTTTGAGTCCGGCCTACGAATTACCGTTTTTTTTAATCAGAAATTTGTGATTAGAAAAAAATATGCACAAATATGCAATTTTTCCTAAAATATGCACGAAGTTGACAAAATAAGCATTTTTTTAATTGGTCTATTTAAACAAAAAACAATAGATATGCGTAGAAAACTTATAATTTTGTTGATATACCTCTTAATTACAAATATGCATTTTCCATATAATCATCAATTTCAGTGAAGAAAGGAAAATTACCGGAAACTACCACTTAACGTAAGGTGAAAAAACCCAATAAATTATTATTGTTTTTGGAAGTGTTTGACGTCACTTTGCAACTTACTGAATCTAGCAAGTGACAGAGCAAATTTAACATTTTTCTTTGGTTTATTTCATGGTATATAATTTTAATATTTTTTTATCTAAGCAGTTACAAATAAATGTCAAATTAATCTCCACCAATTCGTAAGATATTTTGTTTAAGTATTGTGACAATAATTTTTATGAGTTGTATTATAGTGTTATTAATTCTTGAACGAAAAGAATGTAAATAAAAAAGTAATAAATAATTGCGTTTTAGAGGTGGTTTACCGCAATAATTTTCCAGTCCTTTTATCTAGGATTGTTTATTCACTTTTATTATAAGTTTTAATTTATTCAGTGACCACTAAAAATTTGGCAATTACGACATAGAAGAAAGTTGGTAAAGACGGTCTATATGGTACGTAAGTAAAAACAACAATTTTGAGCGAATTAGTTACGAAAAATTCGTTTCAGCCGGTAAGATTTTTGCAACAGTTCTAAATTGTTCAACTGTTTGAAAAAGTGCAGCGAGATTCAAATAACGAGCACTGAAGCGAAGCAATTTCCTATCTTGCTTCAGAAATAGCCTATCGGTCGGATGTTGCGGTCAGTCAGTGTTTAGTTATTAGTTTTTTAATAAAAGTTGAATTTTTAATATATTTCCAGTCGTGGTACCTGGTCTACATAGTAAAATTTTTCGTCAAGTATTGAACCTTTCTAAATAATGGAAATATCAGTGAAAGGCAAGAAAATTAACGCAAATAGGCATAAATTTTTGCCGAGGACGAGAGTCGATGTAAAAATTGGTCCCGATCTGGTTTGAGAAGCCTTTACCTTTGTCCTGGTTGCCCACTCGCATAAGGACACTTAAGCTAGACAAAGACTGGAGAAGAAACACCGAATCGTGAAAGCCCGTCGTGGAAGGGCGCGACAGTTAAGTGGAAAAAAGCTAACGCATAATATCTAAGCATGTACTTTCTGCACCTGATCTAAAAGCGCTTAGTTCAGTGTACGCCTTAGTGTCAGCATGTCTTGGATACCTCCGAATTTAGCAGAATCATGTGCGGTGTATACCAACCTTACCAGTTGCCAACCACCGACTTTTTTGTTCCTGCAACTCATCACGCAATTATTTGGACAATCTCTTGATTCCGAATACGACTACGGGCAAAGTGGTTACGATTTTGGTTCAAATATTTACGGGTACCCCGGCAGTGATGAGTATCATAAGCCGAGAGAACGAGAGTATGATTTTATTGTGCTAGGTGCAGGAAGTGCAGGATGTGTGCTGGCTAATCGACTTACGGAAATACCCTCATGGAGTGTAAGTACCACACTTAATTTTTTTAATTTTTCTAATACGTTATCAATAAGGCTCGGATTATATGCAAAATGCATATTTGTCATTAAGAGGTATATCAACAAAATTGTAAGTTTTCTATGCATATCTAATGTTTTTTGATTAAAATAAGCCCATTAAAAAATGCATATTTTGCAGATTTTGGCAACTTGGTGCATATTTTTGGAAATATTGCATATTTTCTTCAAATCACTAATTTTCAATTAAAAATTTCAGTTCAAGTTACAAAATATTTTAAGGAGAAAACAACCGGTAATTCGTAAGCCAAACTCAAAAAATTAGTACCCTGCTAAGTCTTTCCTTTTTAAATTTGTTTTATACAGGGTGAATATAAAGTATTGAACCAAGCGGTTTTTTTAAATCATTTGTTTCCAAAAAATAATAATTAATAAAATTAAAGTAACATAAAAAAATGATTTTTTTTAAACAAAATTTTGTTTTGTTTTTGAGTTATTCGATTTTTGTTGACTAAATTACGACATACATATGTAAAAAAAAATAATTTAATATAAAGTAGATAGTTGTAATCCCTTAGATCTTGACCTTCATGAGAAAAATGTTTCTTTTGGTGGTTTGCTATTTAAAAAAATAAATATTTTTGTAGAACTCAAAAACGAAAAAATAAAAATTTTGAAAAATTTTATTTTTGATAAAACATATTTCTATAGAATTTTATAATTCATCAATTAGTTTTTTCAAAAAATAAATACTTTAAGAAAAAAACGTGTTGTGATCTGAAAAGTACAGATTTTTTAGAAAGGGTTAATTACTAGGTTATTAAAATGGCTTGTCTCACAACAAACCAATTTATTTATTCATTCATTTATCGTTCAAGATGACGAAAATACAAAGTTTAGTGTATTCGAGGATAAAAATTTATCCCAACTTTGATTTTTTATTGTTAAAAATTTTGCAGATCGATGCATATTTGGCATATATTGGAGCATATTTTTTAATATTGTGTGCATATTTTTGTGAAAATACGTGCATATATATGGGCATATTTTACGAATTTTTCGTGCATATAATCCGAGCCTTAGTGATCAATGTGCGATCAAGGTTTTGCATCATCAATGACTTTGTTTTCATTCATTCATCCATTCAGTGTAATGAATGGTAATTATTATGTGCTTTCTGGGAAACTTTCGTTTCGCATCAGATTATGGAAAATCCTAATTATGAGAAAAATTATTGTAGTTATACAGGGTGTTTACACATGTGATAGAATATTCAATTTCAAGACAAAAGTTTCCTATGAACATGTATCAAAAAATGTTACGTATGCCAGCTACATCCCCTGAAAGAGATGCGTTTTTAATGGGGTTTTCCACTATTACAGAATTGATAAAATTACAAAAGAACAAATTCAAAGATCAGTTGTCAAAATTTTTAATTACGGGTGTCTTAAACGGTGAAACAAATCTAATTTTTATCCTCTTTATGGCCTGTAAACTGTAAATTATAAAAAAAAAAACTGTAAATTATAAAGGTTTTCAGTTGTACCAAATTTTGAAATTTTATCTACAATGGTTGCTGAAATAATTCAAGAAATCCATTAAAAGATGCACCTGTTTCAGGGGATGTAGCTCCCTTATTTAGTATTTTTCGATACATGTTTATAGGAAACTTTTATTTTAAAATTGAATATCCTAGCACCTGCTTAAATTTGTAACAATAAAAACGGAACACCCTGTATAATCGAATCTGAAAATACATTTTCTGCTTTGATGTTCACACTGACGAATTTAAAAGTAATTTTGTGTATAAATACATTTCTACTCGTAATTGATACATTTCATATCAATAACAACAGTTCATTTAAATTTAATTTAAAACTAATATTACAAAATGTTCAATCAATTGTTAGAAACAAAAATGAACATTTGGTTCTATCAAAGGTTTAATTTTGTTAAAATAAAACATTTAATTTTACAAATTATGTATCTTGAAAAGAAATTAGAATTTTATAAAGTATAGTTTTCAATATTGAGTAAAACGGAAGCTTTCTGTAGAGTCAAGTTCTAGGTGATCTACTATGTAATTTGTTTGATGTTGCAGCTGCAGCCTTGTTACTTGATCAGTCGTTAATGTATGATGTAATTGAAACTTCTACTTTTGCAGGAAAATTAGTTAAATGTATAATTAAATTATTACTATAAAAAATGAAACAGTTTTAAGAATCGATATTTAAAGAGAGTTGATTTTTCAAAATATTGGGGCTATCACAGGCATTTTTAAATTTACAAAAAAATTACTTTTAATGAACTGATAGAAATTTAAAACAAAACTACAAAAAATAAATCGCTTTTACATATTTATCATAAATTATTATCATTGTAACTATAAATATTACAACATATAACTTCATTTGTTATATAATCGGTTTGACACAAATATGGTGTTTATTATACATATACTCTATGACTATCTTTACTGAAAACACTGACCTTATCGTTTATCGCTCTTAGTTGTCACAAAAACGTACTGCAAAGTCGTCTCGAAAATCAATATTTGACATATTTCAATCACACTCGTATTATAAATAAATACAACTATTTGTATTATTGAAATATCTCATTTATAAATTCGTACAGCGTTGGTTTACTAAAAAAACTGTTACTTCTAGGTTTCAATATTTTTAACAAAGTTTGAAAATTTTTAAAACATATACAAGATCATCAGTATTTTTAAATAGATATAAAAAAATGTCAAATGTCAAAAAATAAATGTCAAAAGATGCGAGTTTTGGCGCCCTTGTATGTATTTGTGCGAAGATAAAATATGTGACACGAATACAGTATGTTCAATTTCTGTCATTAATGTTCTTAAATATTTAAAACAAAGAATAATTCAGTAAAAACAAAGTTAGAAATCGAGGTGAATATAGTATTTTTGTGCTGCCATATTTGCAATTGACAAAACCTCAGCGCTGCAAAATACAAACAAGAAATTCAAGTCAAAAAACCTGCTTATCAGCAAATGATAGACAATTAGGTTTTTTATAAATATTTTCAAAATGCTAAAATGTTTTAGTCTTAAGGTAGTTATCTATTGAACTTTCAAGACAGGCAAACAAATTATTTGTTATTACTTATTATTAATGAAATTAATCATAAAATTATGATATCAGTTGGAGAACGTGACATGCCATGTAAGGTAAGATACCAGAAACATGAAAAAATGTTAAAAAAATTCTATCTATAAAAATTTTGAAGTTATGAGAGTTTAAATTTTGCACTTTGACTCTATTTATTTCTGTTGAAAAAATAATTTTCCCAGCTTTTTTGCTATGTGTTATTAGAAGAGAAAATAAGGAAGCTGTATCCTAAATTGTAACTTTGTTTAATGTTATTGACATAAAAAAATGTCAAATGTCAAAAAATAAGTCTCTGGGCAGCGAATTCTGACACATTTATTTAGTGATAAATTGAATACTAACATAATTTTGTAACTAAACTAATAATATTTATTTTAATAATTATTGATTGAAAAATGTAATTTTTTTAAAAGGCAGCACAAAAAATATTGTATGTTACGCTTGTGAAAACTCCATTGCGTTACTGACTTACATGTCTCGCGCAATATTATCGTTCGTAGTGCAATAGATCGTTTCTAACACTTATAACATAAATAACTATTATAACTATGAGAAGAATTTTCTCACTAACTAAAGAGGTGCAACTGCTACATTAGATGCAGCCCGATGATAAAATAAAATTTCAACCGAGGTTTGTATGCTATTTTATTCATAGTCATATTTTGAAATAATAAAATAACTGAATTTCTAATAAAAATGATTATTGTATGTAAATAAATTGTGTTTTTAACATTTGATAAAGATGACAATCCTACGTAAATTATTATTATATAGAATAATGTATTTCCCAATCCCTAAAAGGAATTTAGGAATTGGCGAATTACTTTTATTATAGTGATTGAGCCACTTTTGTACAAGTTTTTATTTCAAACGTATTGTTATGCAGAACAAAATAAAAAAATTGATTGTATAGCAAGTATTTGAGTAATAAAATATTTGTGTTATTGTTATGTCAAATAAATAGAAAAAAACTATTATCAAATTTTTAGTCACTTTTGAATTATGTAAACTTTTTTATTGACTTTTGCAATAACATACATTATTTCATACTCTCACCTACTACAGTGTGTTAAAAAAAGTGAGCGGTTTGTTGAAAAAGTTTAATTTACCATTGTCACAAGATCTGATATTGTTAAGCAACATATTCATATACAAGATTAATAATTGAAAATTTAAATATTAGAATATTTTGGTGGAATGTATAACGGACTCAGTAAATTGGTTATTTATTTATTTGGACAATATAAAATAGTGTTGCATAATTAAACATTTATTCTTATGCTTTATTATTCGATAACAATAAAACCTACTTGCATCATTTTGGGATATAAGTGAGACAAATTGATTATGTATTTTGTGGGCTTTACTTTTTAATATGTAAAATGTTAATTTTGCATTTTACGATCCACCACGAAAGAGATTAATTAAAATGTTTCCCAGTTTAGAATCTGTAGTTTCACAGTAAATTTTGACTTAAACCTTTACAATTTTTTTTCGTTAAAGAATTGTAATTTCGTCGAAGGTAAGGCGTAAAAACTGTTTTTAATTAAGCGATTCGTAAACTCCGGAAAACTTCCTTCTAAAAAATACATTGGTTCCGCATGACACATGTTAGTGGTCGATGGCCCGAGCGTTGAAGGTTGCCATCAGTAATTCATCAGTGAACTTTTCACAAAATTCCTCGATTGGAGTTAGAAAAACTAAACTCCTAAAAATTCCTCTTCAAAAAGCTTTAACTGCGTCACAGGCGAAATAACCTTTTTCGTTTACTTTGTAAGGTCGAGAAGTACAGTAGTACAAACAATAAAAAATTAACAATATAATAAGTTACTGTTTACGTGAGTTCATTGATTTAATACTGGTTTTGCTCTGCAAAATAATAATTAAAGCATGATTGCGTGTGAATGTGATTCAATGAGATTAGGTCCGAAATTACCAGCTTTTTTGCATAGTACTAGTCTCTTTAATGTAATAATTTATGTAATAAATATCAACCTCCTAAATTATCATTTATAATATGGCAATGATATTGACATTATTCTAGCATTTTCTAATACAACTTCCTTTGTGAAAATAGTTCAAAACAAGTAATTATGTTTCTTCTTTGGAAAGTATTAATTGAGTAATTATCTGTTACATACGTGTACATGCATTATTGCGAATATTCAATTGTTTTTTTATAGAGAAAATTTAATAATGCTGCAGAAAAATACCAACAGGATCCCTTTATTCTATTCATTAAAAGATATCTGAGTCCTGTTAAAATATTTACTTTATTAAATCAAACGAACAGCAAAATGTAATATCAGTTTGAGAGGAATGTTGTTATTAATACCTTGAAAATAAGTTCAGAAGAAAAAAAATGTTACTCAGTAAAGAAGACGTAAATTTCTATTTATTTGAAATTTTTAGTAATAAACAGTTTATTTAATAGTACATTATATTATAAGTGATAGAAATGTATCATTATACGCGAGTGAGAATTTTGACACTTCTCACGAGTTTCATAATGGCATTTCGATCACGTGTGATATACCACGTTTTATCTTACAGGTCCAAAAAATGAAGTTTTATTCAAGTAAAATATTCACCTATAAAAATATAATAGTAAATATAATATAATAGTCAAATTTACTCACTTGTGAGTACTTTATCTCACTTGTGAACAATATTTGATTTCTGTCACCGAAAACAATGGTCTAAGGTAGCTCAAAAACTCAACCAAAAAAAATATACAAATAAATGATGCTCATTTACGCAACTGTAGGGTCTGATTGATTTCAAATAAAATAATATTGTGACATTTTTCTTCGTAAATCTCACTTGCAACTGTAAAGTCTTGCTTTCGTTCTGCTTCTTTACACTCGAATTAATTTAAAATGGTAACCCAATTCAAATGGTGATTCATCTGTCTACCAGCTGAGGTACCTTCAACAACAGACATTTTCATCAGAAGAGGATTTTTTGTATTTATTAAAATAACCCACATTTGATACAATATCAAATCATACTTTACTACTTAAGCGTGTTGAGATAACAATTATTTAAAAATAAAAAAAAATTAAACCAAAGAGAATTATTATTATTAATTATTATTATTAATTATTAGTTATAAAACCAAAGAGAATTTTTGTTACAATTTTTATTCTTATTTTAGCACCCGTGCTAAATCAAGGTAAATTATTGTCATTACTCCCATTTGACACTGCGTATTTTCGCTTCAGGCTGTTAAAAAAATTAATGGAAAATTAATGGAATTTCAGTCAAGATTCTAAAAAATGCCATTATCTGTATTGAAATAACAAGAATGGAAAATTTGAAGAGACATATCCTTATGTTTAATGGTTTTAGAGTTAAGTCTATGGATGTACGGTACATTAATTCTAACCGTGAAGGATAATGCCATTTTACATTTTAAAAGAATTACAGTGTTATATGGATTTTAAAGCATATTACAGTCAAGTTTCAATTAGAAATAATGTGTGCCGTATTTAATTTTAGAAAACACAAAATTTTTAATGAAATTTGAGGTTGATTTACTATTTGTCTTGTTATTTAAACCTGATGCTTTACAGGTAAAATTACTGTAAAGTCTGTTTTCTTTTTAATGGAAATGCCAAACAGTCTTAACGTTGGCATTACTAGTAAATTCATTCATGGTAATTTTAATAAAGGAAGTTGGCAGTTCCGGTTTTTTCAATTAATTTGAAAACAATGTCATTATACGTCAACACAAAAAATAGTCTAAGAAAATTTAGAGACGAAACACCAAAAAAGAAACAAATTCGGTACACTAACAGTTTTTCGAAATTTGGAAACGAATAGTTCGCAAGCAAGAAGTTAGAAAAAGGGCCCGTTAAAATGTAGACGCAGGTTTGCTAAACATTCTTAATTTTTAGCAAAAAAATTGACAAGAATACAAAATTAACATGAATGAGAGAGAACCTCGGAAAGAACGCAATTAAACTAGCGTCTTGTGCATAGTTTTTGAGGAACGTGTTGAAAAAGTAACAATTTTGAAACTAAAGCTGAAGAAGAATTTATAAAATACCTCAACTTTGAGCTCATTTCAATCAATTATACAAAATTTATTGCCAACCATCATAATACTAACTTGTATCTTTTGCTAAATAACTTTTTTCTGTATATACATCCTTTTTCTTCAAAGTTTTTGTAGCAAGAATCTCATTTTTGTCCACAACATTGTACTTACTTGCGGTGTGTTTCTGTCAAAATTCTTAGCACTGAATTCTGTCTTTAGACCTTAGGTAATGATGCCTGTCCTCAGGTATTCAATTATAGCGCTTTCAAAGAGCAAACAAGCACACAAGATTCATAAAAGTCAAAATTTGAAAACATAACCATAATTTTTTAACAAAATTTCTAAGAGCAAAAAAAGAGCAAACAAAATTCGTGGTTATGGAGACAAGCTGCTACCAATTTTTTCACCGAAATTTTGACTTGGTAATTTCCATTTAGAGAAAAAACAGACTTTACACAAATTTTGCCAATAAAAGCCACAAATAACATTAAACAGCGTACCAAAAAAACTTGGAAAATTATTTTTCCAAGTGAAATAAATAGAGTCAAAGTGCAAAATTCAAACTAATTTAGAAATTTTTATAGATAGTTTTTTAACATGATTTGGTAATTATTTCCATTAAAAAAAAACAGACTGTACATTGCAATTAAATATTGATTTCAGAAAAACTATAACAGCTTTTCTTTTCTAGGTTCTGCTGTTGGAAGCTGGAGACGAAGAACCAGAAGTGGCCGACGTACCCGCATTTGCCCCCGCTTTGCAACAGTCCAGTATCGACTGGGGTTTCTCGACCCAACCTGACCCTAATAGTTGTCTTGCCCGCCAGAATGGGCAATGTTCTTGGGCAAGAGGTAGAGTGATGGGTGGGTCCTCCACAATCAACTATATGATCTATATCCGAGGAAACCCTCGAGACTATGACGAATGGGCTGAAGCGGGCAATCCTGGTTGGTCCTGGAGAGAAGTCCTTCCTTATTTCATGAAATCTGAAGATAACCACAACATTGATACTGTAGAGCGCCAGGCGCATGGGGTTGGGGGTTATCTCAGCGTCGAAAGATTCCAATATCAAGAATCTAACGTTCGTTCGTTGTTTGAAGCCTTCCAAGAGTTGGGACTACCTGTCATTGATCAAAACGCCGGAAGACAAATTGGAACTATGATGCTTCAAACCACGACAAGAAGTGGAAGACGAGAGAGTGCAAATCTTGCGTTTATTAGACCTATTAGGAGGAAACGAAAGAATTTGACTATTGAGACTAAGGCTTACATTATTAGGGTGCTCATTGACCCCCATACCAAGGTCGCGTTTGGTGTGGAGTATGAAAAAAATGGAAAATTAATTCAAGTTAGAGCAAGGAAAGAAGTTATTGTCTCCTGTGGGACTATTATGACGCCCAAAGTTTTGATGTTGAGTGGGGTTGGCCCAGCCCATCATTTACAAAATTTCGGTATCCAAGTTATCAAAGATCTTGCAGTGGGTTACAATTTGATGGATCATCCAACCACCGATGGTGTTTTGTTGCAAATAAACAACGAATCAGCTACACTTGTACCACCGGAGCAAGTAACTCGCGATGTTTTCTACTACAGAGAGGAACAAGCGGGTCCTTTATCCTCGACAGGTCCTTTGCAAGTAAATACTTTCGTACAAACAAAGTACGAGTTAGAACCTGGGCGACCTGACATGCAATATTCTATTGATACAGCAAATGTTGTAGATTACGTAACTGATCTACTTTTGGCTTCCGGGACTAAAGTCTACCCTCTTGCTTATTATAACGGTTTTATCATTCGTCCAATTTTGCTCAACCAGAGAAGCAGAGGTGTTATTAAATTGAATAGTACTGACCCCATTTATGGTTACCCTCTAATTTACTCAAACACATTTAACGAGCAAATAGATGCTTTGACGATGGTTGAAGGAATTAAGCAAAGTTTGAATTTACTCAAAACTCGCGCCATGCAAAGACTTGGAGTGAGTTTGATAACTACACCTGTGGCCGCCTGTGATGGATATTCGTTTGGTACTGATGACTACTGGTTGTGTTTAGTCCGATCTTATACTAGTACCATGTACCATTATGCTGGTACTTGTAAAATGGGACCGAAACATGATCCTTTTGCGGTAGTTGATCCGAAATTGCGAGTGTATGGTATTAAAAATTTGAGAGTTATTGATACTTCAATTATGCCCAGAGTTACTAGAGGTAACACAAATGCTCCTACGATTATGATTGCTGAGAAAGGTAGTGATTTCATTAAGGAGACGTGGTTGAAGAAAAAATTTTCCATTCCAAAAATTCCAAAAATGGATTTTAAACAAATGATTAAAACGTTTTTCTTTAATCATTAATTGATTTTTTTTATTCAAAAAGAGGCTTAAAGGGTGTTTTGTGAACGTCATTTGCTTCTAACATATCTACACAAAATATTAGATGCATTAAAAATGTCCGCACTTTTAATTTTACACCGGTTAACTAAATTGATTGGATTAAACAATATATGTAGTAATAGTTAATATATGTTTCAACACTTTTTTATATAAATTAGATTTTAATGTGATTAATTATTAAAATTAAAATTCATATTGACATTTATACTGCATCTATCTTACCAACAGATGGGTCAGATTATAAAATACAAAAATTTTGTTATTTTTATTTGACCGCAGTTCTTTGTTTATATTTTTTAAGCAATATTGTAATATTTATTCACCAGCAACGATAATCAATGATGCAAAAAGAATTTATATTGGGAAAAGAAATTTACGGTTTGTGTTTTTCTAGAGTAAGTGATTGTCATTTTCATTTAATTAGTTTCTAAATATTTTCTAATTTTGTCATTTGTAAATACTATTTTCTTGCCTTACCAAGGTTTTCTCAAAACTCGTTAGTAATGGTAAAATACCATTTTATTTAGTTTTGGATAAAACAAATAAACTACAGCACTCTAAACGACTAACACCGTTTTAGTCTATTTTTTAGACTGCTTTAATTAAACATTTTTTTCAAAATATTTCTAAATAAAATAGTATTTAAATAACAAATGATTGTACAAAATTATTTAAAAGAAATGCGCGTTTATTTAATATATGATAAAGGTTAAAATTTGTTTAATTTAGCACAAAATAATTACTGATCCATCTGTTAATTAACTTATTTATTTATTCAGGTTTTGTATCATTTAAAACGTTATTTAACACACAAAACATATTTTGTTTTAAGTAACTTATTTTTTATAGAAACTCTAATCATCGCAGTTACCAATAATTCCAGTTTAATATTTGAGCACCAATGTAGAAGAGAGTTTATTAAACTAAAACAAGCTTTTGTGAATACGTTTCCAGGTTCAACATGATTTAAAATGAAAACAGTAGCCACAAATTACGAGTAAAAATATGTTTCTAATTATTATTCATCTTTATTAATTTTAAATCAAGTTGTACCTAAATAAGCGTTTTTATTGTTACCATTTTTTAGTTAGAGATAGAGATAGAGCTTAATGTGCTAAAGTCATTTAATGTAGCTTTGACTTAAAAACTAGTAATTTTTTAAGTCATCTGGTTGTTTTTGGTTATGCATGTATATAATAATCTTTACTTTAATATTTTAAGAAACTACCAAATGTGTTATCAAGTCAACAGTGTAGTCGAACTAAGCATCAAGTAGAATAGAGTTGTTACAGATCCTATTGTATTGTTATATTTCTATCTTGTAAATAAACAAGTTTATTTAATAAAAACTTGAAAATCAAAAGTTTGTTTATATCTTTTATAATTTACGAAAAAAATAAATAAAATCGCTCATTACAAATAAAATTTTGCAATTGGTAGCAATCAACATTTATTTTCATTAACCGAAGGACCAATTTATTAATTTAAATTTGCAAAATTTTGCATTTAGGTCGGCAAATATACATTACTGTCTGGAAATTGGTATTGTATTGCTTTGGTACATCCAACTAATTGTATTTCGTTCGCATAAATAATGACGTCCGTTTAACTTGTATCCACCAAACAAGTTTGTTCAGCATTATGACTTTGTGAACTGAGTCGCAACAAAATTTTTTATTTCAAGAGTACCTACATAATTTATCACGTTGAAATTTCTGTGACTAATGTTGTGTATCGATAATTGCCTCTCAATTTTCAAATATTGGAACATTAAAAGAGAAACTGCTTCGGTATAACTAAATAAATAATTATTAACTACTGGTTGGCATGCATGCGTGTAATAATAACATTCTATTACGACCCTATTATTTTATGCATAATTTGACGCCACTAGAGAAAAACAATTACGTTATTTACGTAAGTATCTCTTTCTTATCTCTAAAATAAACTGATTTATTAATCAAGTTCGCGGTCGCTTTCTATTTTGCTGCATTAAATGCAGCAATAATGACATAGAATTTCTCTTTTTTTAAATATTTTTAATAATCATCGAGATATTACCTTGTACCTGGCAGCAAATTTCTATTCAGATGTAAACAGGAAGACAAAGTAAAGTCACTGAACCATGTTAGAGTTCGATAAAAAAATTCTATACCTTCTTTTTAGTTTCTTGGAATGTAATATTCAATCAAAATACAGTATGTCCCCGGATTAAGTATAGAACAGGAAAATAATTTTTACTTTCCATATTCTATAAGGAAAGTATTGTAATCGGCTGAAATTTGACCTACCCCAGATTTTTACATTTCTGGACGAATTATAGCTTCAAGACACCAATAAAGTTGGTTTGGGCCATTGGGTCGTGTGTGTGTGTGTCTGTCTGTAAACCGCATATCTCGAGAACGATAACAGCTAAAAACTTGAAATTTGGTTATTAGTAGCAAGGGGACGTAGCACGAAACAATTGGTAAAAATCGGTCTCACCGTTCGGCCGCAAAGACCAAAAATCAAAATTATACGTCTAAAAATACTATAAATAAATTCATGGGGATAAAAATTATTTAGAATAATGAAATATACCTTATTAAACAGTAAAATGTGATAAAATAAAAATAATAATGGGTACCAAACTAAAAAAAATTGCACCCCAGACTAGAACCAGCGGCAACTATGATCTATTTCGTGTGTAATCCGGCAAATATTTACGTTTACTAAGAACATGGAAAAAATGTTAAAAAAATTTTATCTATAAAAATTTCGAAGTTATGAGGGTTTAAAGTTTGCACTTTCACTCTATTTATTTCTGTTGTAAAAATAATTTGCCAAGTTTTTTTGCTATAGGCTATTAAAATAGGAAACAAGGAAGTTGTAATTCTGTTCAATGTTATTTGTGGCTTTTATTGGCAAAATTTTTGTCCCTTTACTAAATAATTGTAAAAAAAACATATAAAAGATCATCAGTATCATTAAATAGATATAAAAAAATGTCAAATGTCAAAAAATAAATGTCAAAATTTTTTGGCAGATAGAATTTTTTAAACATTTTTTTCCACGTTCCTAGTATCTTATCTTACTTGAAATTTTTCTCTGGGGCATGAGTTCTGGCGCACCCTGTATGTCTAATAGACAATTTGAAAGACATTGCAAAATTTTGAATGATCGTTTTAGTCGAGCGAATAAAACGAATAAAATATAGATAATAGATAAAATATAGATAGTACTCTTCTCTTCCTCTACCGAAGAATTTGTTTTTTATTATAGATGTTTTTGAAAAATAAATGCTTAATAAGTTATTGGAAATTATGTGTTTTCATTGGAACAGTTTATTAGTGACGGTAATTGGTGATTTTTCTATTTAATTTCCAAGGAAACCCTACTTTTAGGCAATATTTTAGGAGATCATGCACTATGATATGCAGCGCTCTTAAAGAAAAATGGTGTGAAGACATAGTAAAAATGTGAGTTTTGACATAAATTTTTTGAGAATTTTAGAAACCTGCGTAATTATTTATTTTCTGTTTAAAGAATATATTTTTAAATTATTTGTTAATAACAAATTTTTAGAATACATGTATTATCACGTCTGTAATATACCTATGTATACTTATTATTTAAAAAAAATCGATTCAATATGTTGATTTGTTTTTTAGACAAATTTTTTTTTTGCTACGAGGTACTTAATTTTGTACATCCCTGTTTTTTCAACATACATTGAAAAAATAAAAAACGGTGAAATTATCTATACGTTCTATAACATATCTGAAATTTACGAAAATCAGAAACAATGAGTTTTGAAAGTTATCGTTTTGGTATGAAATTACTCTACAGGATGGTCCAAAATTCTGGAAACGATGTTATTCTGGCGAAACTATTAATTTTTTTAACAAATAAATTTATAGGTGTGCAATGGCTATAAAAATGCTATTCAAAAAATAAATTGAAGATTAATTAATTGTTTATACTTACGAAATAAACATAGTAACATTTTTTTTAATGGAAACCTACGACAATTTTTTTAGACAGCGAGCTTGTTACAAGAATTGTTGCTGTGCAATTTTTTTTATAAACCTCACACTTTTTTGTAAAAAAAATATTTGGCTAACAAGAATGAAATAATTTTTTTGGAGTAAACGACTAGTTTTTTTTGGAAATAAATTAATAAATGTTTAAAGGTTGTAAAGGAGCGATGAAAAAAAAATTATTTTAATTAATTGTTTAAACTTTTGAGATTATGATACTAATAATTTTTTTCTTAAATAAAAACGGTTTTTTATTTATTGTTTTACAAAAATATGTTTATGCAGTTTATAAATCTATAAAAATAGTTATTAAAGATGTTACAATCAATGTTAAAAAAATTATAAACTTTATCTGTTGTCAAAACTTTCTTCTTCTTTTTTTAACAAAAAAGTGTGATGTTTACAAAAAAAATTGCATGGAAACAATTCTTGTAACAAGCTCGTTGTCAAAAAAAAAATTGTGGTAGGTTTCCATTAAAAAAAAGTTATTATGTTTATCTCCTAAGTATCAACAAATAATTAATATTCAGAATTTTTTTTGAATAGCATTTATATAGCCATTGCACACCTATAAATTTATTTGCCAGAAAAATAGATAGTTTCGCTAGAATAAAATCGTTTCCAGACTTTTGGACCAAGCGTGGTGTATCCTAGTAATGTTAAAAACTATTTGATTCATGTCTAACTGAACTATGTTAGTATTTATACTGACTTTAAGGTTTTAACTAATATTAAAGGTAACAACTATTGCCGCAAAAAGTCTCCATTAAAGAAATTTATTCATACGATATTTTCTCACAGTTTGATCAATCAAGTTAAGTTCACCTGAGCATGCATTTTGATGGTATTTGCCTTCAATTCATTTAATGTAATGGTATCCCTATATAAAAGTAAAAAGTCTCTTTGAAATATTTGATTGCTATAATGGAATATCTTCTATACCCACTGCTTGCCAACATATTTTATGTTTTGAATTTCTAGTAAAAACAACGATTTTTTAAATATCGCCATTTTAATTTTTCTTCCTAGACAAACTGAGTCTAATACAGAGCAATTGTAAATAGTTAAAAATGCATACATTGCGCTAGCTGCAGTCACTTAATCTTTGCACCAACACATTGTTTGAAAGTGTAACTCGTAAAAGGAAAATTTAATCTGTTAAATGAACCGATTCGTCATTCTGTGAATTTTTTACCACATTTTAAATATCTAATAAGTTTTTGTAGTGTCGGTTTAACTTTTATATTTATGAGAAAATTGTCACGAATATTTCAGAAAAACAAGTTTATTGCACTATTATTATCACGCAAAACTCTTCAAAACAAAGTATAAAAGAACTGAAGCTACGTTTGCGTTTGTCATTAAAATGTTGCTTTTAGTTACATTTTCTACCTTCCTAAGCTATTGTCTAGCTGGTAAGTAATGTTAAATATATGATGATTTATTACTGTATTATTTATTGTAATTTAAGCCACCATCCAATGGAACGAACTCTGGTTTTTGGTATCTTTGAGCTACCAAAATCATCGCAATTTTTGTAGTGGAACTTTGGTACTTAATGAAAGAACTGTTCTAACAGCTGCTTCTTGTATGACAAGGCTTGAGAATAACATGTAATTGCGTAAATTGTATCCTTTTTATTAGTTTGAGATTGTGTTTGTTGTAGACAATACAAAGATATAGAAGTTCACGTTAATGGCTTTCCACCAACATATACAGTGCGAAATTTCAAAGTACATCCCGAGTTTGACGTCAGCAAGCCTGGCATCAATGATCTTGCTTTACTCTACTTGAAACAACCCACAATATTCAACATCATTTTCAGCATTTTCACTTTTACTTTCACTAAACCACTTCAATCGAGTTCAGTTAGTAAAAATGCTGATGTTGTTGCTTATGAATTAAATGCTGACAAAAGAACTGCTCATGACAGAGAGCTAAAAGTTGTTGGTTCTGAAGCTGACTTCTGCGCAAGTACTGAGAGTGTTATTTGCGCTACTGATAAGAAAACAGGCAGCTACTGTGGCAAAAACTTTGGGGGACCACTTATTGATAAAAAATGTGGATATATTGTTGGCATCATTCCTTATAATCCCAAAACAAACTGTTCTTCAGGACACGCTGAACCATTTGTCAGACTTTCAAGCTACAAAGAATGGATTAATGAGGAACTGGCATTCTTACCTTGGTTTAACTCTCCTCAAGACACATTTCATTTCTAATGTCATAGATATAAATCTTTAAAGACAATTTTAGAAATTTTTTATGTTTAAGTGCAAATTGTCACGTTTATGTCCGTAGGGTAATAAAACAAGTTTATGATATTTTTGATTGAGTAATAACGTACATACTTGAAAAAAATCACATCACAATCACAGGTATCATTAATTTGGTATTATTCTGTATGGTTACATTTTTGTAAGTAAAACATTTATCTCTACAATAAAAACCAGTTTATGGTGCCATTTGTTCCGCTTTTTTTAAGTACTTTATATAAAAGAACCCAAAAAAATTCAACTTCTCATTAAAATGTTGCTTTTAACAGTATTTTTGTCTCTATTAAGTTCTTGTTTGCCAGGTAGGTTACTTCATAATCAGTAAAACATTGTAATTACAGCACTACCAACTTTAAGAGATTGTAAAATTGAACCACTATCCATTCATAGCAACTTTGGGTTATGGAAATAACCGTAATTTTTGTGGTGGCTCTTTTGTGAGCGAAAGAGTTTTTTTAACAGCTGCTTCGTGTATGACAGGTTTGAAATTGTAATAATTCTAATAAAAACTTTTATTTTACTTAAAGTTCGATTGTTGTAGAGAGGAAATATTTTCGGAAATGTACGTTGAAAGCTTTCCAAACAAGTATAAAGTACAAAATATTATAACTCATCCACAATTTGACGCAGACGAATGTGATTCCCCTGATCTTGCTTTGCTCTACTTAAAACAGCCAACTCTATTTAGCATTATGCTAAGTATTATGACTCTTAAACCCAATTTACCTATTAGCATAGGCTCAATTAGTCAAAATGCTATTGTCTTTGCAATTTACATTGATACTGGAGCAAAACATGCATTCATGAAAGAACTTCTAACTGTTACTTCTGAAGAAGGATTTTGTGATAGTACTGAAGGTACTTTTTGTGCTAAAAACATAAATCCAAGCAATCCTTGTGTTAACACATTTGGGGGACCAGTTATAAATACTGATAAAGAATTAGTTGGAATAATTCCTTATGATGCTAAGTGTATGTCAAGTCACGCTGAAGAATTTATAAGGTTATCATATTATAAGAAGTGGATAAAAGACACGGTGAAAAAATTAACTTCAGCACGTTGTAATCTTGGATTTTAATTTAAACGTTATGTTTGAAATAAACTGGTTTCTAATGGAACTTTTTCGTGTATTTTATTTATTTAGACTAGTAATTCTTATAAATGCAATTAGTAATTAATTTAAAATGTTACTAAGATACCTTACTTTAGTGAGGCATCGAATAATAAAAGATAACAGTTAATATTTCATTTCTAAATTTTCAGTTTATAATAACTGTTTTTGTAAAAACGGATCTTTAAAATGAAATAAAAAATTTTAACATAGAATCAAGTTATTTGTTAAATACTAAATGACTAAAAATAATGTAGATTAAAATAACATAAACCTCAAAAAGCATAATTATAATTATGGCTATTATTCACAAAGGTGAAGTTTAAAAAACAAATCTCAGAAAAACTTTTTACTCACCTGAATAAGTAATAGCCATTATATTTGAGTAAAATACTATGCTTTACCTACAACTATGAAATATTTTCAATTTTTGGTGACGTTTAGATTTAATAATTAATAAAAAGGTCACATTACGTTCAGACGATATGACTTTATATTCTGTGAATTTATTAATATCGATGTGGATACGCCTACAAAAACGTTATAATTTAATAGTCGTAAATAATAATTATTTATGTATTAATGGCATAATTAGGAGATTATGGCATGAGGAAATGTTTAAAGCCCGGAGAACGAATTGAAACTGCTCAGGGAAAATTGATTCTGCATAAATCAAAGGATTTGTATGTGAAAGAATATGACAAATTTTAATACCATTGTTTGAATAATTAAACCAACCGTTGCTTGCCAGATTTTTTACAGATCTGTGCCATAAAAACCAATTTATGCCCTCATTTGGGGGTATAAAGATGATTATTATTGACTAAAATAGAATAAAAACAATAACTCACTTTTTTATTTCCATCACAGTTTTCTTCAATTTAATTGCTACCTTTTTATTATTTCAATAGTGGAACAAAGAATGTTTTGTTTTTTTTTTAGTTAATATTATTTTAAATTTAATAAACTACGTCAATGCTACAGCGGACCAATTATCGGTAAATAATAAATTTCGCAACGGTGCTTCATCGAGTCAAGTGGTTAATTGTATATGCTTTCTTCAACCCTTTAAAAATCTGCCTTATGGTGATTACTTATTATACTCGTGTTTCTACTTTAGTATCTTGTTAAAGTAATTAATTTTTAATAGAATTTGAAGAAAACAATGCAGGGTGTCCCATAAAAAGTCCATTTATGACCTTTAAAAGGTAAAATTGTATAGGGCATTGACTGATACTAATCCAGTGTATCACCTAAAATTATTTCCCACCATACAGCATGTCCCAAAAATAAGTTACGATACAAACTTTTGTTTTTTTTTTAATGAAACACCGAATGTTCCTTGGCATTTTTAGATGAAACTTTAAAAAAAAAGTATTTACGCTAGTCTCTTATTAGTCGATTTTGCTTAGTTTTAGAAATAAGACGTTTTTTTGACCAAAAGGTGCATTGTTAAAAATTTATTACACAAAAACTAAGACAGCTAGAACAAATTTTTGCTTACTTCTGCTAAGAAGAAAGTACAAAATTTAAAGCTGTAGCAATTTTTTAGTGTTTTGCATTTGTAAAGATTCATAAATTAAGTTAAAAAACTTAAAAAATTTAAATGGAACACCCTATTTTTTATTTTTGTATCTAATAGATTGATAAATTGTCTATATAAAAAAATAAACTTTTAATGTCCAGAACTGATAAATGAAAAGATATTAACATAAATGTGATTATTAAGTGATATTTCTTCCATCTCTTGTGCAACTGTACACTTTTTGCCTACTGAAACAATAGTAATTGTTTAACGTTAAATATCTTTTTAGTTATTGATTAAAAACACCTAAAAGTAATATAATTTTAGAAAGCCAATTTAATAATCTTTTAAATGCAAAGACAATAAATAGGGTGTTCCATTTAATTTTTTAAAGTTATTGAACTTTTAACAAACGCCTTTATTTTTTGATCTTTGCAACTGCAATACACTAAAAAAATGTTACAATCTTATAGCCTGTACCTTCTTCTTTGCGGTTGTAAAAAATATTTCTAGATGTCTTAGTCTTAGTGCAATAAAATTTAAAAAGCAAAATCAACCAATGAAAGTTTACCTTAAAAAGATTATCATAAAAATCTACATCCAAAAACGCTAAGAAACATATAGTGTTTTATTTGAAAAAACACAAGTTTGTATTGTAACTTCTTTTGAGGCACGCTGTATAGTTGAAAATAATTTTAGACGATGGACTAGATTAGTCAATGACCTATATATTTTTTTAAAATTTTACCATTTAAACGTCACTAATAGGCTCTTTCAATTCGTTGGGACTCCTGTATACAGGGTGATTCTTAAATAGACCGACAAAATGTTATCCTTGGTAGTATAAAATAAGAACATGCTGGGAAAAATATTGAAAAAATTCTTTGTTTAAACGTTCTTCAAATAAAATTTATTAAAGTTATTTTCGAAGTAAAACGTACGCCACTGATGTGTTCGCACAGATAGTGGAAACCATGGTATTTACGTACTTGATCATTGCAACAATTCATAAACGCCGTAAGTGGCACGGATGAAGGGGGTTTTGCCCCTAAAAGGTGTAAACGTAAAAATGGTACAGTTTGTTTCCATTTATCCTTAGGAAGCTGTGATAAAATTTTGTCGGTCTATTTAAGATTCACCCTGTATGCATTTCTTTTACTCTATCAGTTTTTTATGCTTAACTGTTTGTGTGCAGTGTGTTTAATCTAAAAAACATAAAAAATTTATATCTGAAATAGTTCAAAAGATTGCAGCTATCTGCAGTCATTTTATCTTTTGCAACATTTGCTAAAATTGTAACTCGTAAAAAGAAAAATTGAATTCATTAAGTTTTATGTAGTTTATTCTAAAGCACCTTAGTAAAAAGAAAATTAAACTGCTAATAAAAAATACAACATCAAATAGATAATATTAGACGATTCTTGTCGCAAAATATTGTCTAGTTTTGGTGCGAAAGGTATTAACAGTTTGAGTGTTTCTAACTAAATTATCTAGTTTCAGAAGTTAGTAAGTGATTGATCTTTGAAACACAAGCGTTTGACATTAAGGCATTGTCAATTACATTATTGTTAACGAAATTATCACAAAATATTTTTGTTGTGACTTTATTAATTTGGAAGTGCCCTTAACACAGTTAAGGCATTATGTATACAGGGGCGGACTGGCAAATTTTTATATGGAGTGCTAAGTTGAAATGAGGGCCCAATATACAATACACTAAAAATATATATAAAAACTACTTGTCACTTAATGTAGTAATTTTTTTTTGAAGAAGTTTGTTTCCTCTATTGAGATTGTGACGTCAATTGAAATCATGATGGTTTAATAAACGAAAATAAATTTTTAGATGAACGTCTTCAGAGGCTGCTTGTAATTTTAATTTTTGTTTTTCTTTTCGTTTATCTGCACCACATTTTTCTATCATTTATGCCCACTAATAATTAACAAAATAAATTAATTCAAATTAAATTAATATAAGTAAAAACGATATTTTATATCGTTGATTAAAAAATGTGTGGCATAATTTTAATTACGCATACCCCTCTACAATTGAGAATAGATAGTACAGTATTTATTGACCCACCTCAAAAAATAGAGAAATTACATCTTTCCAAAAACCGGTATGAGAAAATGATTTTCAATATTTTTGTTACCGTTTATCCGATTATTATTAAATTTTGCATGTTAAAAGACAAAAAGACACTTTTTGATTTGGTGTAAACGGAAGTATTGTAGAAGCTATACATTTCCGGTAGCAATGGATTCTCCTAGTTTTGGGATCATAACTTTTTTTCGGCTTATTAATTTCTCTTTTTGATACAGCCCAATCATTTTTTTTTTATAAAAAAGGTAGGTTCATATCGCCAAAATGTACCGTTCTCGAGTTATTTGAGTTTAAACTAAATTCTACACCGCGCTGCAAAATCAGAATTTATAAATTTTGAGCGTACCTTGGAAACAATCCACTACGAATGACATCGCTGTCAATGCTGTCATATTTAATGTAAATTTCATTAAATCCAAAGGAACATTTGTTTATTTCTTGATGATTATAAAAGCTGTAATTTTTCTATTGCTTGATGAGTTGGATTAATAAATATTGTGCTATCTAAGCTCATTTGTAGAGGAGTATTCGTGATTAGAATTATGACACAAATTTTTGAATTACTTTTATAAACCCACGCGGAATTTTTCTTACATGCGTGTAAGACCTTATAAACAAAATTGAGCTAAAATCATTGAAATTATAAAGATTATAGTTTTATTTGTTATGATGGCATTTTTTAATTCCTTCAAACTAAACACACTTAGCTTCTGCGAAAATTGCGGTTCAGCACTTTATGGATTAGCTCTATGCATTGTGGAAAGTTCATTTACAAATTTAAAATTATTGATATTATTTCAGTGAGCTCTTGACATAATAAGCCGGTAACACATTTAGTGTTGACATTAATTAGCCATTTTGGCGTATGCCACTGTAATCTATATATACAGGTGCGCCAGAACTCGCGCCCCCGAGAAAAATGCCATATAAGGTAAGATGATACCAGGAACATGTAAAAAATGTTAAAAAAAAATTTATCTATAAAAATTTCGAAGTTATGAGGCTTTAAATTTTGCACTTTGACTCTATTTATTTCTGTTGGAAAAATAAATTTACAAGTTTTTTTGCTATAGGCTATTAAAAGAGGAAACAAGGAAGCTGTATCCTAAATTGTAACTCTGTTCAATGTTATTTGTGGCTATTATTGGCAAAATTTTTGTCCCTTTACTAAATAATTGTAAAAAAAACACATACAAGATCATCAATACCCTTAAATAGATAAAAAATGTCAAATGTCAAAAAATAAATGTCAAATTTTTTTGACAGTGAATTTTTTAAACATTTTTTTCATGTTTCTGGTATCTTACCTTATTTAAAAATTTTCTCTGAGGCGTGAGTTCTGGCGTATATAAAAGAGTTCCGTGACTGACACTGACTGACAGACAACGCACAGCCTAAACCACACAAGCTGGAAACATGAAATTTGGCAGATACGTTCCTTAGAGGGTGTAGAGGTTCGCTAAGAAGGGATTTTACGAAAATCGTTCTCTAAAGGGGTGAAATAGGGTTTAAAGTTTATCGTGTTCCTTCGACAATTCTCGGTAGTTTCTGGCTGTGATGCATCGTGCATGCATGAGATAGGGAAGGAGCGACGTGGTGTTGTAGACTTCGCTTTTTACATAATAAAAAAATTGTTTATCTGATTTTTATTCTACATTGTTTATTCCACTGCCCTTATTATTATTATATTTATCTATGAGAGTCCCGTGAAAACTCCCCTTAATAAAGGGAATAAAACGGGGTGTACACGTTTAAACGAAAATAGAAACATGAAATTTAGAAGATATGTTTTTTAGAGGGTGTACAGGTCCGCTAAGAAGGGATTTTTTGAAAATCAATTTTTACGGGGGTGAAATGGGGTGTAAATATTTAAACGAAGATAGAAACATGAAATTTGGAAGATATGTTCCTTAGAGTGTGTAAAGGTTCGTTAAGGAAAGATTTTTTGAAAATCAATTTTTAAGAAGAGCGAAACGGAGTGTAAACATTTGAGCGAAGATAAAACCAAAAAATTTACGAAACATATTCTTTGGAAGGTGTAGAGGAACACTAAGGAAGGTTTTTTTTGAAAATATGGGTTGTCAACACTTAAACAAAGATAGAAAATAAAATTTGGAAGATATGTTCTTTGGCGGTTGTAAAGCTGCACTAAAACGAGATTTTCAAAATCAGTTTCTAAGGGGGTGAAATGGGGTGTACACGTTTAAACGAAATGAAATTTGTAAAATATAATTCTTAGAGAGTGAAGTGCACTAATCAGGCACTTTCCAAAAACCAACCTATAACGGGATGAAATAGGGTGCAAATATTTAAACGAAATTATAAACATGAAATCTAAAATTTTGACTTTTGTGGGTGTAGTGAAAAATTCAACGAGGTGAAACGGGGTGTAAGCGTTTGTAACGTGCTTTCATCATTTTCTTAAAAATCGGCCCTCTGCTCCCGCATTGTTTTGAGTTGATGAATCAAGAAAAAAATAGATAAACAGACTAACTTTACATTCCACCTTTGAAATTAAACAAAAGTTTGATTTATGCCACTCATAGCAAACATTTCGATGCAGCATCGTTTTTCTTACGTAAAATAAAACAGTCTAGATGTAATTAGGCTCTCCTCGCGCCGTCGCTATTGATCTAAGATGTAATAGCTCAAGCTTCTAACCCCTTTTAATCGTGCAAGACATAACAGCCACCGTCATTCCAAAATGAAATTTTTAGGTGAAACCTGATTTAAAGTTTCACAAGTAGGAGGGAGAGCCCGATGATTTATTTATTGATTGGGGTTGTTTGGAGCGAAATGAGTGTAGTGTGTTTTTCGCAAACGTCGATCATTGCTCGATAAAAAAGTCCAACACGAAATTTTCCTGGTTATCAGCGGAATTTAGAACGCTATCAGAGGAACAAACACCACATTGATATTTTATCGCACATTTCAGACGCGTCTAGTGCACGCTTCGAGCAATCTATCACAGGGCCCTCGGAGGCCTGGAAGGGCTCGTGTCCCTCGGCGACGTCAGCGCCCATTACATTCCAGGACGTATTTGCCTAGGAGGGGCTGGGTGACCCGCGGACAGCGATTTGTTTCGTTTTTATTGACACGGACGCTATTTCCAGACGACTGATGCATTCCGGGAACCATTGAAGGATGTTACAGCGCTTCTGGAGTAATCCATACGCCATACATCGCGTTTTAGTCGCTGAAATACCCTCGTCTGCACTGCATGTATACATACCCTCGCCAGTAGCTCGTTGTTGCTCTGAATGGAAATGGAAACGCTACATTTCATTTATCCTTGTATTGAAATGTAGAAGCGCGCATTCTACCCAATATATTCAATTCGATACATCGTTTCTCAGCCTTGATATTTCAGTTTTAGGTTGAACTATACTGGGAAGTAATGAGTTTCGAGTATATTAGCGTTGAGGCGTCAGCCGAGAATTGCGCTCAAAGATAAAATACAATTTTATCGTCTTGTATAATAACACAGGCCGACAAAAAAACGTCATGTCGTGACAATTTGACAAATTTTATATCATTTTGTCTCAGCAAGAAAAATCAAATGCACTAAAAAAAATTCAATAAGTCCACACGCTTTGAACTAAATTTTTTTTTTCTAATTTAAATGAATTTAAAATACTTTAACTTTAAAAGATCATTACTCAATATCCATTATGCCGATTTTCTTCAAATAAAGACCATTCTAAAAGGATGGACTTGCCCTTTAGAATGATATGCAATTTGAAATTGAATATTGGTAAACTTTTCTTCGAACAGTGTTCGAAAAAGTTCGAAGTAAATCGAAGTAATCTAAGAAAAACCCTACGAGTAATTTTTTTTTCTTTGTTACCATCGTGTAGAGCATTTTTTTATTAGTAAGAATCCAAATTTTTAAAATAATATACCGAGTAGCTTTTAAGATATGATTTTTTGAAGTTAAGGTTTGCTATTCAGGTATTGCTCCATATAGGAGAAATGCATGTTAATCTTACTTAAAACTGCATTTTTATAAAAGTATTTGTTTTAAGACTCTTCTTTTGCTTAAAAATGGTCAATTATACCTTCTTTATTCTAATTAGAATAAACAAAAACTGTTTGTTTACTTACAACAAACAAAAAGTACCTGCGTACTAATTAAAGCAAATAAAGAGCTTTTTTGTTCTAAAAATGATCACTGATCATTGAGCAAAAAGGATCTAGAAGTTTAAAGCAGTAGCTTTAAATATAAGAACAATCTTTTTCAAATTAAATCACTTTCCATTCAGATACCAACTTGTTCACTTTGTTCTAGCTTTCTGAACTTTTTTTTTTGAAAATGTTCTCTGCAAATGCTTTTTCATCACTTTCTACTGATGTTGAACGCAATAATCAGTTGCTTCGTGTGCAACTGTTATCACAACAACAACTACTACCTACAAGCTAACTGAAGATAATCGTAGAATGTACCAACAAAATAAATCAGGTGACTTATTGCATTTAACATCACTCGAAAGTGATGAGAAAACATTTGCTCAGAACATTTTCAAAAAAAGTTCAGCAAGCTAGAACAAAGTGAACAAGTTGGTATCTGAATGGAAAGTGATTTAATTTGAAAAAGATTGTTCTTATATTTAAAGCTACTGCTGTAAACTTCTAGATCCTTTTTGCTCAATGATCAGTGATCATTTTTAGAACAAAAAAACTCTTTATTTGCTTTAATTAGTACGCAGGTACTTTTTGTTTGTTGTAAGTAAACAAACAGTTTTTGTTTATTCTAATTATAATTCTAATGTATAATTGATTCTAATTATAATGATAATTGATTCTAATAAATTCTAATTCTAATGTATAATTGATTTTAAGTAAAATAGCACGTGTTTCAAGATTTTGGAGAATTCTATTCCTAAGGGTGTCGGTCAAATAAGGGATGAAAGTTTGTACAAATATGTATAGTTAAACATAGAATAAAAATTTGTATTATTGTTAAGTATTATCCATGAAATAAGACTTAAAATTTTACGGTTTTTAAATAAGTTATAAAAGAGGGACTTTTTTATTTTTACTACGAAGTTCATAATAAATTATGTGTTGCTATATTTTGTTAGTAAGTTTCTTAGCCCTTCTGCGTTTTGAAATAGTTGTGGATGTCAAACTACCACGCGAGCGAAGCCGCGGGCAACAGCTAGTACTTTTATAAAAATGGAATTTTAAGTAAGATTAACATGCATTTCTCCTATTTGGAGCAATACCTGAATAGCAAACCTTAACTTCAAAAAATCGTATCTTGAAAACTACTCGGTATATTTTTTTGAAAATTTGGATTACAACTAATAAAGAGATGCTCTACACGATGGTAATAATAAAAAAATTACTTGTAGGGTTTTTCTTAGATTATTTCGATTTACTTCGAACTTCTTCGAACACTGTTCAAAGAAAAATTTGCCAATATTCAATTTCAAATTTTATATCATTCTAAAGGGCAACTCCATTCTTTTAGAATGGTCTTTATTTGAAGGAAATCGGCCTAATAGTTATTAAGTAATGATTTTTTACAGTTAAAGTATTTTGAATTCATTTAAATTAGAAAAAAATTATTTAGTTCAAAGTGTGTGGACTTTTTAAATTTTTTTTTAGTACATTTGATTTGTCTCACAAGTCGCCCTGTGTAATTATACAAGAAAAGATAATAAGAATGTTATCGTCGTGTACAATATAAAATTTTATTTAATCCTTACTAATTTTGTAGTCAATTTGGTCGATATTTATAAATGTCAAAGTAAAATTCAACAATGAAATCTAATGTCAAAGATCGTTAGCAACTAACAACCACAGATATACAACAATGGATGTATTTTTTATCATCTAGGCAATAAAATTTCATTTTAACATGAAGAAAAGAGTAGATAAAATTCAATTTTAACATGGAGGATTGAATAAAATAATTATATTATGTTGTATAAAAAACACAAAAAAAATATCTTTGATTTTACGCCAAAACTGCAAAGGAAATACATTTTTCCTTTACCTGAAACGAGCAAATCTGTAATTAAAACTTCATTATTTTAACTCAGTAGAAAAATAGTTTATTTTTCTCTTGATTTTTAATTTCTCTGCTTTTTAAGTCCTATCACATTGGCGGTTTTATTATTTTGACAATGACGTCACTTTGACAAATGAGTTTACGCAGGTCAAAAATGTTTGTAAAAAACATAATTTTAATAAATAGCAACTCAAAGAAATAGCTTTAAAATAAAAACAAGAACTATCATTATTTAATTAATAAAACAATTGTCAAATTGACATATAAGTGTCAAATAAATAAAAACCGCCAATGACATAGGACTTAAAAAGCAGAGAAAAACAAAAACAAGTCAAAAATTCTTTTCACTGAATTAAAATAATAAAGTTTTAAGTACAGATTTGCTCGTTTTGGGCGTAAAATCAAAGATTCAAAAAATTCTTCCTGTAAATTCAATCCGAAGACATACTGTATAATAAAAAATGCACTCCCCAATTTTTGCAAAACTATTTAGAAAAAAATCTGCACAAACTGTGTGTAAAATAAAGTATGACTAAAATATGACCCTAATTACTTAAGAAATATTTTTTTTGTAAACTGCTCTATAAATTAATAGACAGACCCCTTGGTGCAGGTAATGCAATGTATGGTAATAAAACAAGAGCATATCGATCAGAAAGTGCGAAACTAAATTAAAAAAAACTAATTCTTGGTATTAGCATTTTTGTCAATTTTTAAATAATTAAGTTTGCTTTGTTTCTTTTAATTTCAATGGCTAAAAACAGTATGATAAATAGATGGTGACGCCACAATGATAGTTATAATATAATGAATTGGAACAAACAAAAAATATAGTACATAATTTATTAAAAATTATTATTCCTTTTATTTGAAATTTTTGCAATTTTCAGTCTTTCTACAGAAAATTATTCTTACAAAATTACAGTTTTCAAAACTGTTCCGTAGATACTCAGTTCCAAAATGTACGACTAGAAGAATTTGTCGCATGTGTACAGACGGAAAGACGTTGAAACAAGTTTTCAAATAAAAAAAAGAAAATTGAATTTTTAAGAAATACAGTAAACAAATGTTTTTTTTACAATTGGATGTTGTTCCTGAATTAAAAAATTACCTCACACACACAGTAACAGAGTTTTATTTCATTTTGAATAATTGTAACGGATTGCAAAATTCAATAGTTTTTATTTTTTATGAAAAAACACATTATTTAGATTGTATGAAAAAAATACAGTAACGTAAGTAGGTAATCTACAATACGCCAAAAATAAATCAAAAAATTCTTCCGTACAGTTTTTTTATAAAAAAATAAAATAGTCAAAAATAAAGGTTTTTTTAAATTTATTTTTAAACGGCACGGACAAAAAACATTCAAATTTATTTGTTCTGGCGCACCCTGTACCTTGTATATTGCTGCTAAGGCCATCAGAAAGTTATGATATTTTTTTCAGAATTTTTAAATAACGGTTTATTATTTTATTCAGTATAGTTCAACCTTAACAACGGATTTTACGTCACAAATGCGTTGATTAGTGAGATTTTTTATGTCGTGAAAGATCAACTTGTGGATACTTAGTACCAAAGGTTTGCTCAAATTCAATCAACAAAAATTCTTTCCTCATTCGAGATAAATGGCAGCAGTGCTTGAACTCTATAAACTCAAAATAAGATTTTGTATTAGAGTTACTTTATGTTTGCAGAACTTACATACGAATAGTAACTGTTGTAAGCCGAAGATCAGATAAAGAATTTGAAATTGCAATTGGAAAAGTTTTATAACATATAAGTACTTCTCGTTTATTGACATAGAAAATTTTATTTAATTTTATTTTTCTGCTCAAACTTTACGTTTTGACCTACTTCCTATTAAAACTCAGAATCCCGTTTTTAGATTTGTGTCATTGCTGAAGCAATGGCGTGAAATAAAAAGAATGTTGACCTGTTTTTGTGACACATTTCTTTTTCTTTTTGGGTTAATAATTCGAAATGTGTTTCCACAAAAAAATATTTAGGATCATTTTATATTTATTTCAAAAGCAGTTCGCTTGTGAACATTAATGATTTTATACCCCTATAGAGTTTGACCTAGTTTAGATACTATCACTATTTTCACTGCTATAAGAAATACAAAAATTAGCTTGTCACGTTAAAGTGGATGATATTCTTAATTATAAAAAGATTAAAAGATAAAATTATAAAACAAATTACAAGTTATTTACAGGTGGGTTATACAGGGTGGCCCAATGAAAACGAGCCATCCCGAATATCTCAGAAAATAGAAAGACTTTGCAAAAACGCCGAAACAGGTCAATTTTGTTTCCAAGGGGGACAGTTTTTGATGTAATTTTTAAAGCACTTTCAGTAACCCCCAAATCTCCACGCAACACAACTTTAAAAATTTAAATTACATTACCCAACTTGTGACATATCAAATGAAAGCTATTTTAACAAGCTTTTCAAGACTTACTACCAAAATTAAATCAGACCATCCATTCATTAGATACAGCATGTTCTAAAAAAACGAACCACCCTAGAAAAAAAATTGTTTTTAAAAGAAACATTTTTTGACGCAATTTTAAAAGCATTCCCATTAAGCCTTTAACTTCCCTCAACTCAAATGACACCGACTTACTAAAATGTTCTTTGAATTTTGTTTCTAAAGTTGAATGGGATTAATTACATAGGTCAACACGAATTTTGACTTTGATAAGAGAGTATGAAAATTCGATATATTTATCGATAAGTTAGACAAAAAAATATATGGTCTGAAAAAGTTTGCTTTTGTATCTAGGAGAACGGTTGATCAAGATTTATAGTTCAAAATTTATCATTTATTTATCATTTTTTATTTATTAATTTATAATTTTTTTTATCATTTTATCATTTACTAGCTGTTGCCCGCGGCTTCGCTTGCGTGGTAGTTTGACATCCACAACTATTTCAAAACGCAGAAGGGCTAAGAAACTTACTAACAAAATATAGCAACACATAATTTATTATGAACTTCGTAGTAAAAATAAAAAGTCCGTCTTTTATAACTTATTTAAAAACCGTAAAATTTGAAGTCTTATTTCATGGATATTACTTAACAATGACAAATTTTGATACAAATTTTCATTCCATGTTTAACTATACATATTTATACAAACTTTCATCCCTTATTTGACCCCCTTAGGGATAGAATTCTCCAAAATCTTGAAACACGTACTATCTTGTTTTTAACTGAACAACCAAATACCAATTTTCATAGATTTAACGGATATTTTACGATGTTTTACCCTTGTTCAACCCCCTTGAGAGTGAAATATCCAAAAATCCTGAAACACGTATTACTTGATTTTTAATCGAAAGGATTTAACTTTATAAAGACATATTTTAATACAAATTGTCATCCCTGTTTAACCCCCTAGAGGGTGGAATTTTCAAAAATTCTAAAACACGTGTTTCTTCATTTTTAATCGAAAGCCCAAATCCCAATTTTCATAAATATAACTTCAAAAATGAATTTATAAATATTTATACAAATTTTCATCCCTTGCTTGACCCCTTTGGGGATGAAATTTTCTGAAATCCTAAAACACGTGTTTTTTTGTTTTTAACTGAGAGCCCAAATACCAATGTTCATGAATTTAACTTTAAAAAAAATACAAATATTTTACGACCTTTTACCCTTGTTCAACCCCCTTGAGGGTAAAATTTCCAAAAATGGTAAAATACGTATTTTTAATTTTTAACCGAAGGCCAAAATAAGGGGGTTACCCTTAGGGGTTGATTTTCCAAAAATCCTTTCTTATTGGATGCCTACGTTATAAAAGGTATCTACTGTAAAAATTTGAAATCTCTGTCTCCAGCGGTTTAGCCTGTGGGTTGATAGGTCAGTCAGGACAAGCCTCTTTATATATACAGGTGCGCCAGAACTCGCGCCCCAGAAAAAATTTTCAAGTGAGGTAAGATACCAGAAACATGAAAAAAATGTTTAAAAAATTCTATCTGTCAAAAAATTTGACATTTATTTTTTGACATTTAACATTTTTTTATATCTATTTAAGTATACTAATGATCTTGTATACTCGTATGTTTTTTTACAATTATTTAGTAAAGGGACAAAAAATTTGCCAATAAAAGCCACAAATAACATTGAACAGAGTTACAAATTAGGATACAGCTTCCTTGTTTCCTCTCTTAATAGCCTATAGCAAAAAAACTTGGAAAATTATTTTTCCAACAGAAATAAATAGAGTCAAAGTGCAAACTTTAAACTCTCATAACTTCGAAATTTTTATAGATAAAATTTTTTTAACATTTTTTTCATGTTCCTGGTATCTTACCTTATATGGTATTTTTCTCTGGGGCGCGAGTTCTGGCGCACCCTGTATAGATTTATGATCAAAATTTGTAGTTTAAATTTTTATTTATAAAAAAAATGGAAACAAATATGTTTATGTATAATTTTTTATCAGCTTTTAATATCATATCAAATTACAAAAAATACAAAATAGTAGAAAAAAGTTTAACAGTGAATCCTATTACTTTTTCTTTCATGTTTATAAGTACTTTGTCTCACTAAACTCCAAATGTAGTAACCCATCATAGTTATTTTCCCTGTATTAGCCCTGATAACGGTGTTCGAAGTCCATGATGTCTTGATGAAAACGTTCTCCTTGTTCTTCAGAATACGCCGCATGTTGTTTTCAAATTTATCTAAATGAGCATACAGTATATACAGGGTGCGCCAAAATGCCATGTAAGGTAAGATGCCAGGAACATGGAAAAAATGTTAAAAAAAATCTACATATTTATAAAAATGTCCAAGTTATGAAAGTTTAAATTTTTCCCTTTGACTCTATTTATTTCTGTTGGAAAAAATACTTTTTAGTTTTTTTTGCTACATGTTATTAGAAGGAAGATGTATTTTAAATTGTATTTTTGTTTAATGCTATTTGTGGCTTTTATTAGCAAAATTTTTGTTCCTTTACTAAATAATTATAGAAAAACATATACAAGATTATCACTATCATTAAATAGACATAAAAAATGTGAAATGTCAAAAACTAAATGTCAAAATTTTTTGACAGATAGAATTTTTTAAACATTTTTTTCATGCTTCTGGTATCATATCTTACTTAATTTTGTTTTTCTGGGGCGCGAGTTCTGGCGCACCCTGTATACTTTTAGAGGCATTCTGCAGTCCATAGTTTTAAAGTCTTCGAACATGTTATCAACTAGCTCTCGGTAATTTTCAACTTTGTAATCCCCAAAAAATCTAAAAACTACTCCTTTAAAACTGTTCCAACTTTTTTGTTGAGCACTGGTAAGTAATTTTCGAAATTCTTTATTGGCAAAAAGTTTTTTTATTTGTGGACCAACAAAAATTCCAACTTTAACCTTTGCTTCTACAATTGTGGAAAAAAGTTTTTTAAAAATGTAAAAGCTTCAGATCTTTCATCTAGCTTTTTTACGAATTGTTTCATAGGGCCTAACTTTATGTGTAAAGGCGGCTTTAATACATTTTTAAGTTCAACAATAGGTTCATAAAACAAAATTTAGTTCTTAGTGGTCATAATCGTTGAATATAGTGTTGAGCATCCGCTCTACTATCCCACAAACAGAGATAACACGGATATTTTGTGTATCCACCCTGTTTTTTTTTCCGGTATTTTAAAACATCATGACTATTGAATTTTTTTTAAATATGATAACTCAAGAAAAAGAATTTATTATCATAGGTAACTACCACAAAAGCAAATTTTTTAAGGAACATGAGTATTTTTTCTTTATTTTAAAGCATAGTGAATAGAAAAATCAAAAAATAAATTTTAGGACACAGAAAATTTTTCTTTATGCAGAGTTGTGTTATTCATAAGATATCCACAAAAAGTAAAGTTTCTAATTAGTAATTACTTGTAATAAAAACTATTAAAATAAATTATAAGAAACTTACTTATGTTCTTATACTATATAATTATTATTGGAGCTGTGACAAACTTATTTTTGTTTCTTTATTGGGTGATAAAGATGTACCTAAAAATAGTAATAGTTCTTAAGTTCCTTTGTTGAAACTGACTGTTGAAAGATTTTTTTTTGACGATATTTTATGAATTTATAGAAATCATATCATTTTGGAAAAAAGCTCTTAAAAATAAATTATAGAAATCGCTTTTAAAAATAGCAATAGTTCTTAAGTTTCTTTGTTGAAACTGACTGCTGACAGATTTTTTTTTTCCGATATTTTATGAATGTATAGAAATGTATGGAAAAAAGTTCTTAAAAACATTTTAAAGTGTTTTCATTTTATATCACTAGAGTGTTAGTGCTATTTAATATTGTAGAGTTAAGTAGCATAAAGCTTAAAGAGTTAGTAGAGTGCTTTTGAAATTGCGTCAAAAATGTTCCTTTTAAAAAGAAAATTAGGGTGGTTTGTTTTTATTAGAACATCCTGCGTCTTATGAATGGGTAGTCTAATTTAATTTTGAAAAAAAGTTTTGAAAAGATTATTTAAATAGCTTTTATTTGATGTGCCACAAATTTTTAAAGTTGGGGTGCGTGGGAGTTTTAGAGTTACTAAGGGTGACTCAAAAATTACGGCAAAGAATGTCTCCCTCGGAAACAAAATTGACCTGTTTCGGTTTTTTAATTTATAAGATATTCGGGGTAGCTTGTTTTCGTTGAGCCACCCTGTGTACAAACATATTTTGATAATATTAGTTTTCCATTTTTGTCAATTTGACAAGTCAATGTTTATTTTGATGCATTACTTTCTAAAATGAAGATTTCAACTTTTGGCACTATTTAAAAAAATATATATATTTGTACAAAACGTTTTCGTTAGGTGACAGATTAAATAAGACTTTTAAGTTGTCACAAAATTCTGTCAAAATTAATAAAGGAGACATCTGGAACTATTCAAATGGGGAAAACATGTTGCTGGTTAGTACCATCTATTGGTGGCTGATTTTTTCTACCAGGAATATGGATAAATGTCTAAAAATTCTATCGTCAAAAAATTTTGCCATTACTTTTTTGACATTTTTTATGTCTATTTAATGTTACTGATGATTTTGTCTGGTTTCTAATAATTACTCCTATTTAGTAAAGGTACGATTAAGGATAGAGCTTCCTTGTTGCTTCTTCTAAGAGCCTGTGGCAAAAAAACCTGGAAAATTATTTTTCCATTCGAAATAAATAGTGTCAAAGTGCAAATTTCGAAATTTTTATAGATGGATTTTTTTAACATTTTCTCTATGTTGCTCGTATCTCTCGTATTTGAAACACTTTGTATGTAGTAATTAAAAATTACTCTGTTGTTTGATTGAATTATCATCGAATTTACCCCAAAAAAATTTGCATTTTTTCAAACCGTAGGTCTTATTCATTTTGTTATCCGCTCGCTGGTCACCAAATTTACATTTATTTCACAGCGCAGATTTTTGTTCGTTCATTATGATTTCAAATTCCTAATATTGCATAATTAAAAAGATATCAACAAACGCTTGCGATATTTCCATGATTTTTAAAGTCAAAACTTGGGATATGCATCACCTTGTCCTATTTCTTTGCAAGGGTTCACCTTGAACCTTGGAAGGTTTATTGGTAGAACTTGTTCCTGGCTTTGACGTAGACGAACCGGGTGAAATATAAATTTCAGTTCGGCTCAAAGCTTCCTAAGTCCAGATCTCATTAATTTACATGAAAATTTCCCACCGGTGTCACGTTGCAAACACGAAAAGAGAATTGAATGGAAGAAATTTGCGATCGGTCATGTAAAGACGCTAGTAAATCAGACTTAAAAATAAATAAATTTCCATGCTAATACTCATCTGCGTGCTACACTTCGAGAACTTGCTCTATTTGTATGCTGAAAGTTCATTATACGACTTCAATTTTGTTAGAAATAATAAGATGTTATACAATAAACCCCGAAAAGCCTTTACACTTGCTACGAGTTGTGTATTTGTAATTTGTATAAATATAAACGAGTGCACGTCTTGACTCAATTTTCGACGCTTATTACTTTATTAGATTTTAGGGCTCAGGCTCTACTTTCAACAAAGGTTTCCACTACTGTACCAGACTGTTTTAATTACAACCGGAACCGCAATTTTTTTACAGAAATAATAACTTTCACGGTAACAAATCTTGGCATTAAAAACGTACCTACGAAGGAAACCTTCTGTCGCCAGGTAAACAAAGCTAATATATTCCGAACTAATAAAAGCTCCTGTTAAATATAAAATGTCAAATTGAAAAAGTTTTTTAATTATAGCCAGTGTGACAGGTATGCTTTAACATTAGAACACATCTGGACAGAACTTTGCTGGATCAACTTATTATTTTTTTATTACAGGGCTTTATTAAGTTGTGTGTTAATGTTGCATCTCCAAACTGTTGTTGCACATTTAGATAAATGTCTAAATTTTAGTATATTATATCACAAGGTAGAGAACAGATTTTTTTATAGCCTAGTGAGATGCGCAGCATCAAGGGAAATAATAAATGCAAGGCTATAAAAATCTTCTGTACCGTGTTTTATACAGGGTGTTTACTGTCTCGGAGTTGAAAATTGACCTAGTAATAGAAGAGTACAGAAATACTGTAAAATACGCGTTTTGTCCGTCAATTTTAGACTAAATGTAGTTTGTTTGACAGTTGACGCACTACAATACTTAAAAAAATAATAGAAATAAGCGCTACCAAAAAAAATTTTTACTCAAAAGAAGTCACACCACCAACTAAGTACTCATAAAAACCGATGAAGAAAACAATGAAAAATGCGCATGTGCAGATGACTAAAAGGTGCAAAATGTGCAAATTTGTTTGATAAAAGATATAGGATATACAGGGTGTTCGGTCAAAAGTCGCCCCGGCTGATAACACCTAAACTTACTTCTTTTTTTCAAAAAGTAAATATTTAAGTAATAATATTCATTCTTGGCTTTTTAATAAATGTATTAAATTTTTTTAGCACATCCGGTTTTGTCGGAAATGCTACCAAATTTAGTTTTTCAAATGGAACACTATGTTTTTTTCCCCCAAACAATAATAATTTACATGAAAAATACTGTAAACCACTATTTATTACATTTTGCGTAACACAATGCAATCCAAAAACATCTTAAATCTTAAAATTTTATAAGAAAATTGGGCGCGTAGCCTGATTTTTAATTTTAAAGGAAAGGTGTGAATAAAAAAAATGCTTGAATACAGTTTAATTGTTGGTTTGACAAATTTCATTTGTCAGTTTATGGGCGAGTTCTTTTATGGAAACTCTTGGATTTTCTTCGACTAATAACAGAACATTCAGATTTCTATTTTCTTGTTCTTCACAAAGAACCACAGGTTTTTTTAATTTTAGGAAGCGAACCTATTCGTCTCAGTTGTTTTTCAATTCGACTAAATTTTCAACGATTTGGGTGAACTCTATTTGAGTATTTTTCTCTATACTGTCTTTCAGCTTCCGCTCTCTTTTATTGCACTTAAAAAACTCTTCAAGCTGATCTACCAATTCGTCGTAATTAATATCATCCATTATTAAAGATCTCCACAAGATTTATTAACAAATTAGGCTTTATCAAACTAACAATTAAACGGTATCCAAGCATATTGCTTTCTGCATGAATACCTTGACAAGTAAAATCCGCCTACGTTGCAAAATTTGCAATAAAATTCAAAAATTTAAATTGTTTTCTGAGTCCGTTATGTAAAGTAAAATGTAATAAATAGTGGTTTACCGTATCTTTAATGTCAATTATTTTTGTTTCGAGGAAAAAAAAACATAGGTGTTTCATTTGAAAAACTAAATTTGGTATCATTTCCGGCTACACCGGATGTGCCAAAAAAATTTGATGCATTTACCAAAAAAACGAGGAATGAATAGTATTATTTGAAAATTTACTTTTTGAAATAAAAAATTAAGTTTGGGTGTTATCGGCCGGGGCGACTTGGACCGAACATCCCTGTATATATACCAAAATAAAGTTTATTGACCTTTAAATGGCATTAAGTCCTCCTTTTAAGCATTATATTATAGCATTATAGCATTAAGTCCTGACAAACAAACTGAATTATGTCCAAGGCATATTTGTGTTTTTTTTGTAAAATGCGTAAGTTATCAAGCCATAAAATTAGTGTACAATTTGTACATATTTTTTTACATTTACTGGTACTGGTATAAAACATTAAAAATATTTCTTAAAAGAAGGACTGTTGCTTTCTCCTGCAAAAATGCAAATTTGAACAAACTACTTTTTGAAAGTCTGATTCTCATTTAGGACTGTTTAAGTTGGCAACAGATTTCAGTTTTGTTCAGTTTTGATCAAAGAAGTATTGTAACATCTCTAAAGATAATGTCGGGGCGTTTTTTATAATACAGTTTGTATACAGGGTTTTGACAAAAAGTAGTAAAATATCTCACAAGGTTATAGTATGGATCAAAACAAACAAAAAGTCTTAATAAATAAGAATTCTAAAAATTTTCACATTCGAAACCGTTACTTTGCGGACCCATATTTATTAAGACCTTTTCGTTTATTTTGGTCCATACTATAACCTCCTTAATTATTTTACAATTTTTTTAACACCCTGTACATATGTATACAAGGTGCTTTCTTCTTCTGTAGCTCAGTTATTATTCAAGTGAAAATTTTGTAGATTTTATTTATATTCTAGATCGCATTTCAGGAAAATATTTTTGATAATACAGGGCTGACCCAGAAATAAGTTACAATACAAACTTATGTTTTTTTAAATAAAACACCATATCGACTCTCCTAGCAAAAACTATAGTAACTCATAAAAATTGGTTTTTGAGTACGATGGTTTATGAAGGGCCCAAAATACAAAAACAATGAGAAAAAATTTCTTTGAATAAACGATATTATTACCAAAACTTAGACCCTTATCAATTTTCAATAATATTAAACAGTTCCTTGATTTTTTATTAACAATCAAATATTCAATGCAATTTTTCTCAAAACTGTAATTTTTGAGTTAATTTTCGAAATATAGCTTTTAATTTCAATGTTTTTACATTTTTATTAGCTGATTTTGTTTAGTTTTTGAATTAAGTTGTTTTTTTGGCGAAAACATCCCATATTTAAAAATTCATTACACAAAAAGTTAAGACAGCTGGAAAAAATTTTCTTTACCACTGTGAAGAAAGTACGAACTTTATCACTATAACATTTTTTTAATGTATTGCAGTCGAAAAGTGAAGAAAATGTTGAAGATTTTTAAAAGTTAAATAACTTAAAAAATTTAAATGAAACAACCTA
>NW_025401063.1:15599982-15634309 GCF_015345945.1 Tribolium madens | reverse complement strand
TTGCACTAGGGATAGAAAAAATATCACTGAATAATCACTTTTATATTACACTAAATCCATTCTTTTTTTATTTTTACAAAAAACAATTCGAATTTCAATAATTTCGGCTTTTACAATTTCTGGACAAATCTCAAATAAGTGATAAGTGGTGGAATTACTATGGTTGCCCTGGTATCAACAATGCTCATTTTAATGATAGGCATTGTTGCTACAATTAACATTTAAAATTAAATATCTTTTATTTTGTACTCAATGTGAAAGAGGGCTTTTATCAACTAATTTCAGTAGATAAAGTAGTCTTTTACCGTCTAGTGAAATAAAGTAGACTTCGTCACCCGTAAACTTAACTTTTCACTTGTAAATAAACAATTTTTTTATTGTCTTGTATAATAAATAACTATAAGTTATTTAACTTCTAACAAACTTCAACATTTACATTTAAAAAATATTTAGTTTTAAAGTTCGTACTTTTCTCTTTACAGTGGTAATTTTTTTTTCAGCTGTCTTAACTTTTGGTGTAATAAATTTTTAAAAAGAGAATGTTTGTGTCAAAAAACTCAACTTATTTCAAAAACTGAACGACTAATAGAAGTTTAGCTTATAAACATTGAAATTAAACTATATATTCAAAAATGCCAAGAAACATATAATGTTTCATTTAAAAAAAAACATAAGTTTGTATTGTAGCTTACTTTGAGTAACCCTGTATAATCAAAAATTGTTTTCTGAAACGCGTTCTAAAAGATAAATAAAGTCTACAAAATATTAAAATTCCCACTTAAATAATAGCTGAGCTACCGAAAACCGGAGCTGAGATGAATCACCTTGTATCTTAACAAATATGTTTATGATAATTATTGTATAAAAACTAAAATCTTAAATAATGACTAAATGTTTATATACTCGTAAGTTCAGTAACATATATTTTGTACAACAATAAAACTTGTTGTAAAACTTGTTGTTTACGAGTATATTTTTATTGTATAAAAAAAAATCGATTCAACAAGCCAAAACACCCAAAACTAAATTGATGAAGAGATCGAACATTGGTTGAAAACGGTCAAATGCTGACAATTTATTGGTCAATTTATATCAGGTGTCATGTGAAATGAATGGTCATCGAAAACATGCAAGCATCAATGTCATTCATTGCCCACGTCTCATATTTTGTCAAAATTAGTACAAAGCTTATGTCGGTTTTATTCACATGAAAAAAAAATTCAATAGCATCATATAAAGCTTCAAAAAGTGAGATGTTATGATTTTCAATTTGAAATATCGACAGGATATCAAGATAAAGTATCTCTTTGAAAGAGACAACAGACCAACTTAAATAAATACTAAAAACTCTGAAGTCTTACAATTTCAAATTTTTGTTTTATGGAAGTGATTTTTACAAAAGTTTTGTTTTATTTATTTTTTGTGAGCAATATTTCTTGGCGGAAATGCACATGACGTGACATGACACAACATTTGAAGCAAGTTTTCTTTTTGTTCTGTTATGCTAGCATCTAAAAAGCGATTCTTGTCTGTTCAGAAAAAAGGAAGGATTGCATACTAGACAGTTTTAATTTGAACGCCCTTATTTTCCACAAACTTACAGGTAGCAATATCTGGGGATTGAGAAGATTTTCAGGTTTCAGTGACTTGCACCTGCTTCTCGTCATATTATATCAAGCATAAAATTATTACTTCCTTTTGAAATAATCATCGTATTAGTGTAACTATCGAAGAAGAGTCGAAATGTGCACAAATTGGATCATTTTCCCTAGATTCTCAGCGGATTCCCTGCAGAGAACGAGTCATCGGAGGCGGTAATTAATTTCGTTTAGAATAGGAATTAGCGTCAAGTGCTTTAAAGGTGAAAAAAGTGGGTAGACAAACGGGCCTAAGGCTAGGTACGGCTAATTATGGGTTGAAAAAGCGTCGAACATTTGTCCGGGGCAACCCAGCCATTTAGGACACGGAATCGAAACTCGGAGCCGACGTTTTTTTCCGCCCGTTGCTCCATTAGGTGAGCGATTCTCGGATGATTGCGTCTGGTAACATACAACTTAACAATTGGATCATGTGTTAAATGTGGCGTAAGCTCTTCGCATTGTTTCCTAATAACACAGGGCGTGACAACTTAACAAATTTTAGATTATTTTGTTCGTCTCAGTGAGACAAATCAAATGCACAAAAAAAAATTAAAAAGTCTACACACTTTGAACTAAATAATTTTTTTCTAATTTAAATAAATTTAGAATACTTTAACTTTAAAAAATCATTACTCAATAACTATTACGCCGATTTCCTTGAAGTAAAGACCAGTCTAAAGGGATGGCCTTGCTCTTTAGAATAATGAAAAATTTAAAATTGAATATTGGCAAACAGTGTTCGAAGTAAATCGAAATAATCTAAGGAAAACCCTATGAGTAATTTTTTTTTATTATTACCACCGTGTAGAGCATCTCTTTATTAGTGGTAATCAAAATTTTCAAAAAAATATACAGAGTAGTTTTCGAGATATGATTTTTTGAAGTTAAAGTTTGCTAATCAAGCATTGCTCCATATAGGAGAAATGCATAATAATCTTACTTAAAATTGCATTTTTATAAAAGTATTTGTTTTAAGACTCTTCTTCTTGACCACAAAGTGAGAATAAAACTAACTAATTTAACAATGGTAATGCCTTATGTACTATTTTTTCGGCTTTCACTTTCCCTACCCCCAACTAACGAGAAGAGGGGAGAAAAGGGAATGGGGCCGTTGTCTGAATTCATAAGATTATCTCTATTTTCAGATATTTCAAGACTCGAAAGCGTCAAGAAATTTACAATTATTGACTACTCTAATAATTTTTACACTAGTTTCATCGATTTTATGGTCTTTTTCAAAAATATGTTGGGCYACACTTGATTTTTCAAATCTGTTATATCTTAAATGAGCTATGTGTTTTTTAAACCTAGTGTTAACTGAACGACGTGTTTGCCCAATATATTTTTGTTTACAATTTTTACAATTAATTTCATAAATCCTAATGGTCCTACTTTATCTTTAGGATTACCAAGAAAACTTTTGAGACTTCTGCCAAAGTTGTAAACAACTTGGTAGTCAAGATTTTTGAAAATTTTACTCAAACCTCTTGTGATTGAGGGAATATAAGGTAAAGTTATAAACTGTGTTTTCTTTGGTGTGTTTGTAAAAGTTGTGGAATTATTGATCATTTTTTTATATTTAACTTTTTGAACCATTTTGTTAATTATGTTAACATCAAAACCATTACACTGCATCTTTAATAATTTTGAGCTCTTTTTCAAACCTTGCATGAGTCAAGGGAAAATTAACAAGCCTGTAAGTTAAAAAGTTAAAACTCGCCATTTTATGTTGAGGACAATGATGTGAGTCAGCGGTGATATAGCGAAGTGTACTAGTGTTTTTCCTATAAATATCAAATTCTAATACGTTATTAGTTCTAATTACTAAAGTATCCAAAATGGTAACTTTCCTTCTACTTCTTTTTTACAAGTGAAATTTATACTTTCAAAGCGGTTGTTAAAATTTCGAGGAAATGCTCAATGGTACATTTATTAAGATCAAAACTGACAAAAATGTCATCCAAATATCTTAACCAAACCTGGGAAAATATTCGAGCTCATTTTCTAAATCTCTTTGAAAACGGCTCATGAAAAGGTCAGCTAAGAAAGGTAACAATGGATTACCCATTGCCGTACCTTCTTGCTGTTCAAAAAAATTCCCCGAAAATTGAAAAATGTTTTGCTTCATGCAAAGTTCTGTGAGTCAAATATACTCATTGATAACTTGCTGATCCAAATTGTTTTGGAACGACAAGTCTTTAAGTAGCTTAAAGTTTGTGGAATCGGAACACTTGGAAAAAGAGAGCTAACATCAAACGAAACTAATAACTCATTTTCATGCAGTATAATATTTTTGACCTTATTTATAAATCCTAAAGAATTTTTAACTGAAAAACTACGCTGCTGAAGTGGTAAGTTATTGAATTCATTAGTTAACCATTTTGAAACCTTTGAAGTTGGAGCGTCAATTGCAGAAACAATTGGACGGACTGACTTTCCAGGTTTGTGAATTTTAGGAAGACAGTACAGTTTTGGAACAATTGGGTTAAAAACATGCAATTTTCTTTTAAGCTCAGAAGTGATAAGGTTGTTGCAAGTTTTCAAAGTGTTGCTGACTTCTCTAATTATTTTTGACAAAAAAAAACAAACAAACAAAGAGTAACTGCGTACTAATTAAAGCAAAAATAAAGAGTTTTTTTGTTGTAAAAATGACCACTAATCATTGAGCAAAGAGGATCTAGAAGTTTAAGACACGAGTCTAAATATAAGGGCAAATCTTTTTCAAATCAAATCACTTTCCATTCAGATTTCGACCAGTTGGAATCTGAAAAGAAAGTGATTTAATTTGAAAAAGATTTGTTCTTATATTTAAAGCTACTGCTTTAAACTTCTAGATCCTTTTTGCTCAATGATCAGTGATCATTTTTAGAACAAAAAAACTCTTTATTTGCTTTAATTAGTATGCAGATACTCTTTGTTTGTTTTAAGTAAAGAAACAGTTTTTGTTTATTCTAATTAGAACAAAGAAGGTGCAATTGACCATTTTTACGCAAAAGAAGAGTCTTAAAACAAATACTTTTATAAAAATGCAATTTTAAGTAAGATTAACATGCATTTCTCCTATATGGCGCAAAACCTGAATAGCAAACGTTAACTTCAAAAAATCATATCTTAAAAACTACTCGGTATATTATTTTAAAAATTTGGATTCTTACTAATAAAAAGATGCTCTACACGATGGTGGCAAAGAAAAAATAATTACTCGTAGGGTTTTTCTTAGTTTACTTCGAACATATTCGAGCACTGTTCGAAGAAAAGTTTGCCAATATTCAATTTCAAATTGCATATCATTCTAAAGGACAAGTCTATTCCTTTAGAATGGTCTTTATTTGAAGGCAATTGGCCTAATAGTTATTGAGTAATGATTTTTTAAAATTAAAGTATTTTAAATTCATTTAAATTAGAAAGAAATTATTTTGCTCAAAGCGTGTAGACTTTTTAATTTTTTTTAGTGCATTTCATTTGTCTCACTGAGACGAACAAAATAATATAAAATTTGTAAAGTTGTCACGACATGACTTTTTTTTGTCGCCCTGTGTTATAAAGTTTTAAAGTTTCTATATGAAAATATTGGCAGCTAGAAAATTTACTAGTTATTGAATAAATATAAATAATAGACTAGAATGAAAAGAGAGAAACTTTATGGTTAGACTAGACAAGAAATTTAGCAAATATGTTGTAAAAGCCATACGACAAMCAATTTTYGCCGAAAATAAAAAACGTAGAAGGTCTTTTATAACGTCACGTTTTGATACTGATGCAAAATAAAATTTACGATGAAATGCATAATAAATGCATTCCTTTGACTGAACAAATTCGAATGCTAGTAAGTATTTTAAATTCATTTAAATTAGAAAAAAAAATTATTTAGTTCCAAGTGTGTGGACTTTTTGAAATTTTTTTAGTGCATTTGATTTGTCTCACTGAGATGAACAAAATGATATAAAATTTGTCAAGTTGTCACAACATGACTTTTTTTTGTCGCCCTGTGTAATCCGGCGCTCGACTTGTGAGACACTCCCGAAGAATTAAAATTCCGGAAGGGTTATTGTAAAATCTCTTATTGATCGCGAACAAATTAAAATCGCCATAAATCACCGGATTTTCTGTATGGAGTAAGTAAGTGCGCAAAGAACAGATTCACGCCTGGACAGGCAATGCATCAAGCGGTAGAGCTAATTATTAAAAGTTCCCGTTGTAACCGATACCAACCTATTATTAAACTGCAATTCTTTATCTAACAACAGCTTAGACTACTTTATAAATCGGTTATTGATGACTCTTGCACCCCAAGAATCTCGTTAGAGACTTCTTTGTCCGCCTGGATCGGCCGCTTAACTGACATTTATTAATCCTTATTTACTGCTTTGTGATTTTTATAATGGAAGCTTTAAACGAATTTAGATCACAAAGGACACTGAATATAATTATCTGATGTCGCACCTGACTTGTATTTATGTCGATAATGTTCTTTTTTCATTTAACCCTTATATGAAAGAAATATTTCATTTCTCGCACGCTTATGAGTAAAAAAAAAACTGACCAAACGGTATGTCAGACATTCATAATATTTTTGCAACGGAATTCAATGCACTTGAAGAGTATGCATACTAAAATATTTCAGAAATAATTTCTCTTTAAATTTGAAATTCTTGTTTTTTGAAAAAACAATGAAAATATTGAAATAGAACACAATGGTTTATTAACGAACGTTGTACATCTCGAGTTACTTCAGGTCGAGAAAATAACATAAAGTAAAATCGATTCTTTTAAAATGTTAGATGCAGAAAGTTTGAAATCCAAGACTTACCTCAGGTAGTTTAGAAAATAGTAATCCACTGAAACTGCTAAAAGGTTTGCTCTTATTTTCGTTTATTTTTTATTTGTCCTTGTTTACACATAAGGACTTGGTCGCTTGAAAAAAAATAAAAAAATTCTAAACTTATATAGCAAAATTATACAGGGTGACATTGGTGACATTTAAATAATGAAACTAAAAAAATTGTATAGGACATTGATAGATACTAATCTAGTGTATTACCTAAAATTATTTTCAACTATACATCATGTCCCAAAAATAAGTTACGATACAAATTTGTGTTTTTTTAAATGAAACACCGCATGTTTCTTGGCATTTTTGGACGTAGCCTTTTAAAACAATGTTTTTACGCTAAACTTTTATTAGTCGATTTTGCTTAGTTTTTGAAATAAGACGTTTTTTTGATGAAAACATGCAATTTTTAAAAATTTATTACACAAAAACTAAGACAGCTAGAACAATTTTTTCCTTACTTTTGTAAAGAAGAGAGTACAAAATTTAAAGCTGTAGCAATTTTTTATTTTTATTAATAACTTAAAAAATTTAAATGGAACACTTCATTTTTATTTTTGCATCTAATAGATTAATGAATTGTCTATCTAAAAAAATAAAATTTTAATGCCTAGAATTGATAAATGAAAAGATATTTAACATTCAATGTTAATTGTTTGAATTTTGATACTAGGGCAACCATAGTAATTCCACCACGGATCACTTATCCTTTGATTTATCCAGAGATTGTAAAAGTCGTCATAAATACTGAAATTTGAATTATTTTATTGTAAAAATAAAGAATACTGGATTCAGTTTAACACAAATGTTATTATTAAGTGATATTTTTTTTTCATTTCTTGTGAAACTGTGCACTATTTGGCTACTGAAACAATAGTATTTTTTTAATGTTTAACGTTAAATATCTTTTTAGTTATTGATTATAAACACCTAAAAGTAAATAATTTTAGAAAAACAATTTAATAATTTTTTAAATTCAAAAACAATAAATAGGGTGCATTTAAATTTTGTTAANAGTATTTTTTTAATGTTTAACGTTAAATATCTTTTTAGTTATTGATTATAAACACCTAAAAGTAATAATTTTACAAAGACAATTCAGTAATCTTTTTATTGCAAAAACAATAAATAGGGTGTTCTATTTAATTTTTAAGTTATTGAACTTTTAAAAAACGCCTTAATTTTTTTATCTCTGCAAATGCAATACACTAAAAAAATGTTACAACCTTATAGGTTGTACCTCCTTCTTTGCGGTAGTAAAAAAAATATTTCTAAATGTCTTAGTTTTTGTGTAATTTTAAAAAATGCATGTTTTCGTCAAAAAAACCGTCTTATTTTTAAAACTAAGTAAAATCGACCAATAAAAGTTTAGCTTAAAAATATTGTCATATAAAACTACATCCAAAAACGCTAATAAACATACGGTGATTCATTTAAAAAAACACAAGTTTGTATTGTAACATATTTTTGAGACACGCTGTATAATTGAAAATAATTTTAGGCGTTGGATTAGATTAGTATCTATGAATGTCTTATATAATTTTTTTACATTTTACCATTTAAACATCATTAATAGACTCGCTGGGACAGCCTGTATAGTGTTTAAATCGCCTAGTACTAAAATGGTGCTAATAGTGGATATAGTAGGTGTATATATAATTCGTAGTTGAGTAAATAATATATTTTATGACAAGCAGATACTTTTCACATTAGCAGAATATTGTGTGACTTGTCACGATTTATCATCATTAGTCTAATTCGCAAACATAGGAAATAAAAATAAAATCTCAAGAGCATTTTATTGTAGAAACCAAATTTAAATAATTTGAACTTAGACACAAATAGCAAACTTGTATTATATGTATTATTAAATCATTACAAAAAATATAATAAAATGCACTTGCGGGACAAAATCTTTTGCAAGTATTGTATTTTATTTTTGTTAGAAATTAAACACAATGTAATGCAATTAGTTTTAATCCTTCTACAATACGTTCAAGAATCATGCAATTCTCACGCTATTTCTTCCAATAAGAAAAAGAGAATTTGCTCAGCTTCGTGCAACTTTTCATACAATCGCGTCTGAAATATTTCGTGAGGCCCTCCAGTTAAATCCAAGCTTACTAATTTAATCAAGTTGCAAATATTTTATAATAAAACTACGTTAATTAAAATTAAAAAATAAATACAAATCAAAGCTAGAAACGTTGTTTGTCGTTAATGTGCGGGTTTATTAAGTCCCAACTAAAACATTTAACACTAAATTTATAGTTGTATATAAATTAACAAGCCGCTAAAAGCTGTAATAGCTATTTAGCTTTTATTACTGATAAAATGTCATTAATTCGACGAAAGTATTTCTGCTTTAGCTTCGATAAATTCCTAATTTCAAAACGGTATATTCCGAAAGCTGTCAGTAATGTAAATTTGAAATAAGCCGCCATATTTCTTCTGGGTGTTTTAGATATGCTTGTGATTTATCTGAGGCACAATTTCGCAGAAATATTAATGTTATGTAAGAAAGTTTCAAACTTTTGCACCTACCAAACAATACGACATATTTCACACCAGGCGGGTCATCAATAACGATATTTATTGTAAAATTTGCCATTGCGCTTCTATCCCAGAAGACGGGTTATCATGTATTGTGGATACATACTGAGAAATTGTAGCAGTGACATGTATGTTGAAAGCCTAGGGGAAAACCCTATGCACGGCCACTCTGATTGAATTCTGACACTGAGCACGGAATCTAAGTAATCCCTCGAGAGCGTGATGCGGCTTGTGGCCTTGCAGGAAAGCCGGACCTGACCCATCGAGACATGTTCTAAACATGTAAGTTCACCCGCTTTTATCCGGGTGACAACGAGGGGAAGTTTGTTTAATTGAATAGCTATGACTTTGCTGGGTTGCATAAACACCTAAAAGAAGGGAAGTTATTTCACCTTCTTGCAGTCTTATTATTTTAGGAACTATACAGGGTGCGCCAAAACTTGCGCCCCAGAGAAAAATTTCAGGTAAGATAAGATACCAGGAAAAACATAAAAAAAATCTCAAAAAATTTTGACATTTGACATTTTTTTATGTCCATTTAATGATTCTCATGATCTTGTACAGGCTGTCCCAAGGACCGAAAAAGCTCTATAATTTGTTTTTAAATAACACCCACTATTTATTATTGTACCAATCAAAAGATCTTTTGACAAGTTTTCTATCAATATAAGGTTTGAATAGTCTAGTGTAAAATTCTAAGTTGCTATCCTAAATTAATTAAATTTCGAAAAACTTTTCTGTTTTGAACAATAAAAATATTGTGGGCCTCATGCACAAAAAAATTAGCACAGAAAATAAACAAAAGTATGGAATTGGAAATTCTTTGCTGCCAGAAAATGTACAACATTGTGCACAATTGAGTTACAGAGAAAATTAGGCAAAATCTAACATATCGCAAAGTAGTATTAACTCAATTTAGTAGAAAAAAAATGTAAAAACATTAATAAATAAAAAAACAAAACATTAAAGCTATTTTACAATTTTCATTGTAACAGAGGCTCCAAGAAAAATTACCATTTTCTTCAATACAAGTATGCAGTCTTTGTCTAAAAGATAGTGTAACACGACATTTTTTTATACAATTTTTTAAATACAGCACTTTGCGACAGTCTTGCATTTGGGTATTTTTATTTGTAGAGTCTTTGAGCCAATAAAATATTACGATCCGCTTCACCAAGACTGTATACCATGTTAATGAGTTCTTGACGAGTAAAATTCATTTTGGGACTTATAATCTTCACAATAAAATTGGTAGATTGTAACAATGTCAGAAGCCCACTCGATTTTTATTGTCCACAACAGAAAAGTTTTTCGAAACTTAGTTAACTTTGGATAGCAACTTAGAATTTTACACTAGACTATACAAACCTTATATTGATAGAAAGCTTGTCAAAAGATCTTTTGATTGGTATAATAATAAATAGAGGGTGCCATTTGAAAAAAATGAGTTTTTGACATTTTTAATTTGTCATGTTTAAAAAATCGCAGTAGGCACATGTCACTGAGCAGGTTGTTAAGTAAACACTTAAAAGATACTGCAAACATTCAGGAATCAAATGGCGTTACTTACTTTAACTTGTGTGCAAGCATTTAGAAAATACGAATTTTTAGACAGACCCCTGCATTTAAAAAATTTTGGTAAAAAAGCGCCACAAATCAAAATTGATAACAAATATATAAAAACAACCTGTATAAAAGTTATTTGTAATTTAGCGTAGAATCCAAAAATAAAATCAAACTGAGTAGATTCCATTAAAAAAAAACATAACTTTGGTGTTTTTTTTAATATTGGGACACCTGTATATAAACCGCAATATTTTTAAAATGTGCATCAAAAACGCAGCTATAATCTAAAAAAAAGAAAAAGTCAATATCTCTTAAAATAAACAAGTTATAGAGCTTTTTCGGACCGTTGGGACAGCCTGTATATGTTTTTTTTACAATTATTTAGTAATTGTACCAAAATTTTGCCAATAAAAACGACAAATAACTTTGAACAGAGTTACAATTTAGGATAGAGCTTCCTTGTTTCCTCTTATAACAGCCTGGAGCAGAAAAAATTAATATAATAATAAAAAAGTTAATATTTAAAAATAAATAAATAAAGTATTCAGAAAAGTGAAACAATATTTAAATCTCAAAATAACATAGATCTGTTGTTCTTGTAGTTTTAAATGTAAAAAATTTTGAGATGGCATTCCATCATATATGTAGGAGTAAAATTTTGCAAAATAGAGAGTTCTTTCAATGATAAAAAAAATTCGACATGGCAATACAGAAAAAAAAATATTTACACAAAATTTACTTTTTTTGTTGGTTGACAAAGAATTGAATATACAGGTGCGCCAGAACTCGCGCCCCAGAGAAAATTTGCAATTAAGGTAAGATAAAAAATTCTACATGTCAAAAAATTTTGACATTTATTTTTTGTCATTTGACATTTTTTTATATCTATTTAATGATACTGATGATCTTCTAAATGTCAAAAAATTTTGACATTTATTTTTTGTCATTTGACATTTTTTTATATCTATTTAATGATACTGATGATCTTGTATATGTTTTTTTATAATTATTTAGTAAGGGGACAAAAATTTTGCCAATAAAAGCCACAAATAACATTGAACAGAGTTACAATTTAGTTCCTTGTTTCCTCTTTTAATCGCCTATAGCAAAAAAACTTGGAAAATTATTTTTCCAACAGAAATAAATAGAGTCAAAGTGCAAAGTTTAAACTCTCATAACTTAAAAATTTTTATAGATGAAAAATCAAATGCACTAAAAAAAAAGTCCACACACTTTGAACTAAATAATTTTTTTCTAATTTAAGTGTATTTAAAATACTTTAACTTTAAAAGTTCATTACTCAATAACTATGTATTAGGCCGATTTCCTTAGGCCTTGCCCTTTAGAATGATATGAAACTTGAAATTGAATATTGCCAAACTTTTCTTCGAACAGTGTGTGAAGTAAATCGAAATAATCTAAGAAAAACCCTACTAGTAGTAGTGTAGAGCATCTTTTTATTAGTAACATCCAAATTTTTAAAATAATATACCGAGTAGTTTTTAAGATATGATTTTTTGAAGATAAGGTTTGCTATTCAGGTATTGCCCCATATAGGAGAAATGCATGTTAATCTTACTTAAAATTGCATTTTTATAAAAGTATTTGTTTTAAGACACTTTTTTTGCTTAAAAATGGTCAATTGCACCTTCTTTGTTCTAATTAGAATAAACAAAAACTGCTTGTTTTCTTAAAATAAATAAAGAGTACCTGCGTACTAATTAAAGCAAATAAAGAGTTTTTTTGTTGTAAAAATGACTACTGATCATTGTGCAAAAAGGATCTAGAAGTTTAAGGTACGAGTCTTAAATATAAGGGCAAATCTTTTTCAAATCAAATCATTTTCCATTCAGATTTCGACTTGTTCACTTTGTTCTAGCTTTCTGAACTTTTTTTGAAAATGTTTTGAGCAAATGCTTTCTCATCACTTTCGAGTGATGTTAAATGCAATAAGTCACCTGATTTATTTTGTTGGTAGATTCTACGATTAGCTTCAGTTAGCTTGTAGGTAGTAGTTGTTGTGATAACAGTTGCACACGAAGCATCTGACTTATTGCATTCAACATCAGTAGAAAGTGATGGAAAAGCATTTGCTGAGAACATTTTTAAAAAAAAGTTCAGAAAGCTAGAACAAAGTGAACAACTTGGAATCTGAAAAGAAAGTGATTTAATTTGAAAAAGAGTTGTTCTTATATTTAAAGCTACTGCTTTAAACTTCTAGATCTTCTTTGCACAATGATCAGTGATCATTTTTAGAACAAAAAACTATTTATTTGCTTTAATTAGTACGCAAGTACTCTTTGTTTGTTTAAAATAAAAAAACAGTTTTTGTTTATTCTAATTAGAACAAAGAAGGTGCAATTGACCATTTTTAAGCGAAAGAAGAGTCTTAAAACAAATACTTTTATAAAGCAAAACCGGCAAAAAAGTTTGCCGGTATTCAATTTCAAATTGCATATTATTCTAAAGGACAAGTCCATCCCTTTAGAATAGTCTTTATTTGAAGGAAATCGGCATAATAGTTATTGAGTAATGATTTTTAAAGTCAAAGTATTTTAAATTCATTTAAATTAGAAAAAAATTATTTAGTTCAAAGTGTGTGGATTTTTTGAATTTTTTTTAGTGCATTTGATTTGTCTCACTGAGACGAACAAAATTCGTCAAGTTGTCACTACATGACTTTTTTTGTCGCCCTGTGTTATTTTTTTCCATTAAACCTTTATTGTCAGGGCTTGGATTTATCCTGTTGTTAAGTTGTTAAGCAAAGTTGTTAATAGTTGCACAGTTCTATACACGTTAAGCAACAAGAAACAACTTTCAGGCGATTAAGTCGACAAAAGATAACTTGCACTTGGGTACTAACAAATCTACTTTCCACTCTGCTACAATTATTACAAAAATGTTAAAAACGATAAATAATTGAAAAATAAAATCTCTCCATGAAATATTAACAAGCGACCAAGCTCGAGTATAACCGAAACAGTTTTTTTCTAACATAATAATAAATATCAAAACCCGATATTGCAACCCTCGCAAACGATGTAACTTAATAACAAAGCAACAAATCACATTAAAACGTTCATTCCTATAAAATTTTATGCATTTCCCACCCAACCAAACAACAATGCATCGACGTCCGGGCCTCATTTTAACCATTTCCTGCAAACGCTTCGCTAATCCTGCAGGAGTTCAGTTACAACTTTCAGGAAATACCAAGAGAGGCCTCATCAGTCACAGTCACTGCAAGCAAATTATTGTGGTGGTCCCTTCCTGCCTGCAGGATTTACACCTGACCTTTTCAATCGAACGAAAATTTTCAACTCCTTGATTTATACAATTAAAAGAAGGTTTATGGGAATTGGATCGGTGACTTACTGCCGACGCAAAAATAAATTACTACATATCCAAATTGAAATTTATGAAAGTATTTTTCACTTTTAGGGAAAATCATTTAAACTTACGACTTGAAAAATATACAGGGTATTCCGTTTTTTTGTTACAAATTTAAACAGGTGATAGGATACTGAAATATTAGGAGAAATTCAATAAACACTTTTAGGAGATGTAGCTCGTTTATACAGGGTCGCTAAAAAGTATGGATACAGTTAAATATTATAAAAACTATTTATCAAAACTTATTGAAATTTGGTATACTTAAAAGTATTTAAATTCCATCGTCTCAGATGTTTATCAAACTTCTATCTTCATTTGTTCTGAGGCTAACTTGATTTTTTTAAATGTCAACAAGAGCCAGATTTAATATTTTTAAAATGAGCATTTTTTTCTGAGTTCTGTGATGTAACGCATACCTAATATTTAGAGACTCTGTATGAAATTTTTCGATACATGTTTGTAGGAAAGTTTTATCTTAAAATTGAATATTCTATCACCTGACATCCTGTATATTTTAATAGAAATCATTGATTCAAATAATTTTTAAATATAAATTTCTAATGAAAAAATAATAATTTAATAATAGTTATTTATGTACCAAGGGCATAATAAGGAGACTATGACCCAAAGAAATGTTTAAAGAAAACTTTTAATTTCTTGAGGGCCATAGCCCACAATTATGCTCGTGGTACATACAACGTTTTATTATATTTTGGTTTGCGTTTTGCTTTTCTTAAATAAGAATTTATTATTTTTTAATGACAGATTGACAGATTCAATATTTACACTGGCTGCCAAAATTAACAAGAGATCTAAAATTTTGAGATTATTACATTGCAATATTTTTGTTATTCTCTGTCGGATTTCAACAAATTTTTGTTTGGATTAAAGAATGAACTTTGCAGAACATTGTAATTGAATTCAATAACATTTCTAGTTTTGTCTTGTAAATGTTGCACCTAAAAGACGAGAGCACTATTTTTTTTTACTTATTTTTATACTGGGCTGTGGTGTGCGATAGAGACAAACTTAAGGTTCTACTGATTTCAGATTATTACCCATTCTTTTCTGAATTATGTACGTTTTCCATAATTTTAATTCTTGAGACATGAGAGATATAAAGCGTCAAGATAAACACATAGAAGCTTCCAATAATTAATTGTTTTACTTGTTGTAATCCTTTGAAGTTCCAAGTTTTTCAGATTTTTTTTGAATACCATTTTTATAGCCATTGCACATCTATAAATTTATTTGCCAAAAAATTGATAGTTTCGCCAGAATAAAATAATTTCCAGACTTTTGGACCAGCCTGTATAAGTCTTACATTAATAAATAAAATAAAATAGAAATGTTATCTGTTGTCCAAAGGAACATAGAACTGAATGTCTGTGTTAATTAATAATTTCACAAAGGTTAGTATTGTGATATATTGAAATAGAATACGATATTGTTAAATAAGTTTAGTGGTACTATTTTTTTCACCAATAAAATAAAAAAAACAGCAATTGACCATTATTATCTCAAGTAAGATAAAAAAACTAAGTCGATAGTATCATAGTAATCATTTCTAAAATAATAATTTAAGGTTGTACTCGTGAAGTTTGTTATGATTTCATTGCAAAGCCTCCTGATTATTTCATTTACTTATTTGTTAATTATTGTGTTTCTCTTTACTCTCGACGAATACGTTTGCGTATAAATTAGTATATAGGGTGTTTAAAAAATGCCGCACTAAAACTATGGTACAGTGCCTAGCATTTGGTCAGTGAGGAAAAAATATTTAAAAAAATCTTGATTTTGCACCAGGATGAAGGTTTATTTTATGGTAAATCTGGCAACTGCGTGTACCTACCTTGAGAAAATGAGTTGCATATTTTAATTGCATTTTGAGTGTTATTTAGTAATAACAAGTACAACTAACAAAATTTGAAGTTTCTTACACAAAACCCCGACTGTGCAGAAAAATAAAAACCAAGAATTTTTTAAATATTTTTCCCTCACTCACCAATTGCTTCTAGACAACGTACCATAGTTTTAGGGCGGTACTTTTTAAACACGCTGTATGTTATTTAAAATAGAAGTGAGTTTATGTGACTCAGCTAAATTATTTGCCTCACTGCGTTCGGCAAAATAAACGTTTAGCTTCGCCACATATACTATCAGTTTTACGGCTAATAACATAATCTAGTATTTTTTGTTTATAAAGTTTTTTCTCTTTGTTATTAGTTAGTTTTTGTAAATTTTTACTTACAGTTTGTAAATTAGTAGTTTTAAAAATATGTAATTAACTTTGTGATGTATCGATTTAGTAAGATTACAATTGCGCGTCATTTAGAAACTGACATCTTCCATTAAGAATGTAAATGCAAGTAGAGAAATTTTCATAACAGCAAAGCACTTTGGCGCCGCCTAGAGCTTTCACAAGCTTTAAACCTAGATGAAACGAGTGAAAGATGTTCGCATGTAGAAAGTTGACGTCTAGGTTTGAAGCGGAACCCTCCGGATGGGTCTTCGATACGTCTTTAATAGTGGTAATAAATCATTGAAGCAATATATACGTACAGGTGACCGAGCGGCTGTGGTCTCGAGGAACGACTCGATCAATATTGCCCCGGAATCCCCCGGAGTTGGAAGCTTCAACAAAGTAGCGTTACCGAAGCCAATAAACAATCATCTGACCCCTGTCAACGGGTTATTGTCCAACAGGTATTAATAAACGACTCTTGTAATGAGAAATGAATTATGATGTTCGGTCATTTCCAAACTACTATCTCGGCTTTTGGAGATATTGCCTTCTCGAAAGGTCGCGACTTTGAAGGCCATCTCCGAATAGTGTCAACTTTGCGGAGTTTGGTTGTGCAAGGGTCGGCTATCTTGCGAGAAACATGTGTAAGTACAGATGTCGCTGCAGCAGTGAACAGGCAGAACGTCTCGGGATTTGGGGATTTTGGGGATGGAGCAACTGGGCCGCAACAAAGACTCAGATTATGGCGATATGCCGTGACCGCGTGTCGCGCATCGCTGGCCTCTTTTTGTTGTCGACATAAAAACAGCAGCAAACAATGACTCTGCTTCTAAATTCTCTAATGACATCACACTGAGTTGCTTCTTGTGGAAAGTAGTTGCCACGATTTATTATCTTCTGAACGGTATCGGCGATTTTGACTAAAAGGACAAAAGATTTAAGCGGAAGACACAATTCTAAAGGAGAAAACTGTGTGAGCATTTTCAGACATAAATACAAACAGAATAATGCATTTTCAATTAATGCACTTCTCTGTTATCAACATAAAAGATGTAAGTTTTTGATCAACCAAAATGCTTATTACCCCGGCGCCTCCACCAAAAGTATACTTTTTTTTTTTTTCTTAATATATAAAATGGTGTTAAACTTTTGAAAATGCAAAAAACATAACAAATTGTTTCAATACATTTGTTTTTTCAAAACTTTCAAGAATTTTGTAATTCATTTTTTTTTAAATTACATAACTGCAACTTATAGTTTATACGGTAAATAATTCACTATTAGCTAGGTTAAATCCTGGAGATAGACCAGCAAAAAAAAGAAACTTTAAAACTCAGAAGCCCTCTAAGCTTTTATTTTTCACAGCAATATGTCAATATTATCGTTTCAAGTGTCTTGCATATAATACAATCGCTTTAGTTCAACAGTGACAAGTTTAAATTTACAAACGTACAAATATCATGTATAACATAAATTATAATCTAAAAATAGTTTTCTATTCAAACTTAATCAAATGTAATTTATTAATTTACTTTTTCTCTCTGCAATGTGGCTGTCCATCTATATCTACAGGCTGTCCCAGCGAGTTGAAAAAGTCCATTATATAGGACATTGATACAAACTAATACAAACACCATATATTTCTTAGCGTTTTTGGAAGTAGATTTTAATGACAATATTTTTAAGCTAAACTTTTATAGGTTGATTTTGCTTAGTTTTAAAAAACGTTTTTCTTGACAAAAACATGCATTTTTTAAAAATTCATTACACAAAACTAAGACATCTAAAAATATTTTTTTACAACTACAAAGAAGATGATGCAAGCTAGGTATAAAGTTGTAACATTTTTTAGTGTGTTGCATTTATAAAGATAAAAAAATGGAGGTGTTTGTTAAAAGTTTAGTAACTTAAAAAATTTAAATAGAACACTCTATTTATTGTTTTTGCATTTAAAAAATTATTAAATTGTCTTTCTAAAATTATTTACTTTTAAGTGTTTATAATCGATAACTAAAAAGATATTTAACGTTAAACATTAAAAAAAAACTATTGTTTCAGTGGCCAAATAGTGCACACTTTCACAAGAAATGAAAAAAATATCACTTAATAATAACATTTAAGTTAAACTGAATCCATTATTCTTTATTTTTACAATAAAAAAATTCAAATCTATGGATAAATTAATGGATAAGTGGTGGAATTACTATGATTGCCATAGTATCAATAATGCTCAGATATTGATAGGCACTGTTGCTACAATTAACAGTTACAATTAAATATCTTTTTATTTATCAATTCTAGATATTAAAACTTTATTTTTTAGATAAACCGTTTATTAATATATTAGATGCAAAAATAAAAAATAGGATGTTCCATTCAAATTTGGTATGTTATTTAACTTTTAACAAACGTCTTAATTTATTAATTTTTACAAATGCTAAACACTAAAAAATTGCTACCGCTTTAAATTATCTACTTCCTTCTTTGCAGAAGTAAGAAAAAATTTGTTCTAGCTGTCTTAGTTTTTGTGTAATAAATTTTTAAAAAGTGCATGTTTTCGTCAAAAAAACGTATTATTTCTAAAACTAAGCAAAATCAACTAATAAAAGTTTAAAAACATTGTCATAAAAATCTACATCTAAAAATGCTAAGAAACATATAGTGTTTCATTTAAAAAAAACATGGTTTTTAAAAGCTACATTCAAAAATGCCAAGAAACATACGGTGTTTCATTTAAAAAAACACAAGTTTGTACCGTAACTTATTTTTGGGACATGCTGAATGATTGGAAATAGTTTTAGGTGCACTAGATTAGTATCTGTCAATGTCCTATAATTATTTTTTTTTTGATTTTACTATTTGAAGATCACTAATGGACGTTTTCCAACTGTATATAAACCACCTTTATTAAGAATAGCTTTTGTATATTTTTAATAAATGCTTAATTACAATTTTTATTAGAAAAGAAATTAGGCAAAATATAGAGAAATAAACATGAAATAAACATACCAAAATTAACTTGTTTAGGTATATTGAGTAAATTGAATTTACATGAATTCAAGTCTTCCCAACTTTCCCTAATTAATTAAGTCAGATTCATTATTTGTTAAAAAACTAATTTATTATAAACTCAGTCAAGACTTTATTCCAATAACTAACTTTAAATTATCTAATCAAAATTCTTTTAGCGCGATTGAAATAGTGTGTATTTATAATTAAAAAAGTTAGCGTAAAACTTGATAATAAAAAGCGAAAAACTAAATATGTGCCAAGTTCAAATTTTTACTGTACCTGTTGCAAAATTAACTAACTAGGTACTAGTAAAAAATGGAGAAAACGTATAAGTGGTTGTTTTTTAATTTTTGCTGAAATTCCACAAATGCACTGATTTTTACGCAGAAAATGCTTTTGTTGGATGTTTCTGAAGTAGCTTGACGGTGCATTCGTGCGCAAATCAAGTTTGTATTATATACGTGGTAAAAATTTGTAATGTGAACATTTTCAGCAAATAAAAACTGATTTGAACAAATATGTGAGTATTTTCGTGAGCAAATTCAAACAAACTTTTTTATGCGAGAAGCTAATAAATAGTAATTAAAACATAATGGTTTGCAAAAGTTTGTGGCAACAAACTAATTCCCGTGTAGATAAAAGAAAGTATAATTAAATGACTGAAAGAATCAAGTCCGCAGTTCATATTTCATTTAAGAATGCGAAAGCAAAGAATTCTCGATAAGAAAATAAATATCTTAGTAAATTATCCACTACATCCTAAACCCAGACGTAAAAACTGTGGTAATGAAGAATGGAGCAACGTTATCATTAAGAGATCTTACTCCGTTTATTTCTGTTACCAAGTCGTTAAACAAAGTGATATTACGTAACGACTCATTTTGGGTAGGTCGTGTTTGCGAAAAAGTTTTAACTGCTTCGAACTCGAGATATATTTTCAGCAGTGAATATTATTCACTGTTATATAAAACAATATGAAATAATCCTTTGAGTTTTAAGTCATTAATTTATCCGTTCTTTAAATATACGATTTGTGGAGAAACCCAACTCTGAAGTGGTTCTTTAATGAGATGCATCAAGTATTAGTGAGATCCTTATAATAACACTACCCAATAAATTTTATTTTTTTAATGTGATTGATCTATTGACTCGTGTATCAGGGTACATTAACATCTCTAATTACGAATTTGATAAGAAAAATTTTCCATCAAGTACAGATTTTAAGTTACAGGAAAATAGTTTTCTCAAATTTTATCGTAAAAATTGTACATTTCAAATAGAAATTAATTAAATAAACGACGAAAGAAATTAATTTATTCACTAAACAAGAATAATGTTGAAAGATGTCACTAACGGCACCCAAATTTGGGGGAAAAAAATTTAAATGAGAATGGAGAAAATTAATTTTAAGTGTTTCGTTTTTCGGCGATTTTGTCGAACATACTTACATATGATATCTTAAAATGTCTAACTTTAAAATCTCACGTGCTATTGAATTTTCTTTATCCTTTTTGAGTTTAGCACATAGAATTGAATAAAAAATAACTGTTTCCTTCTCGGTCACAAAATGCTTGTTGACTAGTGTAATAAGAATCCTTATAATAATAATTAAAAGTGTAGCAAAATGAAAACTAAAATACAAACTCTAAGTGCACGACGTGAGAATTAATTCTTCAAAAAAAGTGCTACTTTAAAAATTCAGAATTGCAATTTGTTTACTCTTAAATTAATTAAACAGTTTAAAAAAAACTACAAATTAGTATCACCTATGTTTATGTATGTACAACAAGTTTGGTGAATTATTACTGAATTTAAAACAAAATTTATTAATTTGCAACAACCTTTTTAAATTTTAACCCAACTAACCAAAACGTGATTGGAATAAGTTTGATATAAACATCAACCGTTTAAATCTATCCAGGCTTTACTTGGCAAATTTAATTTTTTATTAAAACTGAATTCATTTTCGTTGTCAAATTGGTGAAATCAAAAAGTTTTCGTTTTTATGATGTATTTTAACGCAAAATTTGCTACTGGATTTCCAGCAATTTTAAATTTGAATTTCAATCAGAAAAAAGCACGTCGCGCGATTAAAATAAATATTATTGTATCACTGGAGGCTTTAGAAATAAATCGCCATAGGAGAAAGCCTTGGAGTATTTGCTGATTTAAAGGTAATAAAACCAGGAAAGAATCGTTTGTTTTCTGGCTAGAATCTTGCTGACTCCGGAATTCAGTGTCAAGCTTCAGTTCCTAAAAGACCATTATTATTGAATTTGGAAAAACAAATACAGCCCGGAAGATCCATAACTCGCAACGCCCTCGATTTAGGATTTTTTATTTCTTTTAAGCTTTATTTATTTATGTAAACGAATTGAAAAATCAGAGCTTTCTTATTAAGCTCGCCTTGAAAGTGAAGAGATGAAGATAAGGCGGATAAGGAGAGGCAACAGGAAATAAAAAGCCGCGGTTAAGAGGTTGCGATAGCAAACCCGGAAGCGAGAACATGTCATCACTTTACACCGGAAGTGAAACGCGGAGTGCAATTATTAAAGAACCCATGCTTTTGATGTTCGTGACAACTTGCTGTATATTTCGCACCAGATATAAAACATTAACGTTGGAGATAAAACGAAAATAAGAAAATCGTTTTAACTAGCTACCTCATTGATACATAAAAGTAACATACAGGGTGTCCCAAACTTTTGTATTTCTTCGATTATTTTGGCAGTAAAGAAGATAACAAAATGCGGTTTCTTTTGGACGACAGAAATTTATTTTTTCTATGGTCCAAAAATATTTTCCTCGTTATAAGTGATTTCTATATAGGGTGGCGCAACAAAGTTGTATTTTTTCTTATGAAACACCCGGTATATTACTCGCTTATTTGAAAGAGTTTTTAATTCTAAGAATATTTATGTTGGGTTTTATACTATCATAGACCATTTATCATTTATAGGCAATTTTATGAAAAAATGTGCAATTTTTGAAAAATCACAAGGCTTTGCTTGAAAGAAAAAGTGAATAAAAACAATTGCAACCATTTTTACTGAGTCTGTTCCTAAATTATTATGGTAGAAATTCGATCAATCTTTTGCAACTAATGCAGAGTGTTGACATTCGCAAAATATTAATTATCTTGATTTTTTTAAATAAAACACTCTGTATGTTATTACTTTATCGTATAGAGCTTTTAATAAGCTTTATAAAAAACTTAGGGTTTGGAGATTTAAACCTCACCTGTTCTATTGTACACCTTTTTAATCCTATAAAATTTTAAATTATGCTATTTACCGTTAAAAATCAAGTAGGTTTGCGTTATTGGATATTTTTTTAAAGTTACGTTATCACTATACATCAATTAAGAAAACAGGTTGTTTATTGAAATACTGAGTAAAACTCAAGAAACGTTAATTAGAATTTAAATTCAATGCACCTTAAGACCTTAATTATAAAAATTTCAAAATTTAATTAATTCTATAGCAAATATTCAAAAATCCTGCTATTCCTCGTCAGACCGAGGTCTAGTCTACGCATAAAGAAAAGTTTGATTGCCCTCAGCATTTGAACAGAGATGTCATTAAAGGCTTCAATTATTCTTTCCTTCATGTCATTTGGAGTGATGGGTCTTGTTTGATACACCTTCTCTTCAACAAACCCCGATGAAAAGAAATCAATTGTAGTCAAATCTGGAGATCGCGGTGGCCAGAACATAGTTCTCCCCTCCAAAGCTTATTAAAAGCTCTACACGATAAAGTAATAACATACAGGATGTTTCATTTGAAAAAATCAAGTTACTTGATCTTTTGCGAATGTCAACAATATGCAGGGCCGTAGCCAAGGGGGGGGGATTAGGGGATTCAAACCCTCCCCGAAATGCTGAGCACTTTGTTATATAATGTTATAAGTGTTAAAAATTTAGTTTCTTTGTTATTTTAGTGAGTTAATTTTTAATTTTTGTGAATTCATTTTTCATGTGTTAATTATACAGTGTTTCATTTTTATTATTAGGTACAAATTTAAATAGTTGATAGAATATTTAATTTTAAGACAAAAGTGTTTCGAAAAATGCTATGAAAGGGAGCTACACCCCCTTAGAAAGGTACGTTTTTTAAAGGGTTTTTCCTAATAAGAGTATTTCAAAAAATACTGGGTCTAATAAGAGTATTTCAAAATAGATAAAATTACAAAATTTGGTACCTTTATGTGTACACCTAAACTGCTGTTTATGGTCTGTAACATACATTTTTAATCCGATTTTTACTAAAAATCCGTAAATTGTATCGGAAAAACACAAAAGACCTTTTTTTATGGAAAACTATGAAATTTTGTTGCTAAAAGTGGCAATGAAATAAAAATGAATAGTCTATCTCCTGTTTAAATTTGTAAACAATAAACAGTATTAATAAAATTATTTTATTTTTTGTTGTGAGTTAATTTGTAATTTTTTTATGTTTAATTAGGATCTCTTATTTCAATTTAAAATAAAAACGTGTACTTAGAGATTTTTGCTTTTTAATCCGCCTTCTTTCATTTCAAGAAACCTCCTCTGAAATAAAATCCTGGTTACGGCCCTGACACCATGCAGTAGTTGCAATAAAAATGGTTGCAATTGTTTTTATTCACTTTTTCTTTCTAGCAAAGCCGCTGTGATTTTTCAAAAATGGTAGGTACTTTTTTTTCATAAAATTACCCATAAATGATAAACGGTCCTTGATAGACCCATAAAACCTAATATGGATATTTTTAGAATTAAAAACTCTTTCAATATACCGGGTGTTCCTTAAAAAAATATAACTTTGTTGCTCCAATCTATATAAAAATTACTTATAATGTCGAAAATATTTTTGGACCATAGAAAAAATGAATGTCTATCGTCAAATCTATCGTCTATCGTCAGTCTACTGTCAGAGTAATCGAAGAAATACGGAGCTCTGGGACAGTCTGTATATTAACAATTGATGAAAGTCACACAAATAACTGATTATCATCTGTTATCCTTGAACCGATTTTTGACGTTTCAGTATGGGAGTTTCAAGAAAAAATCAAGGAGCTCGATTTTAACCAGTTTGTTGAAATATGCGGGCTGGATAACCGGGATTGTGGTAGTTTGGCAAACGTCCACAACGTCGGTTAAGTGCCGTGATCGATACTCTTATATTATTCCAGAAACATAACCAGACATTGTTGTTACTGACGGATACCATTAACTTTCCAAATACTAAAACACTTGTAAGAATTTATCAGAAATACAATTTCCAGCATTAAAATTTTATGCTAATATGAAAATGTAGTATTTACGACAAAAAAAATTAAGCATGACCTCCAGGTTTGAAAAGCATCATTTCCGAAGCTTTGTCGGCAACTCTAAACAATGATCTAAGTGATTTGGGTTGCCGATATTTATTATTAATATGTGTACAGCACATCTGTGCCGTCTGTATTATTAAGCACAACAAAGACATGAGAATTTTATTCTACTTATCAATTTATTAAAATACGGTTAGAAATGCTGCACCAGGTCAAAGAAAAATGTTGTAACATTAATGTTTTTTCCGACAATAGAACTGCGAATAAAAGAATCTCGTTTTGCACACGCTCAAGATAAAAGTTTGATTTTCTAAACAAAAGATAAATGTGTATTCGGAAAGCTAGAGCACACAGTAGGGGTTGTTGAATAACCTGTAGCGGAAATATAAAAGTTCGGAGTGTTTCTTTTTTCTCGTGTACGCTTCTCTAATTACAACGTTGACTACAGCGAATTTGTTATAATTTTTAAAGCAAATAAATCACAAAGTTAAATCAACATTAAGTTTTTTGTTTAAATTTTACATGAATCACATTTCATATTCCAGATACATAAAAATATATACAGAGTGTTTCACATAATTTTACGAGGCCTGCACCTGTAAGATGCAATCAATAATACATATGCCGATACGAACTCGATTAAAAATTTATAAAAATTGGATAACCTTCTCTAGTTTGTTCACCCTTTCAAAACTCACAACATTTTTAGTTAGTTAGTGATTAAGATAGATAAACTAGAATCATATTCATGCCATCTCTTGGTAGAACAAATGATAATTGCCTCTGAAAAGTTTATGACTATTAATGAAACAGTGATTAGTTTGGCAATTACTGTCATGGGTTTAGAAAAATTAAATAATTAAATCTGTATTTTTTGTAACTAGTGTTTTGTGAATTTTGTATATTTGGGTGCGTACATTAGGCACAAGCTTCGTAAAGTTGTGTCAAACACCCTGTATATATTGCTACATACAACGAGGACAATATACAAGCTGGTCCAAAGTCTGGAAACCATGTTATTCTGGCGAAACTATTAAATTTTTTGGCAAATTAATTTATAGGTGTGCAATGGCTATAAAAATGCTATTGAAAAAAAATTTGAATATTAATTAATTGTTTATACTTACGAGATAAACATAGTAACATTTTTTTTTAAATGGAAATCAACCACAATTTTTTTTAGACAACTAGCTTGTTTCAAAAGTTTTTTTTTTGTAAACATCACACGTTTTTGTTAAAAAGTGTTTGACTTACAAGAATTAAAGAATTTTTTTGAGTAAAGTACCAGTTTTTTTGGAAATAAATTAATAAATGTTTAAAGGTTAAAGACAAGCAATACCAAAATATTTTTTATTTTAATTAATTGTTTAAACTTTTGAGATTACTGTACCAATAATTTTTTTCTTAAATAAAAACGGTTTTTTATTTATTGTTTTACAAAGATATGTTTATGCATTTTATAAATGTACAAAAATATTTATTGAAAATGGTACAATTTACGTTAAAAAAATAATAAACTTTATCTGTTGTCAAAACTTTCTTCCAGCGGCCATGGGGTGGTATGTTAAGACCGACCATCAGTGGTAACATCGTTTCCAGACTTTTGGACCATCCTGTATAAAAGAAAAACGTTGAATTACACACCTAAAGCTAAGTTGGCATTATCTGCTCGTAACCTTGTCAAGAACACTCAAAGATTTTACTTACTTATAAATATAATAAACTAGTATTAAATAGTATTAATTATTTGCTAATAATTTTATTCGATTTATTAACCCAAAAAAAAAGAACATATCCGATTTAAGAATGAACTTGTTCAAGTAAAAAAAGTAAAAATAGAGGGCTGTTATAATACATATGTATATAAATATATTATTTACAAATATTTACTAAATGGAAATCGTAAAACAAAAACGATTTGTGTATAAATATGATTTTTGTAATGATATTCGTAGTTTCTTCCAGATTTTTTTAATAAAAATATTATTGATTTTGTTTAGCTGTTCTTAATCTGCTAACAAAAATGTGTTGCACATTGCTGTTTTTGATCCTATGCATAATGAAAGCTTAAATACACGTAACAAAAACCATCAAAATTATTAATACCCCAAATATGACATTTTCTTGATTTATTTTTTTAATATTCTGTACATGTAATGCTTTAACAAATAATAAATTAATTTTATTTTGATTGCCAAATTCATTGTTAATTATATAAATATTTTATTAAATGTAAAAGATTATTAAATTTCAGTTTAAATTCTGTCAAATAAAAACAGGATAACATGTCAAATAAATATGATTTGAAATAAAAACATTTTAATAGTTATTCAAAATATTTAATAGTTATAATACGTTTGTAATTTACGTAACTATAGGTACATTTTGCTACTCATAAATTACACCCGTGACTTATCATAAGTCACCATTACTGACTTATCATAAATCGCAAATCTGTCATTATTAATTACGAGATAAACATAGTAACTTTATTTTTAATGGAAATCTACCACAATTTTTATTTTAGACAACGAGCCTGTTGCAAGAATTGTTGCCATGCAATTTTTTTTTGTAAACATCACACTTTTTGTTAAAAAAATGTTTGACTTACAAGAATTAAAGAATTTTTTTTGAGTAAACTACCAGTTTTTTTTGGAAATAAATTAATAAATGTTTAAAGGTTGTAAAGGAGCAATGCCAAAATATTTTTTTATTTTAATAAACTGGTAGTTTACTCCAAAAAAATACTTTAATTCTTGTAAGTCAAACATTTTTTTAACAAAAAAGTGAGAGGTTTGCACAGCAACAATTCTTGTAACAAACTCGTTGTCTAAAAAAATTGTGGTAGGTTTCCATTTAAAAAAAAAGTTACTATGTTTATCTCGTAAGTATAAACAAATAATTAATATTCAAACATTTTTGGATAGCATTTTTATAGCCATTGCACACCTATAAATTTATTTGCCAAAAAATTTGATAGTTTTGCCAGAATAACATCGTTTCCAGACTTTTGGACCACCCTGTATGTTAGATAGCAGCTGGTGACTGAAGTGATTTCTGTTTCTGGATGCACCTTCAAGTATACGATCACTCCCTACATTTCTATTGGTTGCGTTATCATTGCAGCTGACCTGAATTTAAAGAACTACAAAGGTTACAATAATCGTAAATTGTAATCCTATGCCTGGTATGTCTGATGTGGAACAATTATGTTATTCATGTAACTGTTAATTGCAGCAATATGCTATTGTGTTTAGAGAACTTCGAACTAATATGTTAAGTGAATGAAAACAATTCAGGAAAGCAGAATCAGAACTAAAAGATAATTCTGACTTTGATGAGGATAGTTGCTGCTTGCACTAGCGTTTGTTGATTGTCTTTTATTATTTTAATCACAAAAAATATAAAAAATTATTATGTAAAATATTAAGGAATTAAATAAGGTTTATTTTGGATCTACATATTGTTATTCAATCTAATTATGGTTTCCAGATCTTTTATTTAAAACAATTAGTACATTTATAAACGATTCGGCATAAAATATGCCTTCATAAGCTAAAACATTAAATACAAAAAAATTAACATAATTCAACATTAATTAACATTAACATTAATTATTACTGCACAACCTTGCTATTTGTCTTACAAAACAATTTTTTACAAATTGGGTTTTCATAACACAAGACAAATTAAATGCAATGACGGAATGCCGGAATGAGCAGAACGTAGGGGATGTTACAAAGTAGTATAGCGTAATTTTTTTGAGTTCTAATTAATCAAAAATCATTAAAAACAATGTTCTCTGATCAAAATAATTCTTAGTTTTTTTGCAAAAACGCCGGTACATATTTGTATCAGAAACCAAGTAGCTGAAAAGTTTTCTAAAATTTTCTTCGGTACACAGTGGTACCACAAAAGTTCTAACTAGGTTTTTGGATTTTTCACCTTGTAAATTATACACCAGGGTTCATAAAGAAACTAAATTTTATTTATTAACAATACATTTATAAAAAATATAAAAACACATCCATTTAACAATATCACCAAAAATATAACATATAACATTCATTTAGTGGTACTTTATTGTACCATATCCAAAAAAAAAACATTCTTCAGTAGTATATACATACCAGGTCAATAAAAAGTATGGAACCAAACGTTTTTTGCTTAAACTATTTATTTTTTGAAAAAACTAATTGATGAGTGATGAAGTACTATAAAAATGTGATGATTTAACAAGAATAAAAATTTTCGAAATTTCCTTTTGTTTTTGAGTTCTACAAAAAAAAATATTTTTTTAAATGGCAACCCACTATAAAATCATTTTTCTCATAAAAGCTATATTCTAAGGATTACAACTAGCTGCTTTAAGATTTAATTTTTTCAAAAATTTTTTTTCACATATATTGCAATTTTGACAAAAAAAAATCGCATAACTCAAAAACAAAACAAAATTTTGTTCTGAAAATACGATCAGATTTTTTATATTACTTTAATTTATATTAATTATTATTTTCTGGAGACAAATGATTAAAAATAAAACCGCTTGGTTCCATACTTTATATTCACCCTGTATGTACCATTTTTGGAAATGTCAAAATAATATCTTAGTGCAAACAGATAAATCAAAACAAATATAGTTTTTTATAGCTGATGGCCCATGATTGAATAACCAAACAGTTTACATCAAAATATCAAGACAATTTCTATAAAATAATAATAGTTAAAAAATTGTAAAATCTAACCTCCCACTTTAATTTTAAGGATAACACGATATATTTTGGCTAAAATAAATTAAAAATAACCTTTGCCGTCACAATAATGTATTGTGTTATAAAAAAAATAATACTTATAGTATATTTATCAAAAAAATAACTTATTTTTAACTTTTAGATTTAAACACCACTGGTACATACAGGGTGCACCAGAACTCGCGCCCCAGAGAAAAATGTCTCGTATAAGGTAAGATACCAGGAACATGAAAAAAATGTTAAAAACATTTTATCTATAAAGATTTCGAAGTTATGATTGTTTAAATTTTGCACTTTGACTGTATTTATTTCTGTTGAAAAAATAATTTTCCAAGTTTTGTTGTTACAGGCTGTTAGAAATGGAAACAAGGAAGCTGTATCCTAAATTGTAACTCTGTTTAATGTTATTTGTGGCTTTCATTAGCAAGATTTTTCTACCTTTTCTAAATAAATGTAAAAAAACATATACAAGATCATCAAGATTTTCCATGTTCCTGGTATCTTAGCTTACTTGAAATTTTTCTCTGGGGCGCGAGTTCTGACGCACCCTGTATACAGGCTGTCCCAGAGCTTCGTATTTCTTCGATTACTCTGACAGTAAAGAAGATAAGGAAATGCGTTTTTTTTTTGGACGATAGACATTCATTTGTTCTATGGTTCAAAAATATTTTCGTCATTATAGGTAATTTCTATATAGGGTGGTGCAACAAAGTTATATTTTTTCTTATGGTACATCCAGTATATTATGCGCTTATTTGAAAGAGTTTTTAATTCTAAGAATATCCATATTAGGTTTTATAAATCTATCATGGACCGTTTATCATTTATGGGCAATTTTATGAAAAAAAGAACCATTTTTGAAAAATCACAACAGCTTTGATAGAAAGAAAAAGTGAATAAAAACAATTGCAACCATTTTTACTGAATCTGGTCCTGAATTATTATGGTAGAAATTCAATCAATCTTTTGCAACTACTGCAGAGTGTTGACATTCGCAGAATATCAAATCTATTGATTTTTTAAATGAAACACCCTGTCTGTTATTACTTTATCGTGTAGAGCTTTTAATAAGATTTCTACAAAACCTAGGGTTTGAAGGTCTAAACTTTACCTGTTTTATTGTACACCCTTTAAACCAACCTAAATTTTATCTTAAATTTTGGCAGTGGTATTTGTGTTGATAGATTTTTAGATTTCTGAGAGGTTCCTCCTACATTGAATAAAATATTAATGGATAAAACAAAAGTAACTTCTGTTTAGAATTGAAATACATTAAAATTCACAAAGTCTTGTCTTCTTTGTTGGTAAAATTTACTTTTGCTAAATGGAGTTGTAAGAGGTTCTGTTGGATCTTAGAAATTTAGCTTTCCCTAACTTTACATAGATGCACCGTATGTGATATGAAAATTCAATATTACTTAAACTTTGAGTAAAGGTACATACGCGTACATACACGTGTGTGTGTTGAAACGTTTCATCTTTTTGATGCATATTTTTAAATAAAATAAAGCAAAAAGGGTTTCTGTTACCTACTAATAACAAATTTAAACAAGCTATCAATTATTACTAAAAGTCACTTAAACATTAATAAATTTGACTATTCAATTTACCTCTCTTTTTTAAAATGTTAATCAATAAAATAGTATAGAATACTTTCGTATTCTAGTAACAGCAAATTCAAGCGAATATTATTCCACTCGTGGTAAAATATAACAGGATATTTCACGAGTAGTTGCAGTAAACTTGATTAATTACCAGTTGCTATGAAAATAAAATCATGTGTAACGCAAATTTGTCAGTTCAAAATTTAGGAAAATGTGATAGATATACAGGGTCGCTAAAAAGAATGGATACAGTTAAATATTATAGAAACTATTTATCAAAACTTATTGAAATTTGGTAAATGCTTAAAAGTATTTAAATTCCATCGCCTCAGATGTTTATCAAACTTCTATCTCCATTTGTTCTGGGGATACAAGGCTAACTTGATTTTTTTTAATGGCAAACATTTTTTGAGTTCTCTGATGTAACACATGCATACCTTATTTTAATGGAAAATTATCGAACTAATTAAATTTTGAAAAATTAGCCTTGGAAATGTTTTCTTTACCTATCGTTAACTCTTTGCCGCCTGAACTTTGACCAAAAAATAAGTAAACTGTTTTACAAATGGAAGCTTTGATACTTGAAATTTGATAAATACAGAGTGCGCCAGAACTCGTGCCACAGAGAAAGTTTTCAAGTAAGATAAGATACCAGGAATATGAAATAAATATTTAAAAAATTCTATCTGTCAAAACATTTTGACATTTATTTTTGGACATTTGACATTTTTTTATATATATTTAATGATACTGATGATTTTGTATATGGTTTTTTACATTTATTTAGTAAAGGGACAAAAATTTTGCCAATCAAAGCCACAAATAACATTGAATAGAGTTACAATTTAGGATACAGCTTCCTTGTTTCCTCTTTTAATAGCCCATAGCAAAAAAACTTGGAAAATTATTTTTCCAACAGAAATAAATAGAGTCAAAGTGCAAACTTTAAACCCTCATAACTTCGAAATTTTTATAGATAAAATTTATATGGAATTTTTCTCTGGGGCGCGAATTCTGGCGCACCCTGTATACAAAATTATTTATTACTTTACAAAGAGTATTTTGACAAAAGTTTTACAACAAGGATTGTCTCGTAATTACTTTATATTCAGATATGTGTATTATTATTTTCATTAATTAATTACGTTTGTTGAAAATGCCGTTTAAAATGCTATGTCAATTGTGACAGATCATAAAAGAATAAATTTTTGAATGACTAATAGTGCTGAAGTGTATTAACGGCTAAAACTGATACACTTTAATAACTGTGTAAAATATATTTTTTGTTCAACAAGTGATAAAATCGATTCTTTTCACGTGCGAAGACTCACTGTGCATCAAAATTTTGAATTGTCGCCCAAAATAAAAATTGTAAGCAATCTGAAGATGACCGTTGAAGCTTTTTTAATCTAAAGAGATGCTAGATCAACTGTGATGTTATTTGTAAATTTTTATAAATGTAAGCATTAAAAACTGAACTTTAAATTGATGTTTCGGACAATATGTCGTAAGTTTTATTACCTACCTTATTTGTAAAAAGACAAATTTACCCGATGTAAGATTCTGATTTTTTGATATTCATTTTCATGTTTATCGAATTTTTTATGTCCATCGATGGTAGGATTGGTAGGTACAGTCGAACAAAATGAAAATGACGCCTCAATAAACCAGCCCCTGCTGGATGCCGACCCTTCTAACCGCAAGCAGGCAGGGTCGTAAATTATCGGATTGCAAACTTGACGTAGTTTCAAGATAAATTCCTTTAGGAGCCGGTTTACAGAAAACGAACTGAAAATTTAATTCAGAATTAAACTAATTCGAATTAAGTTGTCATTTATTTTGCATTGACACACGTCAAATTAATTAAATAGAAATATTAAATTTTTTTAATGAAAAATTTAACAAACCATTTCTTGAAGAGAATTATGTATTAATAATGACGTTGACAAAAAAACAAATCATTATCACTTATTTTTTTTAACTGTTTTTTCAAAATAAAATTAATTAACATAATGTTTGAACGAAATAGGCTTTTTCTATTTTAAACTTGATTTTATGTAAAACAACAAATGAATTAAACCATTGTTTATTTGTGAAAAGAAGGTTTAATTCCACGTGTGCCTTTACCGCGAGTGGTTTAATTCTTTGAACACAAAGCGAAATTAAAATTTACTTCAGAATTAAACTAATTCGAATTAAGTAAATTACTTAAAACTTAAATTCGAATTAAATAAATTAAAATTAATTAATTGATTTGTAAAATAATTTTATTTTGAAAAACAGTTAAAAAAAATTAAAATATTGATTTGGCTTTTCGTCAATGTTTAATTAATGCATAATTTTCTTCAAGACATGGTTTGTTAAATTTTTCATTAAAAAAATTACATTTTCATTTAACTAGACCTTTGTCAATGCAAAATAAATGGCAATTTAATTCGAATTAGTTTAATTCTGATTTAAATTTTCATTTCGTTTTCTGTAAACCGGCTCCTAAAGGAATTTATCTTGAAACAACGTCAAGTTTGTAATCTGATAATTTACGATCCTGCCTGCTTGCGGTTAGAAGGGCCGGCATCCACAGCAGGGGCTGGTTTATTGGGGCGTCATTTTCATTTTGTTCGACTGTACAATCAGCGTAGAAAAGATTGTCCTTCTAATAAACAGCCAGGACCCTTAGCCTCTGAACCTATAAGCCGCAACAATAGATCTTTTCCATTGTAAGCCCTTGGCAGGTAGTATAATCACTGATTTTTTTCCGGCTTACAATTAGACACTTTCATTAGGAAAATATAAAATGTGTAATGCCCCTTGTAATAATATTAGGATAAAAAAAATATCTCACACAGTAAACGTGATGTGACAATTATTATTGTTACAATGTTTTCGTAATTAACAGTAGGATAAAATGTAAATTTTAACTGATGATTTTTTTCATTTAATACCATTTTTATTTGGTTCACCATTGCATCTGCTGTCTTACTTCTAATCCTAATCATTTAACGTATTTTATTACAATTGACTTTGATTTGACCAGAGATTTAATATACATATCTAAAGCCTCTGGATTTGACAGATATTTTGTCCTTGGATCCTGGTGATTTTTAACACTACTAAAATCACCAACTGGACAAAAATAAATCCTTCATTTCTAGGAGGCAAGCCACTCATTTCATAACTTTATTCACCATTCACAGAGTAACAAAATTTAATGAATGATATTTTCCTTTTAGTTAGTTGTTAATACAAGGATTCATAATTTCATTACAAAAAAACATTTTTACATTGGCCCCCTCAGCAGAAAAAACTATCGAACTACAACAAACGTTACATTCAAATAATGGCGGTCTTTGTACTATTTTTTCTTCAATCAGTTTAAAGTAATTATGTACTATAATGTAGCATATAGTAAAGGAGTTGTTATA
>NW_025401063.1:15543220-15599517 GCF_015345945.1 Tribolium madens | reverse complement strand
TATAACTACATGAAGAAGTTTGTATTACTTTTTATTTGAAATTTTATTAAACAACATTTAATCTAAAAGGAGAATAAATATTTCAAATAAATTTTTAATCATTAAAAACTACACTAACCTCTTTTTTATTATTTTTATAATCTGTATCTGTCAAAATTTTCAGTAAAAAATTAAAATAAAAAAAAATCTGAATGAATTACTCAAACGGTGTTCTGACGTTTCAGTAACGCGCCCTTAAAAAGTGTTTTAATTGAAGTTACTTACCAAGATACTAATGAAGTAATCAACGCCATTTAAGTGGCAAAATTAAAAAAATATATTAATTAAAAAATAATTAAAACCAAAATTTTAATATTTTGTATTTTTATTTAAAAAACAACCAAAAAAGAAAAAATTAATATTTGCTGTAGAGACCAATTCTGTCAATGCATTCTTGAAGCCTTCTTCGCATTCCATTCACCATGTTTTGGCATATATTAGAAAATCTAAGTTGCTCCCACACGTCAAGAACATTGGCTACTGCGTCAGATGTTATTTTCCGCGATAGTGTTGCCCCATTCCCTCACCATTGCTGTCCAGAAATTTTCAATTGGGTTTAAGTCGGTGGGAGAAGAATTTCAAATTCATTGTGGTCGTCAAAGCACTCTCGAACTATTCTGGCCGTGTGGATGGAACAATTGTCTTGAACAAACACTATTCATCCATCTCTTGAGGTGAGAAAAGTGCTGTTACAGTCTGTGAAGTTTGGTGGTGTAATTTGGAAGATTTCTCCTGGTCCAGCATGGGACATCCATCCCCAAAATTCGGCACTTATTCTGCCACTGTCTTGATTTGGTCTTACGTGGTTTGATTCAAATCGCGTGCCATTTATGCGCCATAATTTCATTTGAACATCTTGGCTCGTTTTAAAAGCTTTTTCATATGTGAAAATCACATTTTGCCAGTTTCTGTCCAAATTTTCTTCTTGAGAAAATTGCACTCTTGCTTCCGCCAGAGCCGGTGATAATAGAATTTTTTTCGCTGCAATACGGCATTTTAAATTAGCCTCCCGAAGAGGTGGAAACAGACACATTCACACCGGTATTTTCTCTTATTTCTAGAGCTGTAGTAAATGGAGTGTTTTCTACGGTATTTATTATTTGCCTGTCTATTTGGGCCGTGGTTTTTCGATTTCTTCCAGGTATCTTGGTAATTAAAAAAAAAAAATTAATCATCACAATAAAATCCGTTTATTGTTATATTTTATCCGTAAAATAGTTGAAAATAAGATGATAATAACGATCGGATTTTTTTATTTTGGAAATTTTCTTTAAATCAAAAAACGTCAGTCACTAAGTATAATAAAAATACACAGTTTGTTATGTTGATGTTCCAGATATTGTGAAGTTATACAGGTGTACGGAAAGTCGCGCACCTTCTTGAAAAGGAGTATTTGGGTCGCCTCCCAGAGTACTGAAAAAATATGTATTTTTATGAATAGATTTTTTTAAACATTTGTCTTGTTGTCTGGGGCATCGCCCTATGATAAAGTGCGTGACTTTCCGAACATTCTGTATTTTAACCAATGATAAAAGTGTATTTTAATATTCAAATAATCAATTTTTACTTAAATAAATTTTAAATAGGTTTATTATAAAGAAAACTCATCCAAAAAGTATAATAAAACTAGTAAAATAACTCACTTTTAATACGTTTTTTGTATTTTCGGTAATTACATATTTCTTAAACGTAACGTGGTGGACTTTTTTAAATAGTTTTTTTGCCTCAAAATCTATAAGAAGTTTAAGGTATAAAAATCGAGTAAACTAGTTTAATTTTTCTCTGCGTTTTATATCCCACATTAGGGCCTATTCTGTAAATACTTATTAAAAAATAAAGGTACCTTTAAATTTAAATATTTAAACCCCCAAATTTAAATAAGCTATTCTGTAAGCATAAAATTAAATGCTCATCTAAAAATATATTTTTTAAACGGACCCTTTAAAATATTCGGCTTTCATTCATCGTATTAAATAAAGGAAATGTTATTATTTTGTTATAAATAAACTATTTTTGCTGGTTTGCTGATGAGCCGACTACGAAAAAATGTCAAGCCAGTTTTATTTGTCATTTTCCATAAAAAGATTGTCACAAATGACGAAAGCGCAGAAAGAGGTGCACATAAGGCATGCACATTTTAGATCAAACTCATTCTAGAGAATCCAAAATAAGAAAATTCAGAAAAGACAAAAAAAAAGGGAATTGTTGAGCTTCAGTTTGCAGGCATAGCAAGAAATCGAAAACGAAAAATGTTTGGAATCCTTGGCCAGTAATATTCTTTGCTACAATAATTTGGTTGACCTGGATATAAAGGATGTTCTTCTGGGGGAAAAATAATTTTAATATGTGCACAGTCAATAATTACAATCGCAACTTCATTAACAGGAAATTTTATCCAAATATTAATTAATCCTTGAATAATTGCATTGGTCACCTCATTAATATCCCTACTTAAATTAGGCTAGCTCTGTGACATCGAGTGACTATGTCCTATTCAAGTAAGGTAACTACCATGCCCAAAAAAGTACAATGCACTTAAAACTTTAAGGTGCAGTGGTATTCTAGTATTTCGTTGTGCTCTTTGCATAACCGGCATTGACTAAATCTTAAAAACAAAATTTATTTAAACGAAAGTATATAAATAGATTTGTGGTATCTCGTAATTGACGCTGATAAATTCTATAAATGCTACCCACAAAGTACCCTTTAAAAATTAAGCATTTAAAGGGGGTATTTAAAATTTTAACTGGAAAGATACATACAGAATAGCATCACAAATTGACAGCGATTATAAAGTTATAAAAACAATAATTCAGACAAAAATTGGTGTGTATTAACATTGTTGGTGAATTATAGCAAGTCATACACAAGATAACGTAGACTTACGCAGACATTATCGCGTAATTTGAATATGATTGGTTGAATTTCAGAAATTTGAAAGATTTGATTGGGTTAAATTCCGTGACGTCACATTAAAAAAAATGTGTATTTGTACGACTAAAAATCTCTTTGTTGTGTAAACAAGTGTAAAGGACGGAAAAATGATGAATTTGGTAATACAGGGTGTTTCACATAACTTTGCGAGGCTTGCGCCTAATGTACGCACCCAAATATACAAAAGTCACAGAACAGAACAAACTAGAGAAGATTATCYARTTTTCCAAAATTTGTAATCGAGTTCGTATCGGAATATGTGTTATTGATTGCATCTTAGAGGCGTAGGCCTCGTAAAATTATGTGAAACACCCTATATTCGAACAAAGGCCTTTTACACCGGAACTGTTACGAAATAGTTTTTGTGCCGTTTTCGAGAAAATTATTACAATAACGAGTCAGTCTTAGTTGAGCTCTCGTACGAATCACTTGTCCGAGTAAATTATAACTTATTATTTGGTGGTTCTGTGCGAAATCGTATTGAAATGGGGGTGTGTTGTGTTGTTTCGAGTGTCTAATAGACATTTAGTAGAGCGCGATTTTTAAAATTTCGAGTGATTAGTGAGTGCCAATGGGGGTAATGAAGAAGACAATCGTGCTACAAGGATCCGGATTAAAGGGTAAGTCAACAATACTTTTTGATTTTCTAGAGAAATTTCACTTATTAAACTGTATTAAAAAATTTCAATTAATTTAAAAACAAATTGAACTAATTTAGAATTTCTTTTGTTTCAGTAAGTCCGTTCTATGAAGATGAGGGGAATCGCTACAAATGGTAGCAGAAGATGATGCCATATAAGGTCAGTGCATTTTATTTTTTTATTTTTTTGTTTATTGCAAAGTGAAGTGTGCGAAACTCGGTCACCAGTGAGTGCGTGTTGTGTATTTTCGAGTGCTAATAGACATTTAGTAGTGCGTGATTTTTAATTTCGAGTAATTAGTGAGTGCCAATGGGGGTAATGAAGAAGACAATCGTGCTACAAGGCTCCGGAGTAAAGGGTAAGTCAAGAATACTTTTTGATTTTTTAGAGAAATTACACTTATTAAATTGTATTACAAATTTTCAATTAATTTAAAAACAAATTGAACTAATTTTGAATTTCTTTTATTTCAGTAGGTCCGTTCTATGAAGATGAGGGGAATCGCTACAAATGGTAGCAGAAGATGATGCCATATAAGGTCATTGCATTTTATTTTTTATTTTTTTGTTTATTGCAAAGTGAAGTGTGAAAATGATTTTTGACTGCAACAGTAAGTATTTATTGAACTATGAATATGAATTAATTGTATTTTAGATAAAATGTGTTATTTCTCAAATCCTTTTTATAATTTGTAGAAAACAAGACTGTTATGTACCACACAATTTAAAAGTAAATCTTGAAATTTAAAATTATATTCAAATTTATTTATTGCGATTCAAAAGACAAACGTTTTAAGAACTTGTAATATTGTTAGAAAATGTCTCAATATCAACAAAATTTATTTTAATAACATCAATAATAATAACTTAATTAATAATAATTCATTAAGTTGCGAGGCGGAAGATCTGCAGTGACGCTAGATTGGGTTTTTTTTACATTAATCTCATTTCAAACAATTTATCAACAATAATACTCGTAATGGTGAATCTTGCCTGACTGCATATCTAAACCGCCGGGTCAGTGGAGTGTAAATGTTGTGGAAATTATTTGTCAGAAAATGAAAATAATTATCTGGCAAATGGTTTCTTCTTCTTTTGCCGGGTCAAATAATAATAATAAAATAAGTGAAGTGAGGTGTGTCAACTTGTAATTTTTACAATAAAAGAATTTACAAAAAAAAATGTCTAAAATAAATTGTGCGCGAATGTGAATTGCTAGCACTGCATTCCCAAAAATTACAACCGCCAATCTTAAACGCAGCGAAGCAGGACAATTTCAAATTCTAAGTTGTATTAATGCAATAATTGGTTCATTAGAAAACCTTAATCGATTTTTTAATCGATATTTTGTTTTTTAATTAGCGCTGGTGACGATTATATTAACATAATTCAAAAACACCTACCTGACACAACAAGGACTATTTGATAATAACAAATAAATAAACCAAATAGTTGTTTAACATTCCTACCACTGATTTGCATTTTTCTACGCTGACGACTGACGTTTGTTTCCGTTATTATTTTAAATGCTACCCACAAAGTACCCTTTAAAAATTAAGCATTTAAAGGTGAAAAATAAAGGGGGTATTTAAAATTTTAACAGGAAAGATACATACAGAATAGCATCGAAATATTAAATGTGATTTAAAATTTTAAACACCCTTTAAAATTGTTTGTATGTGTACAGAATAAGCCCTATTGGCGTTTTATTTTTTTGACAATGATGTCGTTTTGTTAATTAATTAAATTGCAAAAAAACATAATTTTAATAAATGGCAAGTCAAAACAACAGCTTCTAAAAAAACAGTCATTTTTCAATTAATTAATTAATTGTCAAAGTGACATCGTTGTCAAAAAATAAAATCGCCAATGTGATGGAACTTGAAAAGCAAATAAAGATTATTATTACAAGTCCACAAGTAAGAAAAAAAAAACTTTTCTTTCCACTGAGTCAGAGTAATGAAGTTTTAATTACAGATTTGCTCGTTTCAGATAAAGCAAAAACAACCCTTGCTGTTAAAGTATTACTTTATCTACTCAAAAGAGTTTTTAAAGAAATAGTTTAACATCTGCTATAGAAAAAATGTATTTCCTTTGTTTTTTTGGCGTAAAATCAAAGGTAAAAAAAAATTGTTTCCTTTTGACTGGCTATTATAAAATATATTATTAAATTCAGAATTTTGATTATAAAGAAATAACTTGATAGAAATTCACAGTTTATTAAAAAAATTTGGGATTTAAAACTAGTCCTACAATCTTGATTTTTGAAAGCTGTAGATAAAGAACCTTAAAAGTCAAGTCAAGCTAGAAATGTCTTTTCTTTGCAATTTTGGCGTAAAATCAAAGGTAAAAAATTATTTCCTCTTGTAAACTTAATCCGGGAACATACTGTATACTTGCAAAACACATTTCTTAAATAAATTTATGTATTTGTAATTGATAATTTGAGCAAGCTTGTGTATTATAATCATAATTGAAGTAATTTTCACAAAAACACATGTTTCGTGTCCTAAATAAGGGTTTTTCGACATATTACCTGTTCTCCAACTAGTTAGTCTGAAACGCTGTTGCGACAAAGCGCAGCCCGAGTACAAAATTAGGTACCTATCATGACCATGAGAAGAGAAACAACATCTATTTATTTAATTGTTAATTTTATAATATTTTAGTACGCAATATTAAACAATTGCTAATTGGTGAGAGTATGAGTACAAAAGTTGTAAAGTTGAAAGGTTTAGGGGTATACATAATACGGCTAAGAGCGATATTTTCCGACAGTTTTAAACAAGTTTTACATTCTAAGTGAAGACCGGCAAGGGATATTGCCAACAATTTTCCAAAGTACATTCAGTGCGCTTATTGTTACTTTCATAAAATGATTTAGTGTAAAGCGTGTAGACGGTTATGACGGCAGCAATGTGTTATAATTAAAATTCATAGGGCCTAGCGCACTGTTTATAAAATCCGCTAGCGTAGTGGGTTGCCTGTACAGCGACTAACCCGGCCTCGTGAAAGCAGTATTGATTTAAAAACTTCCAAATTCCGGACTTACTCGTCAAAGTCTAAAACTTTATAAACAGGTTTGACATGCAACATCTTTGCTGATATTTTAAAACGAATATGGACACATTTGTCGCAATACTCAATATTCTGTATGTTGTACATACCTAAGTTTTTTGCTTAGTGACTCCCCCAGGAGTTCGCCCAAATACATTGACCGGTTTTTGCCTATCAGGACAAATATTTTTTTAACCACCAAATGAAAAAGCTGACCGCAGGCAATCTCGCACAAATTTCCGAATATGTATAGAAAGAAATAATGGGTTAAGACCCAGAGCTAAAGAAATGCAGTCTACAACTTTTTTCTAATCCCGAAATTCTTAACTGATGGATTAAGATTGATTTTCAGTTGACCTCTCTGAGTTCGATCTTCGTAAGAGGGAGGAACTCCACGTCATTCATCTTTCCATGTCCGGCCGGCCGAATTACTGACCACCAAATCTTTATTTCATTAAATAATAATGAATTACATATGAAAATTTTACTTAAATACGACGTTAAAATTGTTTTAAAGAATTTTATCAAAGTCTTTAGAAAGTTTTTATGAGAATTTGTATTTTACTTCAGAAATTATACGAGTTGTTGCAACAAGTCTCTCCCTTCTTTAACAAGTTGCCGAACAATTTTTATTATCTTGATCATATTTATGTGCATATAATAATATAATTTATTTCCAACAGACTATAAGTCTATAGAGAACAATAGAATTGGGCGAGTAGATTAAAGTACATAAAAAATAATAACAATAATACATAAAGGAAAGAAAAATTAAAAATTAACTACAAACATAACGAGAAGTAGACAAGAAGTATGACCTTAACTGATTTAGAGCCAAATTTATGAAAGAAGATGTCCAGATCCAAGCCTTTAATTTTGTTCTACAATCTAAAACATTTAAAAAGAAGTAAATTAAGATGATGAAAAGTAATTGTAATTTGGGGAAGAATAATAAAATGTAGAAGGACTTCTGTTGTTCATTCGAGGTACCATAATTTTAATATGGTAAGAGCTGTCGAGCTCACCACACAAAAGTTTTTGAAGAAACAGAACACAGAAAATATTCCTTCTACATAATAAAGTATCTTCATTCACATAATTGAGAAGATCTCTCTGGTCACAATGTCGAACAAGGTACCTTCCAAAGATTTTGAAATATAGATATTTAGCGAATTTACTTAAAACATTTTCTAACATGTTAATATAAATTTCATAATGAGGACTCCAAGTAACACAACAGTATTCAAGCCTGCATCTTACAAGAGCATAAAATAACATTTTAATACAGCAAACACTAGTAAATTCTTTTGTATTTCTACATATGTAGCATATGGTTTTTAAAGCAGCACTTTAAAATCAAACAACTATCCATAACTATGCCTAAATCTATAATTTGATCGCAATTTTCAAGCACAACTCCATTTATATTATAATAAAAATTTACTAAATTAGATTTTCTCGCAAAGGTAATTTTTTACATTATTACTGTTTAGATCTAGTTGATTATAATGACACCATGAATTTAATGTATCAATATTATTTTGCAATTCAAGACAGTTTTCATAAGATCTTATAATGTTCACAATTTTTAAATCATCAGCATATACAGGGCTGTTCCGTATAAACCCCACATTAGAAGTATTGTCAGTTCGAAAAATTGTATTTATACATAACCATAATCCATGAAGTTGAAATGAAAATGAAAATATTTTCAAGATGGCGGCACCTTTGGTTATACCGGAAGTCGGTTTCAACTTTCTTATTTTAAATAGAAAGCTATATTTTTTACTGCGTTTTTGGATTAATCGGCTCATTTTAAGGGAGTTTTTTATCAGTTTTCCCTATACTTAAATTTAGCCGTTTTTGAAATATTTGGAGTTTTTCAAAAAAAAATTAATTGGTTTTTTTGGCGTTTGAAAGAGAAAGTTTAGATCATTCTTCCGGTGTTTTCAAATTTTGAAAAAAAAAATTACAAACCCTAAAATTTTAAGGTTACTTTTGTAATAATTTAAATACCCATAACTCAATTTTTCCAAATAAAATACCCCAATTTTTATTTTACTAAATGGAAGAGAATTTTATTCTGCATCGATCTGTATAACATTCCCTATACCAAAATTTAATAATTTTTAAGTTATGGTGACTTTTTGTTAAGACTGTCGAAAATCTATTACGTTTTCGTATAGTTTGCTATGGAAATCAAAAATGTCAAAATTGTTTCTCAATAAACGTCAACAGTGACTTATTTTTTGACAAATAGTGCCAAAATATGGAAAGTCAAAGCTACTCAAACTTAGATTTAATTAATTTATTTTGTATTTATGGAGAGTGTAACAAAATTATGATGTCGTTCATTAAACAAAAATAAATTTTTCTCACTTGTTAGCTTTAAATAATGATCGCATGGTAGAACATAACAAAAATAATTATGTTTGCATAACTTGATTCTTCAAATTTTGGCACTATTTGTCAAATAATGTATTATTTTCTGTAGTCTTAACAAAAGTCCATAACTTGAAAATTACTAAATTTAGGTATAGGGAATGTTAATACAGATCAATGCACAATTAAATTCTCTCTATTTAGTAAAATAAAAATTGGGGTATTTTATTTGAAAAAATTGAGTTATGAGTATTTGAATTATTACAAAAGTAACCTTAAAATTTTGTGATATGTTATTTTTTTTCAAGATTTGAAAACAGAAAAAGGATCTAAGCTTTCTCTTTCAAACGCCAAAAAAACGAATTCAAAATCTTAAAAATGGCAGAGTTACCAATTTTTAATATGGAAGGTGCAGATTCAAAAATTCCAAATATTTCAAAAACGGCTAAATTTAGGTATATCGAAAGCTGATAAAAACTTCATTGAAATAACCCGATTAATCCAAAAACGCAGTAAAAAATATACCTTTTTATTTAAAATAAGAAAGTTGAGACCGACTTCCGGTATAACTGAAAGTGCCGCCATCTTGAAAAAATTTTCATTTTGGAGGACTTAATGGTTTACATACCAATTTTCAAATAAATACGATTATTCCAACTCCCAATACTTTTAATGTGGGCTTTAGGCGGAACATCCTGTATATATGTCCTGCAGCCAATGTCATAATAACTACATCATTATAAAAAATTAGAAAAAGCATAATATTAGTTGTGGTTTTAATTAGGAAAATAAATTTCTAGATGTGAGTTTGGAATTAGTCGAGATTTGTGTGAAATCAAACGAAAATTGTCGCTTCGAATCTGGAATGTAAAGTGCACTTACTAGGCTGTTGTTTCGAGGATCACAACGCTAATTCCAATTAGTACAGAAATAAATTGATTTTTTACAAACATAGAGCCATTAAGCTGATGAGACGCTTTTTGGCGTGGTAATTAAACTCCAATTTGTTTTAATTTTTATTTTTTAATAACAAAAATGGTTGACAAAATTATGCATGAAATAAAGACTATGTAATGAAAAAATTACAAAGCAGAAAAAAGCTAAACGTTGAAATTAAATTAAATGTACAAAATGTTTCCTTCTACTTCTAACCAACATTCTGCTTTATTAAAGAGCTTCCGTGTTACAACCTTTTACAGCATGACTTTATTGGGTTTTCCACATGCATTATTTATTTTTATCTACGCGATTTCTTACAGATTATAGACCAACTAACTAATCGAAGAAGATATTGTGCCAGTAATCAATTTTGTTTAGTTAAAAACGATGATTATTTTATTTTATTTTTGTAGTGAGATGAGTTTTTTCCACTTCAATTTCTGTTCCTTTGTAGAGAGTTGAAATCTTGATTGTCGACTCTTCTACTTATCAAATTTTTATTACTGTTTAGTAATTCAAATTGCGCAATAAATAAAGTTTAATAAAAAATACGTTTGAAAACGATGCAATTTTCTTAGTAAAACAAATAGCACGCAAAACAACTTCGTTAGCAACGAGAAAACTCTGATAATGAAATTGAAACCTAGTTGATGCAATTTGAACGAATTGAATGAGCGTCGCAACATAACAATGAAATAACTTAATTATTGTTTATCGATCTATTGGTTCGTTCGTTCAAACTGATTATTTGAATTTAAACGATTTGAGATAAATCGAAATAAAATTGTTGTAAGCCGTATCCGATTCGAATTTTCTTCCCGAATTTCAAATTTCAACACCTTACACTTTAAAGTAATCAGGGATAATAATCAGCGGAAATTAGGTTCTAGATAACAGAGCTCAAGCCTCCGAAACGACAAATCACTATTTTAAGGCCGATTAAAATCAAACTTATTGCTGAAACTCGCAAAGTTTTAACTTTTGACTTTAACGATTTTAAAATGGGCTTACTTAAATCTACTACTTAAAAGAAAGCAACACTAAAAACAAAGATTATTGCTTATCAAATTATTAAACTCAATTTACACATCAATTAACCTTGTGAACGTGTAAAGTTTCAAACTGGAAGCGTACAACCATTATACTTGCAAACCAGCGGAGTAGGTATCATACTTTAGCATCTTCAAATGGATTCATAGTAGTGCCTTTAGACTCTAAACATCAATTTAACGGAATTGGTGATATGCTTCAGAATAAAATTAATATTGATCATGGTTCTAAACCGATTTTAGGCCTTTGCTCTACAAAAGGGGAGGGTAGTAGTTTTTATTTAATATGTTGTTAAGATCTAAGCCTTGACAAAAAATCCAAGTTCTCGACCTTGGATGAAAGGTACGAAAAATCGATTTTTTCAAAATAACTCCGCAGTTCAGATAAAAGTTAAAAAAGACAAAATTCCTCACGTTTTTTGTATAAATATTTTCTTTGTAAGTCTAATATGTAACGAGTTACAACGGCGGAAAGATGAACATTTTTCCCAGAGAAATAGCAAACCTCCCCATTTTCGACGGTGAATTTCGTAAGAACAAATTACACTTGTTTTTAAGCGATATCTATTTCAAATTTCACTGATTTTTCTTGTTACATATAGGGGTATTCAATATTTGAAACTCAAAAATGACCTATAAAAAGATGTTAATTTAAATAATAACTTCTGTCCTATCTCTATTGATAAGAATTTTACAGCCCTCGGAACGTGGATATGGAAATTTGTTTTTTTTCTAATAACTTCGAAACCATTTGACCAAATATACAGAGTGGTCCAGAAGTCTGGAAACGCTTATTATTTTCTGGCGAAACTATCAATTTTTTGGCAAAAAAAATATAGGTGTACATTGGCTATAGAATTGCTATTCCAAAAAAAAAATTAAATATTAATTAATTGTTTATACAGGGTGATGAAAAAAAGGCGCCCACGATTGAAACAGGCTCGTCCTTTTTTATTGAAAACATTGTGACCATCATTCCAAAAATAGTCTAAATAGATTCTTTTTAAAATTTAAACAGTTTGTCTAACAGCACAAAGCGGCAATATTGCACAATTTTCTTTTACTAAAAAACTATTTCACTCAGGTGTTTTTCGTATCTAGGAAACCTTTTTGACTTTAATCGTTGAAATTTCACAGAACAAACAAAATTGAAAATTGATTGTTTTGTTGCTACCGTTTCCAATAATTGAATATTACTTGGACATTTTCTGTATCCTAGGATATTTGCAATGTTGCAACATTGATAAATTTTCTTTGGAGCCAAGAAATGGTATCCAAACATCTTCAATAAAGTTTATTTCAATAGACTTTTTACACATTTTTTTTAAGAACACCGTCAACAGTATCAAAATCTAGACTTTAACAATGAAATTATTTTAAAACTGTTAATTATATAGATTTCTCTTTTCTAAAAAGGAAAGTCTATATCTTACTGATAAGAGCACAAATCCAATTTTGGTCTTCGAATTCGTCTTTAGTAAAATATCACTTATAACGTGTGGGTTAACACGGGCGCCTTTTTTCATCATACTGTACTTACGAGATAAACATACTGAAAATTTTTTTTTAATGAAAATCTACCACATTTTTTTAGACAACCAGCGTGTTGAGTTGAGTTGAATTGTTGCGGTGCATTTTTTTTGGAAACTTAACACTGTTAAAAATTTTTTTGACTTACAAGTATTAAAGAATTTTTCTTAATAAACTAGTAGGTTTTTTTTAATAAATAAATAAATAAATAAATTGATGAATGTTTAAAGGTTGTAAAGAAGCGATGCCAAGATATTTTTTATTTTAATTAATTGTTTGAACGTACCTCCCCTTGGCCGATGGAAAAAAGTTTTGACAACAGATAAAATTTATAATTTTTTTAAAATAAATTGTAACATTTTTAATAAATATTTTTGTACATTTATAAAATGCATGAACATATGTTTGTAAAACAATAAATAAAAAACAGTTTTATTTAAGAAAAAAATATTAAATAATATGGTAATCTCAAAAGTTTAAACAATTTTTCTCTTTAACATATTTTGTAATCGGAGCTTTTTAAACTGTCTAATTTTTAACTTGAACTGAAATTTTCAAATAGACATTTGTGATTGGCCATATTTCCTAAAATATTCACGACGTTGCCAAAATATGCAAAATATGCATTTTTTAATCAAAAAACATCAATATGCATAGAAAACTTATAATTATGTTAATATACCTTTTAATAACAAACATGCATTTTGCATATAATCCGGGCCTTATTTATGAATAATCCTATATGTAACAAGGAAAATCAGTGTAATTTGTTCTTACAAAATTCACCGTCGAAAATGGGGAGTTTTACTATTTTTTGGGAAAAATGTTCATATTTCCGTCGCTGTAACTCGTTACACATTAGGCTTACAAAAAAAAAACTTGAACTTTAATCTGAACACTTTTGCCATAGCGGAGTTATTTTGGAAAAACCTATTTTTTGTACCTTTCATCCAAGATGGCGGCTCGAGCGGTTCTCCCCCAAGGTCGAAAACTTGGATTTTTTGTCAACAACATATTAAAAAATTACTACTACCCCACCTCTTTTAGAGCAAAACTCTCTACTGACTGGACTATAAAGAAAGTATTATAATCCGCTGAAATTTGACCTACTCAAATTTTTACATTTCTGGACGAATTATAGCTTCAAGACAGCAAAAAAGTTGGTTTGTGTGTGTTGTGTGTGTGTAATTTATTTGTGTTGGGGACGCAGCACGAAACAATTGGTAAAAATCGGTCGCACCGTTCGGCCGCAAAGTCTAAAAATCAAAATTATACGGTTGAAGATACTATAAATAAATTCATGGGGTAAAAAGTATTTAGAATCATGAAATATACCTTATTAAACAGTAAAATGTAATAAAATAAGAATAATAATGGACACCAAACTAAAAAAAATTGCACCTCAGACTCGAACCCGCGGTAATCCGTCAGGTGGCACTAACGCACACGTTGGGTTTGCTACTCAGATTTCCAAATAAGTTGGATACGGAAAGTCGTGTGATGTTCACACCAGATTGTTTTTTTGCTTTTAGTTTATGTGAGTTTTAACAATTTGTTTCGAATGATTATATGATTTAATTTAATTTGATATGAAAATGATAATGACGTTCTAGGTTGTAGCTTGCGTCGTTTCTTGATTCGTTGTCAGTGATGTTCCGCAATTACCGTTATTCCTTTTGTGAATGTCTTTTATAGAAATGAAATATGTATCATTTTCATTTGAAAATGTAATTTGAATCGAACAAGCCGGCAAAAGTTTTATTATCAGATGGTAAGTTATACAAAATTGTCTAGAAGACGTTGGAAAGGCGCAAAGATACTTACAATTTCGCCCGATGACCTTAGAATAAATTAAAATTTGTGTGTAACGGGCCGAAACGTTCAAGCGGAAAACGTTTTAATCTTGGCATAGTACGAGGTGGAAGATAGTTTTTGCATGAGAGGAAACGCGAGAAGATAATACGACAATAAATTATCCAAGTGCTTCGTGACAAACACACACAAGGCTTTGGCTTAATTACAAGATATGACTAATTACCGCGGAAAAATGAAAAAACGGAATTTAAAAAATTCGCGCTAACCGGAATTATTCAGCTGGACTCGTCGCCGTAGCGGCAATTTGCTTGCCTCAACGGTGAACTCGTAATTATGTTGTTATCAGCGTTTGGGGACATTGTCTCTTTTTGCTCATTATCGGGAAACGTTCGCTACGAAGACATCGTCCTAATTAAATTTTCCTATAACTCTCTTTCCTGTTACTGGTTTTAAATGACAATCGGTTATCAAAATTTTACAACGGATTTTAATCAATTTCCAGAGACTTGACAACATCCGCTTAATATTATCCTGTTTTTGCATCATCTACATCAAAAATCAATATTACTATCGGCTAAAAGCGAACTTCTTGCACTACACCCCTTCTAAATTTAATAAAAATTTTGTCACACTTACGGGAAAATCTTGGATAAACAACTCCTGCACTCAACGACAGGAAGACGTTTTATAAAACAAGATCTCGAGAGTCTTAAAGACTGAATCGCGCCGAGAAAGCTTTCATTGAAGTTGGAAAACTGCAAAATGCACCAAGTCATAACACCATTTAAAACGATAATAAAAACCAAGTATTAAATATGCACGGTATTTGATAATAAATTATTATTTAAAAAATTACTGTTCTCTTGATTTATAATCTGTCCACATGTGTCTAGAGGCTTTAAAAAATTAAATCAACAATAAAATTCGTGCGAAAACTACACCATAACTTGCAGAGGGTAGACACAATTAAGCTTTCAGAATCTGAATTATTTAACGAAACTGTGAATTCCCATTTTATCACCGTTTCATATGCATAGCTTACAAGAAGTAATACTCTGGTGAGGCAATTTTCATTAATTTAAAGCAGAAAGCTTACTAAAAATTAATAACTAAATAATTAATTTTTACTGATTGTTAAATCTAGAGTAATTAATTTTTTATCAAATTCATTGTATACCTGCTGTTGAGATATTTTATACAAATAGCTCGTCATTAAAGTGAAAAAAGGGAGAGCATAAAGTTATTTCCCTATGGCCAGCGTTTAGGGACTCGTTGCAAAATGTAAATTAATGAACTCAACCGCGTTGTTGCAAAAACGCATTCGTATAAATTAATAATGTTGTTTTTTTCATAAATAATGAGAGATTTAATTTATCTTAAAATGCAAATCGTAAATCGAGTTAAAAACCAACAAGAAAAGTAAATTTTGTTATTTGGTTAGGAATATTGACCGTTTCTTATAACCTACAACCGAGACCAATACAAACTCCAGCCACGATCCAAGGCAAATGAAATCCCTGCAAAGCTTTAAAAAGTTTAATAAATATTTGTATGTGAGTTATTAAATTAATAGACTAAAATTTATGTTTTAATGAATAACAAACTAAAAAACATCTGCCAATTGGCAATTGGAAAAAGTAACCAACGACTTTTTAATTGCTTTTTTGCTTGGTAAAAATTTACTTTTCGAAATATGCAAGTAAATTGCAAGAGTATCTTGTTAGGATTTATAAAGAAATTCTCTTTTAAGCTTACACTAACAGACAAAGTTTGTTGTAAACTTTATTAGTACTTAAACTTGGAAACAAAAAAACTGGAGAAAATTTGATGTTGCGATCAGCATTCGAATTTGTTCAGTCAAAGGAATGCATTTATTATGCATTTCATCGTAAATTTTATTTTGCATCAGTATCAAAACGTGACGTTATAAAAGACCTTCTACGTTTTTTATTTTCGGCRAAAATTGKTTGTCGTATGGCTTTTACAACATATTTGCTAAATTTCTTGTCTAGTCTAACCATAAAGTTTCTCTCTTTTCATTCTAGTCTATTATTTATATTTATTCAATAACTAGTAAATTTTCTAGCTGCCAATATTTTCATATAGAAACTTTAAAACTTTATAACACAGGGCGACAAAAAAAAGTCATGTCGTGACAACTTTACAAATTTTATATTATTTTGTTCGTCTCAGTGAGACAAATGAAATGCACTAAAAAAAATTAAAAAGTCTACACACTTTGAGCAAAATAATTTCTTTCTAATTTAAATGAATTTAAAATACTTTAACTTTATGTCAATTTCCTTCAAATAAAGACCATTCTAAAGAGATGGCCTTGCCCTTTACAATGATATAAAATTTGAAATTAAATATTGGCAAACTTTTCTTCGAACAGTGTTCGAAGAAGTTCGAAGTAAATCGTAATAATCTAAGAAAAACCCTAAGAAGCATCTCTTTATTAGTTGTAATCCAAATTTTCAAAAATAAAAATTTAGCGAGTAGTTTTCAAGATATGATTTTTTGAAGTTATGGTTTGCTAATCAAGCATTGCTCCATATAGGAGAAATGCATGTTAATATTACTTAAAATTGCATTTTTATAAAAATATTTGTTATAAGACTTTTCTTTTGCTTAAAAATTGCACCTTTCTTGTTGTAATTAAAATAAACAAAAACTGTTTGTTTACTTAAAACAAATAAAGAGTACCTGCGTACTAATTAAAGCAAATAAAGAGTTTTTTTGTTGTAAAAATCACCACTGATCATTGAGCAAAGAGGATCTAGAAGTTTAAGTCACGAGCCTTAAATATAAGAGCAAATCTTTTTCAAATCAAATCACTTTCCTTTCAGATTTCGACTTGTTCACTTTGTTCTAGCTTTCTGAACTTTTTTTGAAAATGTTCTGAGCAAATGCTTTCTCATCACTTTCGAGTGATGTTATTTACTTGATTACCTGATTTATTTTGTTGGTACATTCTACAATTACCTTCAGTTAGCTTGTAGGTAGTAGTGGTGATAACAGTTGCACACGAAGCAACTGACTTATTGCATTCAACATCAGTAGAAAGTGATGAGAAAGCATTTGCTGAGAACATTTTCAAAAAAAAGTTTAGAAAGCTAGAACAAAGTGAACAAGACGGAATCTGAATGGAAAGTGATATAATTTGGAAAAGATTTATTTTTATATTTAAAGTTACTGCTTTAAACTTCTAGATCCTTTTTGCTCAATGATCAGTAATCATTTTTAGAACAAAAAAACTCTTTATTTATTTTAATTAGTACGCAGGTACTCTTTGTTTGTTTTAAGTAAAGAAACAGATTTTGTTTATTCTAATTAGAACAAAGAAGGTGCAATTGACCATTTTTAAGCAAAAGAAGAGTCTTAAAACAAATACTTTTATAAAAATACAATTTTAAGTAAGATTAACATGCATTTCTCCTTTATGACGCAATACCTGAATAGCAAACCTTAACTTCAAAAAATCATATCTTAAAAACTACTCGGTATATTATTAAAAAAAAAATTATTCTTACTAATAAAAAGATGCTCTAAACGATGGTGACACAGAAAAAAAATTTACTACTAGGGTTTTTCTTAGATTATTTCGATTTACTTCGAACTTTTTCGAACACTGTTCGAAGAAAAGTTTGCCAATATTCAATTTCAACTTGCATATCATTCTAAAGGACAAGTCCATCCCTTTAGAATGGTCTTTATTTGAAGGAAATCGGCCTAATAGTTATTTAGTAATGATTTTTTAAAGTTAAAGTATTTTAAATTCATTTAAATTATAAAAAAATTATTTAGCTCAAAGTGTGTGGACTTTTTGAATTTTTTTTAGTGCATTTGATTTGTCTTACTGAGACGAACAATATGATATAAAATTTGTCAAGTTGTCACGACATGACTTTTTTTTGTCGCCCTATGTAATTAGTAGTTATTTCAAGTTTATTAAAAAGTGATGTCCACCTACACAATTTTTATTAAAAACATTTTATTATAAGCCATTGTATTAACTGTGATTTGTTTCTGTAAAAACGTGCATTTTATTAGTAGGATATTGGTTTGGTAGTTGGCAATTTTTATCACGTGCTTGAAAATCCATATAAAACGTCTGAAAGACAACGATGGTCATTTTTTCACAAGTATTGCAAGAGTCGGAACGATTTTTGATGGCCACCATAAAAACGCGAACATTTATTTTGCAATATACAATGCAGTCCGAGTCTGGAACCCTCGTAATCATCAGTTGCGTTCCTTATCTCGCCCATTATCGCTGTGCCTGTTATCGTCTCCTTCTATTGTACACGGGGGTCGAGAAAAAATGATTTGTGACTGGCGGACTTTATGATCTGGAAAAATAATAAGTGCGGTCCAATATGATTGCCTTTACGACCGCAGTAATGACGTGTTACATGCTCCCCCGGTTGCGCCCTAGCACTAGGGGCGAGTAATGGACAACCCGTCGTCGGACAGTTTGTTTTCCCTACAAATTGTGCTTACCTGATGATAGTGACGCTGTCAGAGGTTTTTTTTTTAAATGACCACTTTTTCTCATTAAAGCAAAAGTTAGAACCGAATTTGCTTTGATTTGAAAATCTAATAAAACAAATAATAGCTATTTAAGTGCAGTAAATTAAATATACAGTACGATGAAAAAAAGGCGCCCGTGTTAACCCACACGTTATAAGTGATCTTTTATTAAAGACGAATTCGGATTTGTGCTCTTATCAGTAAGATATAGACTTTCCTTTTTAAAAAAGAGAAATCTATATAATTAACAGTTTTAAAATAATTTCATTGTTAAAGTCTAGATTTTGATACAGTTGACGGTATTCTTAAAAAAAATGTGTGAAAAGTCTATTGAAATAACCTTTATTGAAGATGTTAGGATACCATTTCTTGGCTCCAAAGAAAATTTATCAATGTTGCAACATCGCAAATGTCCTAGGATACAGAAAATGTCCAAGTAATATACAATTATTGCAAACGGTAGCAACAAAAAAATCAATTTTCAATGTTGTTTGTTCTGTGAAATTTGAACGATTAAAGTAAAAAAGTCAAAGATTAAAAAAATTAATTGAAATCATTAGATACCTTTTGGTCGTATCATATTGGAATAATAAAATTATGTAAACTTTACAGTTTTTTATTTTATGCGGGTGACAATATCTGTCAGTACTGGTTTCCTAGATACGAAAAATACCTGAGTGAAATAGTTTTTTTAGTAAAAGAAAATTGTGCAAATTGCCGCTTTGTGCTGTTAGACAAACTGTTTAAATTTTAAAAAGAATCAATTTAGACTATTTTTGGAATGATGGTCACAATGTTTCAATAAAAAAGGACGCGCCTGTTTCGATCGTTGGCGTCTTTTTTTCATTATATGTATAATTTTACAACGTGAACTTTTAATATTGAAGCTCGAAACAAAACTGAGAGCTTTAAAAAAACTGAACTCTGTAATAGGTTATTATGTAACTAGTCCTATAAACGCCACTTTAGACATGAGTTTTATTAGGCACGAGCGAAGCGCATCGGAGCGAGTGTTTAATAAAACCAATGTCTAGAGGAGTTTATACATGTGTTAATACTATACTTTCTTTACGACCATCACAAAATTACAAATTAAATTAAGTAACAGAAACCTACTTCTTCTTGGATCTTCTTGGTATAGAAACGATGAACAAAAACACGATTAGCCCGTCACACCAAACTTAAAAGTTTGGTGTGACGGGCTAATCGTGTTTTTGTTCATTTTAACAGAAACCTAACTTCACCTTGTGACTAATACAAAGTGGTCATTTTCAGGTGAGTTTTATTCTTACCTGAGGATGACCACTTTGTGGTTGAAACGCATCGTGTTTGAAATAACAGTGTGAAGACTTAAATTGTGTTTTTGTTCATCATTTCCATATCAAGAAGATTTAATAAGAAGTATTAATCATAAAGTAGGTAAAAGTAATAACATTTCAACTTCATTTAACAATTGACATATTTAGTTCAGGCTGTTCACTTCTTCACACACTTTATTAACTACCCTAAACATGTGGTTAAACGAAAAAATGTCGAGTGGAAATACTTAATTACTCAATAGCATCATGTCTGGAAAATTTTTGTCAAATATAGTCTCATAAATAACACACGGAGGAAATACTGCACACTCTAATTATAAATAAATTCATATGACCTCTCACAGTATAGTATTACTGGTTACCCAGTTATGGGAAAATTTCAAAGTAAATACAGTGACTTGTAAATTGACGTTTACAAGTGAAAAACAAATAAAAAATAATAATATTTAATGCTAAAACAGTAATGCCGTTTTTCATAGAATGCAGTCTCATGACAACTGCATAAAACCCTGCACTAGTATGTGAAATACAACTTTTAAAACTTTGTAAAACTACCATAACGTTGAAAGTTTATGATTTTATCTCTACAAATCAGAAGTAATTGCATTTGATAGTTAAAGACAAACGATGGTTTAAATCTATTCTACTCTAAGTAGAAGGTTTTTCAGAACACACTTAGGTTTATTGAAAGAAAAATATTAAAAAACTTGATGCATTTTATAGATTGCTATCACCTCCTTACTTTCAAAGCGGTAACTTCAATCGCAACGACCTACTGTGAAAATTCTCACCAACTCACTGTTAAGTAGACAAAAAACTTCATTAGACAAACAAGGAGCGAAAATCGTAGGTTACTTTAGAATGCTTTGTTTTTCAGATTTTTAACAGTTAAATTAAGTTTTTTAATAAAACGCACTAAATATTTCTAGAGATAATAGTACACCACAACTCGCGCCCCAGAGAAAAATAAAGTAAGATACCAGGAACATGGAAAAATATTTAAAAAATTCGATCCATAAAAATTTCGAAGTTATGAGAGTTTAAATTTTGCACTTTGACTATTTATTTCTGTTGGAAAAATAATTTTCCAAGTTTTTTGCTACAAGCTATTAGAAGAGGAAACAAGGAAGCTGTAGCCTAAATTGTATTTCTGTTTAATGTTATTTGTAGCTTTTATTGGCAAAATTTTTGTACCTTTACTAAATAATTATAAAAAAACATATTCAAGATCATCAAGATTTTCCATGTTCCTGGTATCTTAGCTTACTTGAAATTTTTCTCTGGGGCGCGAGTTCTGGCGCACCTGCATAGTAGATTTCATTGAAGTTGACATAATGGGCGGCTATGGAATTTCATATTTAAGTTTGCAGCTTAGTCCCTGGTATTATAGCAGATGGGGTTTTTGTTTTTCTTTGATTACTTACCTCCATGGTTTGGTGAGCTGACAAAACTGACATTTGTATTCGTTCTTTCGCTGTATTTCCAGTATTTTTTTAAATTATAATTGAAATTAGTTCTCTTCAGAACCCCAGATTTAGAGTACACACAAGGTAATTATGTTTGAAAACATAATCAATTTCTTTTTCTTGCTTTAAGTTAACAAAATCAAATTATCAAATACTCCAAGTTGAATTAAGTCAAATTATTTTCTCCAAAGCAAATAGTGTATGTTTTTGGTGTTAAAACTACACCTACAAAGGGATGAAACAGGGTGTTAAACTTTATATGGAAAAAACTCTACCTGAAAACCTCTGAAAGAAGATTCTTTAAAAATAATATTTTTACTATCTTGACCTCAATTTTTTTTAGTGACAATTTTAGTTCCTTAATATGTAAAGCCTCTTTCACATTTAAAGCGCGGTTTACACAATCATGGCCTACTTTTATGCCAATTTTAATGAAATGGATTATACACTCTTTTAAACGACTTGAATTAAAAACTCTTGAAATTGGCTGTAGTTCTTTAATACGAGTAAATTTTAAAAATTTGCATAATTTTTTGAAATGACACCACGACAACAATAAAAATATTGACAATGAACCTCCCGTCGTTAAGCTCATTTTAAGTCAAAGTTTTGACATAAGAAAAATTGATTTATTCTTCCCCTTGTACAAAAATTAAAATTAAACAGTTTTTTTTTTCTACAGTATGTCTCCGGATTGCGATTACAAGAGGATTTTTTTACCTTTGAATTTAGGTACACTAAAACTGCAAATGAAAAATATTTTTTGCTTCACTGAAACGAGCAAATCTGTAATTAAAGCTTCATTATTCTCATTCAGTAAAAAGAAATGTTAATTTTTCTCTTGATTTTGGATTTGTAATAATTTTTCTCTGCTCTTTAAATTCCATCACATTGGCGATTTTATTTTTTTAACAATAATGTCACTTTGACAAATGAGTTTAGGTAAGTTAAATAACAAAAACGTTTGTGAAAATAATTTGAATAAATAACAACTCTAAGAAACAGCTTTAAGATAAGAATCAAAATCATTTTAACAAGAACGATCATTATTTAAATAACAAATTAATTGTCAAAGTGACATATAGTTGTCAAATAAATAAAACTGCCAATGTGATGGGGTTTAAGCAGAGAAAAATTATTCCGAAATTAGTCTAAAATCAAGAGAAAAATGAAGTTTTCTTCTGAGTTAGAATAATAAAGTTTTAATTACATATTTGCTCGTTTCAGATAAAGCAAAAAATGTTTTTCCTTTGCAATTTTGGCGTAAAATCAATGATATTTTTTTCCTCTTGTAAACTCAATTCGGGGACATACGGTATAATTAAGTATACATATTTTGTACCAGTAGTGGATTTATTTATTTTGCTTGTAGGTTCGCCTCTAATGCTTTTTGACTAAATATGTTAATGAGTGCGATAAAAGTCAGCCAGAGTTTATCGACAACTACGACGATGCAAAATTGAAAATACTAATTGACATCGTTTTGTCGTGCAAAGCAGAAGGCGGCTTCTACAAAGAGCAACACTGTCGCAGTCCTTGTATTTACTTTCTCACATCAATTTACATGCAATTGTTGAAATTGAGTTTGTGAGTTTCATATATACTCGAGACAATGTCAGTAAAAATTGTTTTCAATTAAGTGAATTTTAAAAGAAATCGAATAAAAGTTTTGACAGTTTTCAAACCTGGTCTATCAAATACGAAGCCAACGTAAGTTGAATGCAGTACTTTTCAATTGAAAGAACTCTCAGACTGCGTAATTGATATCGCGTTTTCTCCTTCATCCTTCCCAATTTTAAATTTTCATCAACACATTTCTTTGTGATAAAAATGCTGGGAAGTTGTAAAATAATTTAAAAAGTCAAAGCACTTATCAATATTAATAAATATTTCATTAATTATGTGAGGAAAACAAATTTTTTGAAAAACTTTTAGTCATCTAAATTACACAATTCTTGTGATTGTTTTGTGTCACCCAAGACCCGGACTCCCCTACATTTTAATTTATGCCGTTATGGAGCCATCACGTCTCCTTTCTGCTTAATGTCATATTAAGGTTAATTAGTGATCATCTGACTCCACATTTAGGTACGAAATGGTTATAAACGATGTGGCAACGAATTATGTAATTATAATTTTCATCATTATGGAGGGATAATCGTCTAAATGTAATATGGAACAATATGAAATAATGATTTATTGTATGTTTTCAACGTAAAATAAACAATCCAACAGTGTAAAGTTAGTTGCATTTTATTAGAAAAAGCCGTTATTTTTTTCAATATAGACTTTATTAAATCATCTTGAAGAAAGTTGGTAATTAACAAGGATGTATTAAGTAGACTTCAAATTTTCGAGAACTTCTCAATTTGATCGATCATCACCATTAACCTAATTATATTCTCTTCTCATCAATGATGATCGATTGGATAGCTGGCTTATACATTATTAATTACAAGAGGGCTATTGAGTTTCCATCTCTTCTCATAATCTAAAGTTAGCATATAGGAAATTACCTAACCATGCACTGAAAGTGATCTGGAATAATTTATAACATTTTTTGAGTTCACAATTATATTAAAACTTTTCATCTCAGTCGCTTACTTAATAGCAATTTGTTTTGACATAAGATATTTGATCACACATTATCGCATTTTTTATTTCTGTAAGAAGGAAGAAGGTTGTTTTTTCATCTTGTGCTGTTTCTGTGCTTTAATAATAATAATAAATAACAAATAAATTTATTGGTGCAGTAAAACAAATAATTTTTACACAGGTCACAGTGGGAAGAAGCACTAGGCTATAATCACTAAAATTACATACTAAAAATTCTTCGAGGTTGTAAAAGCATTTTCCTAAAAAAAAATTTAGTTTTAGTTTAGCTTTAAATATGTCTAGAGGTAAGTTTCGAAAATCGTTAGGCCGAACATTGTAAAAAGTAATAGCTGATAGGTGCTTTGTTTGATAAAGAACGAAAGAAATAAAAAGAAATACATGTTATACATGTTTTTCTTTTTTTATTTTTATTAGTGCAACTTTAAACAAAAAAAAAATAATTCTGAGAAGAAAGGGTTGTCTTCTTTCATTTTCAAAGTAAGATTTTTTATACACTCAGGGCCGTAACCAGGATTTAATTTTGGGGAGGTGAGGGGGGTTTCTTGTTGGTCCATGAAAATGAAATGAAAGAAGCCGGATTAAAAAGCAAAAATCTTTCAGTACACATTTTTATTTTAAATTGAAATAAGAGATCCTAATTAAACATAAAAAAATACAAATTAACTCACAAAAGTAACAAAAAATAAAATAAATTTTTAATACTGTTATAAATTTTTAATATTGTTATATTTAATATATATTTATTTATTGTTATATTTATATTGTTATTGTTTAAATTTTTAATATTGTTATAAATTTAAACAGGAGATAGAATATTCATTTTTAAAACAAAAATTTTCTATGAAGATATATCGAAAAATGCTACGCAAGGGGTGCGTTTTTTTTCAATATTTCAGAAATCATTTAAAAAAAAAATTCAAAATTTGCTGCAGATGATAACTTTTATTCACCTAAACAAGTACAAAAATAAAATGTTGAAATTTTTAATTAGGGGCTTCCTAAACTAGATGGGATTAGCATAAAAATTTACTTTAACTATTTTGACTGTGGTTTCTTGCCACTTTCAGCAACAAAATTTCATAGTTTTTCATAAAAAAGGTCTTTTGTGTTTTTCCAATACAATTTACGGATTTTTAGTAAAAATCGGTTTAAAAATTTATGTTACAGACCATAAACAGCATAAAAATTAAAAATTTAATTTAAATTTAAGACGCCCCTGATTAAAAATTTTGCTATTTGGCATTTGTTTAGGTGTACATATAAAGGTACCAAATTTTGTAATTTTATCTATTCTGAAATATTAGGAAAAACCCTTTAAAAAACGTACTTTTTTAGGGGGTGTAGCTCCCTTTCATAGCATTTTCGAAACACTTTTGTCTTAAAATCAAATATTCTATCAACTATTTAAATTTGTACCTAACAATAAAAATGAAACACTGTATAATTAACACATGAAAAATTAATTCACAAAAATAAAAAATTAACTCACTAAAATAACCAAAAAACTAAATTTTTAACACTTATAACACTATATAATAAAGTGCTCATCATTTCGGGGGGGTGGGGGGTTTTCTAATCCCCCCCTTGGGTACGGCACTTTATACACTAGTCCAGAAAATTATAGGAACAAAAAATTTTCCTACATTTTTTGGTGATTTTGGAAAGGTTGTAACTTAACCAAAAATGGTCGTATCTAGTTAAAAAAAAACATTTTGAAGCTTTAAGTTTTCTGACGCAAAAACTTACTTTTTTCTCATTTCTTTAAATCAATGTTAAAGGTGAAAAAAAAAAATCATTTTCCAAAAAACTGTAAGAGGATCTTATAAGACATTTATTGCAGTTTCTGACATTACCCTTTAATTTTCTGTGTGTGTTGGTTGCTGTCATCGATAGATGAATCCTTTTTTATTTAAAGTCAGATATCTCAGAATATGCTACCCGGCCTATACATTGATTTAACTAAAAAAAATCCCCACGTCCATGGACCAAAAAAATAACATAAAAATTTAGAATTTTTTTTTCGCGATATTACTTAGAATTGTGTGATAACCGTAGCATAGAAAAAAATATTTGGCAAAAAATCTCTAAATTAGAAACTTAAGGCTTTAAAATGTTTTTTTTAATCTAGATACGACCATTTTTCGATGAGTTACAGCCTTTCAAAAAATCACCAAAAAATTTAGGATAATGTTTTATTCCTTTAATTTTTTGTAGTATAGTTTGGGAGATCCAAAGGTAAATTCCGGTTTTAGTGTTTTGAAAAAATACCTATTATTTTCTCTTTTAAAAATCATATTACAACAATAAATAACGCAAAATTTTTGCTTGTTTATTAAATCGTGTAAACAATTTTTCTTTAAAGAAATAATTTAGGCCATATTAATTATTTTGACGTAATTATTTTTTAATTAACGTATACGTGATACTGTTCAAACCAGATACCCGTCTGTGGTTGTTTTTACTTTACTGTAAATGTTTTTGTGTATTTGCTGTAATAAAGGAACGTAAAGTTAATTATCGTACACAATAAAAATGCAATTGTGCTTGTAAAGAAAAACATTCAGTTAGAAATTTGGTAAAGTATTAAATTTCTTTGAATAATTAAGTATATTTTTCTTAAGACCGTAGGAAATTCTCTATAGAGGTGTTCTGGATAATTTTTGCATAATTTTCCTTGAACTTTTAATTAGAAAACGCCTATTAGAGCCGATGCCTTTCATAGTCTAGTCGAGACTCCAGTACCCACAAGAGACCCTTTTATTTAAATGTGCGTCCATATCAGCAATCTTGTTAAAATAAATTGACGCAGAACGTGAATCCATTGTACACGAATCGAAAATTTGATTACGGTTCGAAATCCGTCATTCTAAGTAATAACAAGAAGATTCTTGTATCGAATTTTCGCGTCAACATAAAACTCCTGAAATGGTCGTCGCAGTTAAATTGCGACAATTTTTTTACGGTCTGTCCCTCCAATTACTCAGAGGTTAGAGTTGCATTTAAACGAAATTAAAATCGATTCGAAGGCTTCTAGTCGCTACTTATGTCAAGAAGGGTAACAGTTGTAAAGCTCCGAAAGTACCTACCGTTTTATCTAGGAGGTGGCGCGATAACCTCGACTTGTCAAAGGATTTTTGATAAGAAAGGGACAGATTTACAAGTGGAGTGGATCCCAGAAACTGTCCATCAATATCGAATCTGTGTTATCAGCGATGACTATAATCATAATAGAATTAAAGGGACGGACGCAGGCGCCGGAGTTTGACCGGGTTCTGCGGCGTCGAGGCGCCACTCGTTCCCTGAAAGTCTTTCCATACACTTCACGGCATGTTTCCTATCCGCAATCCGCGCACTCGAACGCCACCTGATAAGCGCGCTAATTAGCACCATTAAAACTTCTTTATCAAAATCAAGTGTCTCAATAGCTGCAAATAGAAGACATTAGATTTAACGTAATAACCGTTAGTTGAAATCGTTTATGATAGTTTAGTGAACTTCTTGTGATTTCAAATTTCCCTAGTGTGCAGTGTTTAGTGTTTCTTAGTGCACAATCTCGAATTAAAAGTAGTTTATTTTGGATAATCGCAAATGTTCGAAGAAATAATCAGCACACTGGTGAGAGACTCGGCGATAATGGTAACAAATTACTGTGCTGGTGGTAATGTTGAAGGACCCCTCTAAGCGCAATGGAGAACGCACGAGAACTTTTGTTCTTAGGCCTTTTGTTTGTAGCTTGCGTGGGTAAGTTGCACCGACCTTCCCTTCACTTTTCCATTGTAGCATTATGATGTTTTCGGGCATCATTGCCAACAAGGAACATTTAATTTAAAGCAATTACCAGTGCGGTATCATCGAATTTTTGCACACTGCGGAAATTAATCTCTGACTAGAAGCCGAGTTAAATAAATATTTCAGATATTTCTTCATTTTTATTCTGCAAATATTATGCAAATCAGAATCAATCAAATATTCTGAAGTTCTTTTTGCTGGAACGTTTCTCAAATATCGAATTCTCGATATAGATGTAAAGCGTTCAAATAAAAACGATTCCACTTGCTCGTTAATTTAGCGATTTATTTATTAAGGCTTCATATTTTATCCGCCTCTATTTAAGTAGTATAATGAGATTTTTGATTTTATAGAATTCGTTTTTCTTAATCCTGACTAGTCTTTTTTTTGGAACATTTTTTAGATTTAGCGTCTGAATTTTTTTCTGAAATATATGACAGACACAAAGAATTGGTTGCATTAGAGAAAGCGTGAATGTTCCATTAGTGTTATTAAAGACGTGGTTAGTCGGTAAAATGGCAATTGCTGTACATAATGTTGACTAAGCTTTCTCAGAATTGCTGTTCATTTGCTAACTACTGCACATTTGTTGATAAATGTGGTAAAATTCCTAGTTAAAGAAAAAATTTTTGATAACAATAATTTTTATTTTTCAATATATTAGGCTATTCTATGGCTAATACAGCTCTGTATAGGTATAATTTTTTTAAAGTCCTTATAGAATCGTATCAAAATTGGTATTCTCTAAGCGTCTATGTAAACATTCGAGTTATATCGCTGTAATTACCCTAAAGTCTGTTTTTTATTAAGTGTAATAGTCAAACAGTCTTAACAAATTTATTCATGGTAATTTTTGAAAGTAGGCAGTTCCAGTTTTCAATTTCATTAATAAAAAATGACATTAAACTTCAGCAAAAAAATCGTCTAAGAGAATTTAGAAATGGAAATACAAAAACGGAAACAACAGTTTTTGGAAATTTGAAGATGAAAAGTCTGCGAGCAGAAGTCAGAAAAAGACCACCGCTAAAATTTATACACAATTTGTAATGTAGGTTTGCTAAACATTCTCTAATTTTTAGTAAGAAATTAATGAGAATATAACAAAAACATCAAAGAGAAAGAACGCAATTAAATTAGTAGGTCAGGTTGCACCGTTTTTGGAAAACGAGTTGAAGAAGTAACAATTTTTAAACTAAAACCGAAGGAAAATTTAGAAAATGCATCAACTTTGAGCTCATATTAATAAATTACACAAAATTTATTGCCGATTTTCATAAAACCTGCTTGTATCTTTTGCAAAATAACTTTTTTCTAAATAGACACTCTTTTTTATTAAAGTTTTTGTAGTAAGAAGCTCATTATTGTCCAACATTACCTTCTTTCTTCTTCATTTAATAATAAATGTAATGCAATTAGTGCAATATTGTTATGATCCATCACTGAACTATGTACCTATTATTAACTTTACACGATACCAATAATAATTATAAGAAAACAAAAATTAGCATCACTGGCGAAATACGGAGAGAAGTACTTATAATAAATTATTGAGGAGTGACATTGTTACTATAACAATATACAGGGTGCGCCAGAACTCACGCCCCAGAGAAAAATACCATATAAGGGAAGATACCAGGAAAAAATGTTAAAAAAAATTATCTATAAAATTTTCGAAGTTATGAGAGTTTAAATTTTGGACTTTGAATCTATTTATTTCTGTTGCAAAAATAATTTTCCCATTTTTTTTTGCTACAGACTATTAGAAAAGGAAATAAGGAAGCTGTATCTTAAATTGTAACTCTGTTCAATGTTATTTGTGGCTTTTGTTGGCAAAATTGTTGTACCTTTACTAAATAATTGTAAAAAAACGTATTCAAGATCATCAGTATCATTAAATAGACATAAAAAAATGTCAAATGTCAAAACTTAAATGTCATAATTTTTTGACAGATAGAATTTTTTAAACATTTTTTCCATGTTCCTGGTATCTTATCTTACTTGAAATTTTTTTCTGGGGCGCGAGTTCTGGCGCACCCTGTATTGTTATAGAGACTATAAGTCTTTACGGTTAGCAAATTTCTCGCCATAACTTTATAGAGACTTTAAGCTTATAGAATTTTAGGTATAGAGAAATATTTTCTTAGAGAATTCGATTTTTACTTATAGTCGCTAGCCTAAAGAGTTATAGCGCTATAGCAAGTATTTTTTTACCGAATAGCACCAATAATCTTCATTAAGATCTATGCACTTCATCCAACAACTTTCTAATTTTTTTAACCCATCGGAAAAAAAATATTTTTCGAGTGCTTTAAAATATTCATTCACCATGTTTGTGGTGTCTTTGTCTGATTGAAATCACTCTTCACCAAGCTAATTTTTAGATTTGGATGTAGGTAGAAGTCACAAGGTCCTAAATCTGTTGAGTAGGGTGAATTCGGAACTAATTCATATAATAATTCAGCGAGTGCTGAAATCTCGCATTTGGTCCATTTTTTTAAATAAAAATGTTTAATCACAGCCCGAAATTCGTTTTTTCCATTCTCGAAATTTGTTCAAACAACTTATTTTTAAAATTCTGTAACTTTTTGTTGAAACTTTGACAGACTTACTATGAAAGATGACATATCTCACTTGCGGTTCGCCAAATAGTTTTTTACCAGACATTTCAAACAACCCTCGTATCTTTCCAATTCTGAAATGGCTCATGCTCTCAAAAATAAAAATTTTGCAAAAGTTTCTTTGCACTTAAAATGGTGCGAGTAAAGTTATAAGAACGTGAAAATCTGTTAAGAAGATGCGGTGTAATACACGGAAATGCTTTTTATTTTAACTGACAAAAGACGTAGCTGGTAAGTCAGACCTAAAATTGTTATTAAATTTTCAATTCGGGTTTTTGCAGTTGACAACTTCCTAATTGAAAAATTGGTGACATACGAAAACGTTGTTCTCTTGGCCAGTTTTTTGCTAGAAATTTATTTAACTTTGGTGCTAGTCATTATTAATTAAGTTGGAGAATGTTCCAGTTTCATAAAGTAAAGTTGTAATTACTTTTGTGGACGGTTGTAATTTAAGGTAATGAACAATTGTGCAGCTGTGTCAGGTGACCTGTTACGGCTTAAATTCGAAACGAAACATTTGTAGTTGGTTTTATTTCCGTCATTCAGGACAGCTTTGATCACGGTCATTTATCATACAAACAAGCGTCGTTGAAGCAAGGACGAAAGAATATCTGACAGTCGCCCAGATTCCGATGAAAAATAGAGTTCGATATCGTCAAAACTGACCATTAAAAGTAAAAAGCTTCCAAGTTGATTTTGAGCTAACCGTGTAGAAAACACAAATAAAATTGTATCATTCCGGCCTTTCTCGAGAAAATATTTTTTTTATGAAGGGTTGATCACTAAATGATAAATATAAACACTTAATTTTATATGACGATAAAAATGTTTGTGTACACTTAAATGCTTATAAACTCGAATAACTTATATAAACTTTTTTTAATAATAACTTTTTTTTCCTTGAATTTTTTGCTTTATTTTTCTATAATAAATACGTGAGTGTGTGAATGGCTTGTTCAGCAAATTACAACAACTATACATATTTTGCTACGCTTTGGATAATCTTAATTTAATTGATTTTTGCACCAAATGCCTCAAAAATCAAACTTTGTCTTTGAAGTCACGTGCATGTGCTTTATATAAGCTGTCCCAGAGAGTTGGAAAAGTCCTTTAAATGGTAAAAGTAAATAAAAATATATAGGAGATTGATAGATACTAATCTAGTCCATCGCCTAAAATTATTTTCAACTATACGGCGTGTCCCAAGAATAAATTACAATACAAATTTGTGTTTTTTTAAATGAAACTTGCTTTTTTGGATGTAGATTTTTTCTTTATTGGTCGATTTTGCTTAGTTTTAAAAATAAGACGGTTTTTTTGACGAAAACATGCACTTTTTAAAAATTTATTACACAAAAACTAAGACATCTAGAAGTATTTAATAATATACAACACACTTTGCATATTATGCAAAGATAAAAAATTGAAGGCGTTTGTTACATGTTCAATAACTTAAAAAATTTAAATGGAACACCTCATTTATTGTTTTTGCATTTAAAAGATTATTAAATTGTCTTTCTAAAATAATTTACTTTTAGGTGTTTATAATCGACAACTAAAAAGATATTTAACGTTAAACATTAAAAAAATAATTACTATTGTTTCAGTAGCCAAAAACTGCACAGTTGCACAAGAGATGGAAGAAATATCTTACTTAATAATCATTCTGTGTGAAACTGAATCCATTATTCTTTATTTTTACAATAAAATAATTCGAATTTTAGTATTTATAACGACTAAATGTTTTAAGTTATATAACTTTTAACAAAGTTCTTAATTTTTTAATCTTTACAAATGCAAAACACTAAAAAAATGCTACAGCTTTAAATTCTGTACTTTTTTCTTTGCAGAAGTAAAAAAAAATCTAGCTGTCTTAGTTTTTGTGTAATAAATTTTTAAAAAATGCATGTTTTCGTCAAAAGAAACGTCTTATTTCTAAGAGACATCGACAAATAAAAGTTTAGCGTAAGAACAACAAAGACAACAAACATACGGTGTTTTATTCAAAAAATCATAAGTTTGTATTGTAACTTATTTTTGGGATATGTTGTATAGTTGAAAATAATTTTAGGTGATGCACTAGATTAGTATCTATTAATGTCCTATAAAAAAAAATAATTTTACTTTTAAAGGTCACTAATGGACTTTTTCAACTCGCTGGGGCAGTCTGTATAATCGTACATAATATTAGTTTTAAACTAAAAGCTTACACTTTAAATTGATTCTGCATTAATGATAAGTTTGTTAGAAATAACTAAATACATATTTATACCGAGAGATCAAGACAATCCTTGGATCCGAAAACGTATGTCTGTGAAACGTCAAATAAAATAACAAGTCGAAAGGTAAAATGGCATGATCAAAAAGATGATGATTTTAATAACTAAATTTATGATTTATCTTCAAAAAAATGGTCCGGTTGTTATTATGCTTTGGCGACTAATTCCAAACTATTTTGCCGTTTTACCTTTTGATTTGTCATTTTATTTGGCAGTTAGTTCAAAAACAGACATACGTTTTCCAATGACTCGATTACAAATTATCTTGATCTCTCGATATGTTTTGTGTGACACACACATACACGTGAATATTAATTGCCTTAAAAAGTAACAAAATCTGAATATTTATCTAGCTTTAAAGCTGCTTTTTTGCTGGTTGTTTTCGCCTTCATTCTTTGGCGTAAATGCGGTATTTCATGACCAAAAAGGACACTAAAATGCCGCCAAACTACTCTCGGCAAGTCAAAGCGCTATGTAAAGGCTTTGTTAACGGTTTTACAGGCCTGAACGTTTAGCGTCGAGTTTTGGATAATTTAAAAAGATTTAAAATGAGGGCACAAGAAAATAGAGTTTTAAATAGTTTTATCAAATCATGCAAATTAGGAAAGGGTAAATTTACTTTTCTGGCCTTTGCAAGAATCAAGCCCTTAAAATTGCTTGCACTGATGGGGTCCCAAAAACCTGTGACCAAAGTAATGAAACACTAATGGTCACTAACGACTGCTGCTTTGACCCTAGCAACAACAGACGGTGCATCTGAAGATAACTTAATAGAACTGCTGAAAGCCTGAGGGGATATAGAAAAGGGATTTTCATTTCGAATTGCAAAGGCGGATAATATGCTAATTCTTGGTTTGCTAATATTGATTTTGTTTATTCTTGCTAATTAAAAGTAATTAAACATAACGTGTTTAAAGGGCTAGAAGCTACAACTGAAAATACTGAAATTGCAGTTTGAGAATGAAAAATACATCATATTCTTGAGCAAATGCACTAAATTTCCGTAAAACACGGATGACTTTATTAGTTTCAAGTACTGTCAAACAATAAAATGTTGTAAAAACATAAATCTAAAATTATTTTATTTTTTTTCCAAAACTAATATCTTATATTGTTTCTACGGTGCATTTAAGCTTATGTATTTCTGATGTTGAAGTTAATATACGTTTTTCTATTAAATATTTTATAAATATGTACATAAAACACACTTGCCATTTTTTTTTGTAATAATTTTTGGATGTAGTAAAATTTTTGATCCAATATTAGTGTTGAGAAAAATTTTAAAGACAACACAAGTTTTATGGTTTAAATCTCTTGTTGTCTTAGTAGCTGTAGAATTAATTTATTTCATAATATTTAATATTAACTTTAACATACTAAACAAATTTGCTGCTTAGCTCATCATGTAATATTAAATTTTAATACAATACTTATAAATATATAAAAATATCCCTTTGCATATAAGTTAAAATAGAAATAGGTCAATAAAGATGAAGATAAAATACACGACATGAAAACTTTTACAGACTTATATCGGAATTCACATACTATTGATTGTTTTTTAATACTCGTAGTTATGGTAATATTTCAAGCATATAAATTGTTGAAAAATGTTTTATATTCCAATTATAAAATTAAATTAAAATTTTCCTTGCATTTCTACTAAAAAAGACTTCATAGTTCAGCTGTTATTACAATATGTTTTTTAAAAATAATAATGAACCTTTATAGGTTTGTCTTGTAAAACTTAATAGACAAATGCAACACATTTAAAGTTAAATGTTTTTTGAAAAAATGGCCGGGCTTGCAATTAAAATAGCTTTTTTGCAAACAGTGATAGTACCTACAGATTGAAAAGTTTTATGAATTAGTAAAATTAAATTTTGTACAATTTTAATCAGAGGCAAAGAAACACTTTTTACAAATTGTAAATTTTTAAAACGTAATAACATTTTTAAAATAAATCTGAAATTTCCTAGTTAGTATTTAGACCAGTCATCCTAAAATTCCAAAGTCAATTTTGCCTAACAAGCTCCAAAAGTTTTAAAATTTCGACATAAGTTTTCGAATATACAAGGTGCGCCAACTCGCGCCCTAGATGCCATATAAGGTAAGATACCAGGAACATGGAAAAAATATTTAAAAAAAATTATCTATAAAAATTTCAAAGTTATGAGGGTTTAAAGTTTGCATTTTTGACTCTATTTATTTTTGTTGGAAAATAATTTTCCAAGTTTTTTTTGCTATAGGCTATTAAAAGAGGAAACAAGGAAGCTGTATCCTAAATTGTAACTCTGTTCAATGGTATTTGTGACTTTTATTAGCAAAATTTTTGTCCCTTAACTAAATAATTGCAAAAAAAAACATATACAAGATCATCAGTATCATTAAATAGACATAAAAAATGTCAAATGTCAAAAAATAAATGTCAAATTTTTTTGACAGAGTTTTTAAAATATTTTTTTCATGTTCCTGGTATCTTACCTTACTTAATAATTTTTTCTGAGGCGTGAGTTCTGGCGCAGCCTGTATATTAGTTGCAAATGTTCGTTATACTGTACAGACTATAATTTGAATTTGCAACCTTTGCAGACCTCCGTAGCATATTTAAAATGATAATTATGTAAATACTAATTTCATGTTTGCAAAAATATTACAAAAGTTTTGCAAATCTCCTATTACATGTTTGTTTAATAATTTTAAAAGTAATTTTTGATTTGTAACCTTTTCAAACCTTCGGAACATTTTTAAATTGAGAATAATTATTTTTAACAATGTTCCAGTCATCTCAGCAAATTGCGAATTTAGATGTTTTTTTTGACCTTATGTCTGATTTTGAAAACTTTTGCTTTTTTTGTCCTAGATGACTGGCCTATTTAATGGTATTCCTGAAAGACCTTCTTCGACCTAAAAAATGAAACGAGACACAAGGTCAACAAAATTTGAACTTTGAAATTCACCATCCACATTTCATCAATCTAAAAATTCATTTTTGAAACCATTTGGGAAAATAAATGTATTATTCGTTTTTTCAAATTTATGTTTTGATATTGATCTGTTTCCGCCAAACACAAAAATCATTATTTCTTCACAATCAATTTTTTTTTCAAAGTGTGTAGCACAAGATATTAAAACCTAACTGTTTCACCATGAAGATTAATGACAACGTATAGAAATTGACAAGTGTTCGACCTAGACAATGTTCAAAGAGACGTCGCAGGATGGCACTTTAAAAATAATGCGGTCGAAGGATAAATGAGTATCGAGGACGTGAATGTGAGTGAACGACAGCGACGTCCGCTTCGATAGGCACTTTGGAGGTACGTCGCGACGCGTGGCATCGCCCCTATAATACGTCACCTGCAGACGCAACAGACGTTAGATGGCGTATCATCAAAACACTATTTGGCACACAACTGTATCATCAGCGTCATTCACTCAATACAGAATGTTGTATGACAAATCAATCTTCGCTACAGAATATCTAATTTACAGCGAATCAAGCATGGACATGGAGGATAACTTATTCAAATTGTAATGACAACGTGCTGAAATCGATTATTCACCCGAGAGTACCGCCAATACAAACGCGAAATGAAATGTAAAATTTGAACAATATGTAATATGTTATTTGCTGTAGTAGAAAACAAAATAAAACTGCAGTAATTAAAAACTATTTAATTGAAATCATTTTTACTTTTCTTATCATGTAAACAGCATATCTCGAGAACGATAAGAGCTAGAAACTTGAAATTTGGTATGTAGGTTACTTGTAGCAAGGGGACGTAGCACGAAACAATTGGTAAAAATCGGTCGCACAAATTTATACGGTTGAAGAAACAATAAATTCATGAGAATACAAACTATTTAGTATCATAAAATATACTTTATTAAACGGTAATAATAAAAATAATGGGTACCGAACTAAAAAAAACTACACCCCAGACTCGAACCCGCGACAACTATGATCTATTTCGCGTGTAATCTGGCGTTATTAGGATGTTTTCCAAATAAGTAGGATAAGGAAAGTCGTGTGATGTTCATACCAGATTTTTTAGGATAAATCTATCAAGTGTCCGATTTCAATCGCGAACATAGGGATTTAACATGGTATTGTTTATTTTTGCAACGTCGTAAATGTAACAAAAGTATCAAATTGCTGCCATTGGCCAAACACATGTTAAACAGAATTTACCGATTAAATTGTTGAAACATAACTACAAATAATAATTTGTGCAATAACAATGGATAGAAATACTTTGGAGCACAGTCGAAAAGCCCACAAGTTTTTCAAAAAACTACTTTTTGTAAATTGTTGGTTAAACAATGAGCGCTTATAGCGGCAAAGTGCCAATTGTGTGATGCATTTCCGGCGATAATAAATAATAATTATAGAAATATTAATAAAACTTACTCGCAGCAAAGAGTTTCGAAGATGATTTTATATAATGACGAAGGAAGTGTTTCAGCTAAGAGAGAAAGTCAAAAATCAACACTTCTTGCAGAAATTGAAGTAAATAGTCTAAATAATAATATGTCTAATTTTTCTTTATTTTTCTGGTTCGTTTTTAAAAATTCACTCTGTATATTTTTCAAGTTGATATTTTTTTTTTGGAAATTCGAGTTTATGTTTACATTTTTTAATAAAGTTGTTTATTTGCATAGAAGTTTTTATTGTAATATGTAGCAAATGGAATAAATGTATCAAAAACGAGCATGTAGCAAATTAAGTAGTAATTGTATAATAATACATTGTTACCCAACCCTGGTGATGGTTGTACCTATCAAAAGATAAAATTATTTCGCGTCAAATGATTACAAAAATAAGAATAAAAATAGTATTTTTACTTTAAAATACAATTATTTTCAAATTTATCAATACGTGAAGTAAAATTTAGTTGGAGTTAAATAAAATGAATAATTGCTCCAATGCAGAAAGGCTACTATGTTCAAAACGTATTTGTTGTTTTTTTATTACTTTATACTTTTGTTGTTTTTAATAAAAACCAATAAATTCTTGATTACTAGATACCTACATATTTTATTATTAAAGAAATTGCAAAATACTTAAAAATCGCATTCAACATTACTTTCATATGTTTGAGTTTGAGACCGGACACCCAGTGTAAAAGTTAATCCTAAAAAATATTTAATAAAAAATTCATATCCTTGATTAATACAAAGTGGTTATAAATGATTTTCATCTAGCCAGCTGTGAATTTTCCATGTAAAATAAAAAATGCCGCTTTACGAAAATAGGGGTACCTACTTGTTTTAACTCAAAATTAATAAATCGCCGTTTACTAAGCGTCCACTTCGAAAATAGACTTCAATTATAAACTTGTTTTCTTAAAAAAAGTATACATTATTGTCAATTATTATTGGAAATTAGTTGAAACAACAAAAGTTTAATTAACAACTATTTATTTATTAATTAATAAGTGACACTAATGACAGAACTAGAGCTTTCAAAAAAAAGTAGAGCGGCACAAATAAAGTTACATGCAAAAAAATTCCAAAGCTGGCTAAATGAAAATCATTTATAAGCACTCTATATAGTAAGTACACCTAGATGTGTTACAATAAACGCATTTGTTTTTGAACAACACAAAATCAAACTTTCAGTAAATCAAAACTAAATTATAAACAATGGAAATTGCATAATTGAGCATAATTTTAATGATCAAATATTTATTACAAATATAAGATGCTCGGTCGCGAAAATTATCTAACCAGAACTATTTTTTTCGTCCAGAATCTGATTTATATTTTTCTCATTTAAATTTAAATATTTACTTTTTCATAAGTTGGTGTCATATTTATTAAAATAGGCTGCAAAATAGGAAAATTAAAATTTAAAAATACATGCAAAAATTAAATTTGCTATTTATTACATTTTTTTAATTTCAGTGTTAAGTTTATGATAGTACTGTTTACTACGAGTAATAAGCATAAATAATAATAAATTATGGTTGCTTGTGAAGTGACTTTAGTTAATAAATAAAATACAATTAATAATTAAATTATTAATTAACAAAGTTTGACATGACATTTTTAACTTACCAATAAAATTAAAAATTAAATGTAACAATGGTTGAAGCAATAAGAAATAAATAAATTTTTCTCTGAGAATCTCACATTTATTCGATAATGTGCCAAAATTAGAATAAAATCGGCCAATCTAGATTAGAATTATTTTTATTCTGTTTGGCACTTACCCAAATTATCATTAAATTGCTTTTCTTCATTTACAGTACAATACATTTTGTACTATGCGTTGTATTCTATTGATACTGTCAAAATTGATTCAAACATTTTTTATTTTTATTAAAACATTGATAACGATTTGTAAATCGTAATGTATCAACAAAATTAGTTCTTGTAAACCTTGTGTCTCTTCTTTAATATTTTTTTTAGTCAAGACTGCGAAACATGAGAAGAAATCTGACTTTCTCGAGGGTCAAGCGCTCTGTTCTCAAGAAGTGTCATTACATATTTGCCGGAGGGAGGTTTGTGAAGAAGCAGCTCGTAAATAATCTCTTTTTTTTATTTATGAAACAAATGATGGAAGAGACAAATTATAGGAAAGGTTTTTTCACGAAATTTATGTTCTTCACCTTACATAATTTATCATGCGTTTTCGCAAAATCTTTGTAAATGTAATAGGTAGTGTTACACATAATGGAGCTTATTAAACCGCAAGCTTCATAACGACGTTTGTTTTCAACGCATTTCTGAATTAGAATAATTGAAAGTCAAATGTTAGAACCGAGTAAATTGTTAAATGCTTTCGGACAATTATTCAATTAACAAAATCTGGTAACATTTCCGTGGCCGAAAGGCAAGGAAAGATAATTAATGTTAGATGAGTCTTGTGTCATTAGTTGTGAGAAGAACATCTTGTCATAGTTGAACTCAAATGCTCGTATTTGGTGTGACCTTATTTTAACGTATCAAACATTAAGGAATCCTTGCTCTATCTTGAACCACATTGTTACTATTTAATGAAGATCACAGATTACGAGGTCACTCGAACAAACTCAATAGACAGCTTGATAAAGGTTTTTTTGGTCTACCCAAAAAGTGAATGTTCGTGTAATTAAAGTGATAGTTATTTTATTGAAGCGGAACAAATAAAAATATCCTTTTGAATGGTGATGTATTGTTTTCAGCCGTATTTGCAACTGTAGTCAATACATACATACAGGGTGACCCAGGGGTTCGTGCACGCTCTATAACTTTTTTTCTATCCAAGTTATCGACATGATTTTTTAACGATAGATCCAACAATGAGGCTCATTATAAAAATATTTCTATTTATATACAGGGTGTCCCAAATAAGATACAAAACTAAGTTCCGTTTTTTTAAATGTAAACCACAATTTTTTATTACATATCTGTATTCGCCACTAAATTGTCAATATAACGCACCTTGGTTTCGTAGACTTACCTGCAATAGTTTTTGACTTATGCCAATTTATGTGTCGAAATTGCATCGTGCATAGGACTCACAAAAAAATTCATAACTTCAAAACTATTCAAGACAACTTAACCAATTTTTTTCCAGTCGATTCCTTAAGCTTTAGTTCATCTTTTGAGAAAAAGGCAAACTCGGAGTCGATGTTCCATCGCCTACTACGATTTTTTTTAAATGACAAAATACAAATGGCAATAACTCGATTTTTTTAAATACAACACTCTATATTTTATTGCATCATTACATGGCATTTTTTATGAGCTTTTTGTCGATGTAGGGTTTATGGGGTTTACTTTGTAAAATTTGTACGATTTTTGCAAAATAAGAAATGTTGATGGTTTTTTTCTAAAAAAAAGGAATCGAGGCTGCTTTCGTAAAATTTGACACTTTCGTGTACTTTTAATAATTGTACACATCTAATTGTCAATAATGAATTTCACTCGTGAAGAATTAGTGAATATGGTTTACTGTATTGGTGTAGAGCACAGAAATCCTTTATTAGCAAGCAAAATGTATATAGGCAGAGGAGGTACTACTCACAGGCCCGCACGATCTCCATACCTTACTCCCATCGATTTTTTTCTTTGGGGGTACGTGAAAGAAAGAGTTTTCAGAGATCGTCCAACAACTGCAGATGATATGAAAAACAGGATCACGGAAGCCTTACATTCAGTTGATGGAGCAATGCTTGCTAGAGTTTGGAGCTCATTTACTAAAAGACTTGGTGGAACATGACCTATTTGAGCAGTTTTTATAACTAACCTTTTCTCAAAATTTTTACATTGTTTTCTTTTAATCATTCTTTCCTATTTTTGTAAAGATTACTAAGATTGTTTCCTTTATTGTGATGTACTCCTGTTTCTATTACAATTTCATTTTATTGAAACACATTTTTTTCAGAATTGCATATATGTGTCAAACGATAACGGCCTACTCGATTTTTTTTACAGAATAAAATCATCAACATTATTTATTTTGCAAAAATCTCATAAATTTTACAAAGTAGACCCTATGAATCCTATATCGACAAAGAGCTAATAAAAAATGCCATGCAATGATGCAATAAAATATAGAGTGTTGTATTTAAAAAAGTCGAGTTATTGCCAATTGTATTTTGTCATTTTCAAAAAATCATAGTACGCGATGGAACATCGACTCCGAGTTTGTCTTTATCTCAGAAGACGCGCTAAAGCTTAAGGAATCAACAGGAAAATGTTGGTTAAATTATCTTGAATAGTTTTGACGTTATGAATTTTTTTGTGGGTCGATGCACGATGTAATTTTGACACATAAATTGGCATAAGTCAGAAACTATTGCAGGTAAGTCTAAGAAACCAAGATGCGTTATATTGACAATTTAGTGGCGAATCCAGAAATGTAATAAAAAATTGGGGTTTTCATTAAAAAAAAACAAAACTTAGTTGTGTATCTTATTTGGGACGTCCTGTATATAAATAGAAATATTTTTATAATGTGCTTCATTGTTGTACCTATTCTTTAAAAAAAAATCATGTCGATAACTTCGATAGAAAAAAAGTTGTTGAGCATGCACGCACCCCTGGGTCACCCTGTATTTACAATACTAAACGCATTCCAGCAATATAAATTTTAGAAAAGAATATTCAAATACAGTGTTATTCACGAGAGGGGTACTTCTGAATTTTTTTGTGCAACCAACAATACCAATATCACAAACTGCTAAATTAAATACCAGGTGAATAAAAAGTATGGAACCAAACGTTTTTGCTTAAACTATTTATTTTTTGAAAAAACTAATTGATGAGTGATAAAGTACTATAAAATTATGATGATTTAACAAGAATAAAATTTTTCGATATTTCCTTTTGTTTATGAGTTCTACAAAAAAAAATATTTTTTTAAATGGCAACCCACTATAAAATAATTTTTCTCATAAAAGCTATACTCTAAGGATTACAACTATCTGCTTTATATTTAATTTTTTCAAAAAAAAAATTTTCACAAAAATTGCAATTTTGACAAAAAAATTGCATAACTCAAAAACAAAATAAAATTTCGTTATGAAAATACGATCACATTTTTTATATTACTTTAATTTATATTAATTATTATTTTCTGGGGGCAAATGATTAAAAATAAAACTGCTTGGTTCCATACTTTATATTCACCCTGTATGTTATTTCTTTTTAATTAGAAATAAAAGTAAATTGGACATATTTGCTGGAATTGTCAGATTAACAGATAACCTACATTTATTCAAAATATACCAATAAATTAACAAGTTAAGTTAATGTAAAAGGTGTTGTCTACCAAACTATAACAAAACATATCGGATTGTTTAAGGGATGATTTCTTTTGCTTTAATGTCAAAGAGACAAGACTAATAATAGCCATCGTGGATTCAGTTATAATTATTTTCAAATTTTGAAATCAAGGAATTGTTGCAATATGTATAATGGGTTGCGGCAAAAAAATCAGTAATACCCCTCTTGTAAATAACCCTGTATTATGTTGTTTTATCGTTTAAGTAGAATTTTATAGTATTTATTTTTAATGATAGGGAGTTATCACCCTTCCACACTAAAATAACAATAAGGGTAAACTTGGATAAAACCTGTTAAATTCTTTATCGTAATGCTAAAATCATAACGGGACACGATATTTCGAACAAAATAACGTATGAATTTGTAGTTATTTGAGGTATTAGAGGGGAGGAAAGTGTATCTTTTCCTCCCACATATGGAAAAGACACATTCCTTCAATGTAAAACATACAGGGTGAATATAAAGTATGGAACCAAGCGGTTTTATTTTTAATCATTTGCCTCCAGAAAATAATAATTAATATAAATTAAAGTAATATAAAATATGTGAACGTATTTTTAGAACGAAATTTTGTTTTGTTTTTGAGTTATGCGATTTTTTTTTGTCAAACTTGCAATTTATGTGAAAAAATTTTTTTGAAAAAATTAAAAATAAAGCAGATAGTTGTAATCCTTAGAGTATAGCTTTTATGAGAAAAATGATTTTATAGTGGGTTGACATTTAAAAAAATATTTTTTTTTGTAGAACTCAAAAACAAAAGGAAATTTCGAAAAATTTTATTCTCGTTAAATTATCACATTTTTATAGTACTTTATCACTCATGAATAGTTTGTTCAAAAAATAAATAGTTTAAACAAAAAACGTTTGGTTCCATACTTTTTATTCACCTGGTATAACTTTTCTTACTAACTAACAATTTCTCTTGATATCCTAGTTTTGCCATTAAATCTAGCAGCATGTTTTTACGTTTCTATAGGAAAAGGTAAATTTTTTATCTCCCTGATACATATACAGTATGTCTCCGAATTGAGTTTATAAGAGGAAAAATATTTTATCTTTGATTTTAAGCCAAAACTGCAAAGAAAAAACAAAACGGGCTTCATTATTCTGTCTCAGTGGAAAGAAAAGTTCTTTTTGTAAACTCAATCGGGGACATATTGTAGGTATTTTTGCTAATTTTGTCAGATATGGGAGAAAATACCCAATGTTTGCGTCTCTGGGAGGTAATTGGCCACTTTCCTTTCTGAAATTGGGGTGTAAAAACTTACTTTCTGTTAGGGTAATAGGAAACGGTAACTTAAATCCAGCAAACGTATTAAAGTGTAACGTCATTTTTGGCGTTTTAAATTTAATTTTAATTTTTAAATTTTAAATTTAGAATTTTTGACGTATTAAAATTGTGTGAATTTCATGACAGGTTTTCAAAAACCGAAACAAAAAATCGGCTATGTTTTTAGCGGATGATGATTTAACTCTTTTTTGAGAGGGGTTGTTCAAAATCCATACGAAGAGTATGCTTGCTGGAAAATCGTTCACTGGAATATGTGCAGAACAAGTGAAAAACTTTGTAATAATTTTTATTTTTTAATAATGTATGGAGTAAACCACGAGTAAGGTAAATTTTGAAAATGTCATTTTTCTTATGTCACTAAAATAACGTCAGTTAACAATCAAGGATAACTTTCAAATTGACTCAACGCAAAACTTCAAATATCGTATTATAGTCTGTTTAACAAACAGATAGAGTAATAAAATAAAAGGGTGGATTTTTCGTGAGACCCAGAAACCTCTACAATGTATGTACAAGAGTAAAACATTTAACTAGACCCTAAGTAATTAAACTACTTAACTTATGAAACAATAACAATCTATTACAACGACCAAATCCAGCACACGCTATTTTACAAGTGAAAATATTTTATTAAAAATTATCAAAAAACTAACAAACAGTAGTTTAAAGCGTGTTTAAGCAAATTACTTAGTGAATTAATGTTGATTACGTTGCTCGGTTTATTGATTCAGATAAAAGTGAATAAAACAATTTAGCAATCTTGTTAAAGTCATTTCAGTATTACAGTTATTGACATTTCATTTACGTTCAATATTTCGTGCATTAAAAACACAATACTGCGTCAAACATATTTAGCATCACAAAAACGATGGCCATTAACTGTGTAATTTCAGTCATATCCAAAACTGAAACGTTTACTGATAAATCTTCCTAAACAATAAATTTTAAACTCACGTCAAAAACTATGGATATTTTCTGCAACGATGCACGATGTTTATTTCAACAAACTATTTTCGATGTTTTTTCAGGGGGCTGAATTTGTCTGATTTTAATTTTCCGTTCATTGTTTCATGATTTAAATTTATTTTACGTCGTTTCTTACCACTGCAGATTGTCGTTCTCGAGAAAGGACGTGTACAAATACAAAATCTAGATATCTCAAGTGAAAAGTGTTCCAACCGTGGGGAACTAAATTATATTATCTTAGGGTATTTTGTTTCTTTTTGTTGTCCTCATGGGTAGGCCATCTCGGAGATGATGTTTTACAATTGCGTTGATACTGTTAGTGAGCAAATTCGCACTGACACAAACGAATAAAAAAAATTACTCCAACTTAATTTATGTGTACGCTTATTTGAATTTAAACAGAAAATTAATGAACGCGAACTCTAGAACAAATTATGGAAACTGTAATATTGTTTCGCTTGAATTATACATGTATAATTATTACCGAATTTGTATGCATAGTTGTTGTCCAGAATTTATTACTGTTTTGTATAATATTATTAAGTTTGCAGCTTTCTAAACCATCGCTTCACATAATTGTAAATCGCTCTACAATTTATACCACTGCCACAACAAATCTGTAATCGAATTTTCTTCAATCTGGCCCAATTGCACTTACCTAATGCCCTCAAACGGGTTAGTTCAAGACACATTCGCATGTCTCCAATTGACTCACTCGGTTTTATGCCATGAACTACGTAAACAAATTTACATTCGACTCAAAGGAGCCGAATACTTAAGTTTTATGAATTTCGATGTCATCCTTATGGAAGGAGACTGTCTTCGAGTTTCAGCGAGTTATAAAATTAAACATGAGTGTGTGTGGAATATGCTTAGAATAAACTTCATGAGATACCTGGAACTAGTACAGCTGATTTAACCAAACTTTGCCAGTTCTGTGGAAGATGTTTAGCGGTGAACCAACATCACATTTTAGACATTTGACAATATTATGACAGTTTGTATCAAATCAACACACAATCGGAGTTTTAATCCGTTTAATTCATGTCGCATAAGTGTTTTAACAATTGCATTGTAAAAATGAAAAATCTAGACCATCTATTTTAATGTTGCTATGTCTTTTCAAAAGTTAAACTAGTACTTAAACCACCGTCTCCTTAATCAAATGTATCAGTATCCCGCCTGGGCATTTCGTAAAAAATGCATTGGAGCAGTGATTCCAATTTTTTCTTAGTTACGGGGGTTACTAAGGAAAAACTGAATAATTTTTAATTATTAACGAAAAATAACGCAATTAATAAAAGCTGGGAAGGAAGGATACAACAAAACAAGATACGTCAGGGAGAATTGATATTATGAGGTTGAACCCTTTAAGTTAAACAACTGGATTTGTCAAAAATTTTCCCCAGATTAAAGCGCCAACGGGAATCAGTTGAACTCAAAAAATGCCCAGGCGAGAAAAGGATTATTTCTATGGAGACGGCGATGACTTAAACAAAAATTTTATACAGGCTGTTCCACGAGTAATAATGAACCTGAATTTTTTTTTGAAACAATCAACATTAATAGTAACATAGTTAATAGTATACAGGGTAGTAAGTCAAGTAAGGTAAGATACCAGGAACATGAAAAAAATGTTTAAAAAATTCTATCTGTCAAAAAATTTTGACATTTATTTTGACATTTTTTTATATCTATTTAATGATACTGATGATCTTGTATATGTTTTTTTACAATTATTTAGTAAAGGGACAAAAATTTTGCCAATAAAAGCCACAAATAACATTGAACAGAGTTACAATTTAGGATACAGCTTCCTTGTTTCCTCTTTTAATAGCCTATAGCAAAAAAACTTTGAAAATTATTTTTCCAATAGAAATAAATAGAGTCAAAGTACAAACTTTAAACCCTCATAACTTCGAAATTTTTATAGATAAAATTTTTTTAACGTTTTTTCCATGTTCCTGGTATTTTACCTTATATGGCATTTTTCTCTAGGGCGCGACTTCTGGCGCACCCTGTATAGTAATCGTATTTTAATTTTTGACAGTCAAGATGACTATTCCAGTTTAAGAAAGTTTATCTATTTGGATATCGCGCTGGATAGAAACGTGCAAAGCGTTTTTTAAATATTCTCCATAAATGAGAATCTTAAATAATAATTCACACAAAATTCTCAAGGGTGTGATTTTTTTTTAATTAAAATTGAAGTGTGCAGTTTGGTCACTATGTTTAATTTATTAAAAACTAAATATTTTAATATCCACGTTGTCTTTGAAATGTAATGTTGGTTGTTTCAAAAAAATTTTCAGGCTCATTATTACTCGTGGGGCACCCTGTATGTCTGTAGATTGAGACTTCTCTAAATGTGATCGGAATATTAGCTTTTAAAAACTGACTTTTTTTGCAAATTCATAATTTTTTTTAGAAGGCAATACAATAAAGTACTGTAACTTCAGACCATTTTTGTTTTTTAGGGAATAATTATAAATTTGCTCAAGTAAAAACACAGCCCTTGGTTCTAAGTCCTTTGCATCTGACTCAATTTGTCAATTTTTTCCTGCATTTTCTTTTTTTCAAGTTTATTTTTGTACAGCTTATGCAGTTTTTGAAATCTTATATTTGCTTCCTGTAACTTTTTTTCTAAATTTTGAATTGTACTCGTATCTAGTAAGACAAATTTATCTTCCGAACTTATTGCATCTGGACCATTTTTTAAATCAAAATCATGAGTATCACCTACTTTTAAATCGCTTTGTTGATCAAAATCTAATCGAAATTAACTTGAAATTAAATAATGTTTGTCAAATGAGTCTAGAGGTTGGAGACACGGCTTACGTTCTGAATTAATAGAAGTGGTAAAGATTATCTGAAAACGATTAATTCTTTTGGTAAGATTTTTTTGCTTTTATAATAGCTCGTTATTTCATAGAGTTGTCGACAAATCACGGAATTTGGGGGTATATTGCCAATGGTACCAAATATTCTCTTAATCCATTCGTTTTTGTGATTTCTACTTTTTGGAAATTTATGTAAAGTAACATCCTTTTTCTCCCCTTGTCCGCAATTTAAAACACAGCAAGTTTAGATACTTGGCATTTTAAGAATTATAATGTATTGTCTGAAACAATGATACTATTGATACTGCGCTTCTTAAGCTGAAAAAATAGATTGGTTGTGTGACAGATCAATATTTGATTAAATATGTCAATAATTGCCACATTTAATTTCATGCAAATTTTCAAATTTCACTAATTTTGGCCTATTGCAAAGACTTTATTACTGTCAGTCAACGCAGACGACGATTATAATAAAAAAACAACAAAACGGATTTAATTTACGATTTTTTTTTTGAAATGAGTGAATAGGCCTCTGTGAATCCTCCGATGAAAAAGATAATTCACCCATAGAGCTCCAATATTTCCCCAAAAATTTTTACAAAGTTAGGAAGTCGTCATCACGATCCAAATAAATTTCAACAAGTACGAGTAGTATGCTAATACCCAATTAATTTTGGGTCAATTTTCTCCCTCTAAAAGATCAATAAGAGTTTACGCAACAGGCCAACGTTCAGTCTATTATACAATAACAGACTAATAGCGTTATATTTATTAAATTAGCGTAGAAACTTAGTACAAGCAACGCTTTTTGCGAACAAGAACAAAGGGAAACGACTAAATATACCCATCAGGAATGGTTGACTGTATTTTTTCTAAAAGCAGTTTGTTATTTTTCAGTATGTGCATTGTGTCTCTAATCCTTTATCAATTATTCAAGTTAAAATACACTCGTAAAACTTTATGTTCAAGAAAATAGCTGTATACTATTCAATTATTTACTTTCTTCCAGCAAGTATTGAGAATTGCTGCAATAATTTTAAAGTTATCAACATCCGTTTCAGTAACTGATTTACGACTTGTTTTAGAAAGCAGTCGTATGATTGAGTTACATTGTGAATACACCAATTTAGACTTAAATTAATAATTGCTGTTATTATACCAAAATCTATTTAAGTATACTTGTTTTATACCTTAGTTATCCAGAAACACAAATTATTCTCTGACCCAATTTTGTGTTTTGAAGAAGCTTAATGATAATAATAATGATAATAATAGGCCTTTATTAGAAAAAATAAATAATTAAAATAAAATACAAACTCTATGGGTCGAAGTCTAGCCGAAGGCTCCACAACTCAATCCCAAAATAAAAAAATAGATATGTATTTATATAATAATAATAATAATTAAAAATAAAAATGAAATAACAAAAAAAATATATCAAAATTGACTACTAAGCTCAACCGCAGAATAATTAAAAAAACATATAAAAAAAATATATCATAATTAACATTAACATTAGGTAAACTAATTACTGTTAACCATGTGAAAACAAGAAATTTTGTAGAGTGTACGAAATTTATTCACCGAAACATTTAACTCAAAAATAGCAGTAGAATTAAAAACTTGGATACCATTATAAACTAAAGAACGTTGACTAAAGTGAGGCATAGAAATTTTAGTATCATGACGAATGTTGACATTATGCATGCTTTTTCTAAATCTAAATTTTTTTCTAAGGTAAGCTGGAGACGAAGTTGTCATAAGTGAGACATGATCGTATTTTTTTAAGCCAAATATGAACCTACAACAGCTAATTTGGATTTTTTGTAATTTGTATTTTGTGATATTGTCTAAACAGGGATAATATAAGATTAAGTAGTATTTCATAAATGATATAACTAAGCTTTCTCTCAACTTTCGTAATTTAAAATTTAGAATTAAATAGTTTGCGTATAATAATTTAAGGGAAGAATAAGATTTTTTAGGACCATATTAACGTGAGACTTAAAACGAAAATCATCATCTAATATGACTCCTAAGTGTTTAATTGAATCAGACACAAGAATTTTTAAATTATTAAGAACAATATTTAATTGATTTTTAATTAGCATTGTTGCTAGCGAAGCATATAGCTGTACATTTATCGGAATTAAGTTGTAAGTTCATTTGCATACATAATTTCGAAATTAGATCTAAGTCGGCATTAATTTATATGCATTTGATGTCATGCTTACAGTGGCAGACACAAAATTTTGGACATCAAATTTATGTCAGTTTAAGAAATGTCAAATAAACCACGCTTTATTGTCATTATGATCGACGTTTGAAACTAAAATTTTAAAGTTTTAGTTGAAATTCATTTTTAGCGAGCAATTTTCCGAAACAATAATTTCAGCAATACGTTGTTATATAAGTTCAATAAATTATTTTGATCTGTTGTCATTTTTTCTCTGTCAGGATAAAAATTATAAAAACCGAAAGTAAGGTTAGTTGCATAAGTCGAATGACAAATCGTCCAAAATTCCTTGTCCGCTATTGTACCATCGAGTTTTTTTTTTGTTATATTATTTCAATATGAAACAATGAAGCTTATAGCATAATTAATCAAATAATTGTTTATAAAACTTTGTATCTGAAAACTGAATTGTACCAACTATTCAGACAAAATAAAAAATGTAATAAATAAGGCTCGGATTATATGCAAAGTGCATATTTGTTATTAAAGGGTATATCAACAAAATTGTAAGTTTTTTATGCATATCTAATGTTTTTTGATCAAAATAAGCCAATTAAAAAATGCATATTTTGCATATTTTGGCAACTTTGTGCATATTTTATGAAATATTGCATATTTGTGCATATTTTTTTCAAATCACAAATTTCGGATTAAAAATTGAACAGTTTAAAAAATGATCCGATTAAAAATGTCTTAAAGAGAAAACAACCGGTAATTCGTAAGCTGGACTCAAAGAATTAGTGTCCTGCTAAGTGTTTCCTTTTTAGATTCGTTTTATACAGAGTGAATATAAAGTTTGGAACCGAGCGTTTTTTTTTTAATTATTTGTCCCCAGAAAATAATAATTAATATAAATTAAAGTTACAAAATGTGATCGTATTTGAGAACGAAATTTTGTATTTTTTTTGTCAAAATTGCAATTTATGTAAAAAATTGAAAAAATTTATTTTTGATAAAACATCACAGTACTTTATCATTCACCAGTTTTTCCAAAAAAAAATAATAGTTTACACAAAAACGTTTGGTTTTATACTTTTTATTCACCTAGTATGGCAATAATAAGTAGTTGCCTGCAAATGAATTTTAACGAAATTGTTTAAAGTGATGTGATCTGAGAAGTACAAATTTCTTAGAAAAGCTTAATTACTAGGTTATTAAAATGGCTTGTTTGGGGCAAAACCATTTTATTTATTCTCTTTGGTTCACCGTGTGCAGTCCGAAAATACTAAGTTTAGTCTACTGGAGGAAAATAAAATTATCCCAAATTTGATTTTTTATTGTTAAATGTTTTGCATATCGATGCATATTTGGCATATATTGGAGCATATTTCTTAATATCTTGAGCATATTTTTGTGAAAATACGTGCATATATATGGGCATATTTCGTGCATATAATCCGAGCCTTAATAATAAACCTTTATTAGACATTTGATCGATAAAATAAAAACTCTGCACTTGATGTAAAACTGTTAACTTGTTGGTTTTAATGTGGCGTAAAGTTATACTTCTCAGCTTGCAAAGTCGGTTAGGTGAATTTCTTAGTTATTTAAAACCTTTGCATTACGTCGTTTCTACAATCACATAACCTCAATAAAAACCACTAGCGCCTACAAAGGTGGCAGTTTACGAACCTATGAATATTTTGTTACAAATCCTGGGAATTCGGGCAACACGTTTCGAAATAAATTATGTGACGGTCGTCGTTATTCGCATTCTCCCGAGTTTCTCGCATTAGAGCATCGATAACGTAAAACAAAGAAATAAACTCGATGAATAATATTTTTGTCGTGAAAATTTAATTTGTCACACATTCAACATTGTTTACTTTTTCATAAACTGCAAAGCCAATTTTCGATGAAATGTTTTGTTTTGCAATTAAATTTAATTTTTATGGTGGAGGTTGTAAAATGTTGCGACAAAAGTGTGTCGAGGGTGCGAAAGTTTCGGAAACAATTTAAACAACTTAGATTAGTTAGTTAATTTACTTTAATCTCGACGTGCAGGAGCAAAAGACAGTGCCCACATCGTATGCACCTACATGTTTACAACGACGTAAATTTCATTTGAAGCAAACTAACTGAACCGTTGAGAAATTCAAATTATTAAATAGCGCAAGAAGGAACTTTAAGCGAACCCTTAGGGTTTCATCATTAGTAATATGTATGCTCGAGAAGGTTTAAGTACTTAATCTATAACATACATTCTGTTAACACCTTAAAAAGGATATTAGGAAGCACGGTTCAAGAGATCACGTTTAGGTTATATGGTGTATTTGCAAATTTTATAGCAATAGAAAAAGTAATGGGCTCATACTTCCCTTTCTACTTAATATTCGAAGAAAGTCATCCACGATGGTGAGAAATATTCACAGGAGACCTACATCAGAGACTGGCAATTCCTTTCATTGATTTTTTCTTTGCCCCAAAGAAACTCATAAATTTGAACTTGTCGGTAACTTTATTGTCTCTTTTTCTGTTTACATGAGTTATTTTATAAACACATTAGTTAAAGTGTTTATTCTTACATATCGTGAATAACACATAAGTTGAGCTAAAGCTTTCCCAACTTATAATTCAGTTCAAACTTTCAAAGAAACACACCTTAAAGTGCTCCAAACAAGATTTTAAACTATATAGACTTCTGGTGGTGAAATATACTTTTTCAAAGAATAGTACTTTAAAACTTGTGAGTCTATTATTAATTTGTAACAAACTGACTGATAATAAAAAATTAATTAGATTACATTTTACTTTTGCGGGTATTGAGTGCTTTCTTTAGATTGAAAATTCTCTTTCACCAGAACTGAAAGTAAAAGTAACACCTTTATAAATATTTTATATTAAATGAAAGTTAAAAGAGGTGCCAGTTTCGTGTTTTAAGCATCCTTCCAGTTGTGGAAACCGAAAATTTTAATTTTTTCAGTTAATTGAGTAAAGTAGGTATATAAACCGAACAGCAGCTGGAGGAACGGATCTGCAACTTAACAAAGTTTAATTGGCAAGTAAGAGTGAGAAAATGTCTTCTTTAAAATTAATTCATATAAAAAGCGAACAATTTTCACGTTTTACAAAGTTTCGTATCCCATGAAAATTGGAAGTACATAATTGAATCGATGTTGGAATTGCGGTCTGTAATCAAAGTGCTTTCTGCTTTCTGGTTCTTTCTAATGGCATCGGCGGCACGTGAATTTCAATAAGATACTGAAAGACAGCAAAATTTTAAAATCAGGTCTCATACTTGCAACTTCAGGAAAAATTCTTTCCGCAATATCGCAAGCAATTCTAAATTTTACGATGGTGCACTGAGTTTACCTTCTGCTTTCAATATTAAAGCTTAGATACTATTTATAATGCTCTTACAACGTTAAAATCCACCATAAATGCCCAGACTCAACAGGACACTACACGTGGCTTCAACATTACCAAAGTTTATAAGCTGGGGATAGTTTGAGTTAAAAGCTGTGTTGAAGCGCTTTGTTGAAATTATTAGTTGTCTAACTATTCTTGATTAACAGAAATTCCAAAATTAGTATTTTACTACTTGACAATGTAATACCAAATTAAAACATAATTGCTTATTTTTTCCAAGATAATTGCTCAAAAATTTATTTAGTACTTATTTTTTTTCAATTATTTTTCTAACATCGATAAAAATACTTATATTCTATGTAATTTTGTTCAGAAAATCTAAAAATGATCACCAAAATTCTCAATCACGTAAGGTTTTTTTTGTTATTTTTGTTTTCATATTTAAAGAGTGGTCGAAGTAATCATTTATATTCACGATTTAGACTTATTTGAAAAAATGCATTAAAGCATTTTTAATTCAAACTACACTAGACTGAACACTAGATAAACACAGATTTAAAAAAGAAATATTTTCTTTTTGTCTTTTATGAGGAGTCTATTTTTTGCAGATACCTGTAGAAGTTCCCCATCTTTTTCGAATCTCATACATATCTTGATTCCTTTTTTTCATGGCACTGATATCTTGATGAAAATGCTCTTGTTTATCACTTTACAGTCTTTAAGTTTTGTAAAAAGAAATCGAATCGAAAAATACACTTTTAGAGATGATGTGTTTTACAATTTTCTAATAGTTTTTAGAATAATATTCATTTCTATTACAGCTAATAAATATGTGGACTACACTTTAAAAAAAAAATCAAGCAGTTAAATAATTCTTAGGTATTTAATTTTTGCACAAAAACTTTATTATTCCTGATTTGAAGTCTTTCTCGGATTTTCGCATCACTTACGAGTACTTTAAAAAGGCAATTTTGTCTTAGATACATAAAGGATTCATTTTCTTATTTGCTTAGACGGAAAATAAATTGATTTGCGATTACAAATCAGTAGTAAAAGATGAAATTTAAATTTATTTCTCATAATAATGGCCTAGGTTAATGTTTATCAAAAAAAATTATTAATAAAAAATGAGACGTGGTGGAACTTTTAATTTTTTACCATTATAAGTCAAATCGCTTAAAACTAAAACTGCTACCAAAAATAATGCTTGTTAGAAAAATCATGTCGTGTAATCTAAACGTGATATGTGAATTAATAATAATAAAAAAATATAGTTGACAACTTTTCTTAATAACTTTGTGTCGTATTTGCCACACAAAGAACAGTTTACTTTACAGAATAATAGGTTTTTCACGTTTTCAAGGCATACTTGCTTTTTCAAAACTAAAATTATACAGGCTGCGCCAGAACTCGCACCCCGGAGAAAAATGCCATATAAGGTAAGATACCAGGAACATGGAAAAAATATTAAAAAAATTTTATCTATAAAAATTTCGAAATTATGAGGGTGTAAATTTTTCACTTTGACTCTATTTATTTCGGTTGAAAAAATAATTTTCCAAGTTTTTTTGCTACAGGCTATTAGAAGAGGAAACAGGGAAGCTGTATCCTAAATTGTAACTTTGTTCAATGCTATTTGTGGCTTTTATTGACAAAATTTTTGTACCTTTACTAAATAATTGTAAAAAAACATATACAAGATCATCAGTATCATTAAATAGACATAAAAAAATGTCAAATGTCAAAAAATAAATGTCAAATTTTTTTGACAGATAGAATTTTTTAAACATTTTTTTCATGTTCCTGGTATCTTACCTTACGTGAAAACTTTCTCTGGGGCGCGAGTTCTAGCGCACTCTGTATAATTGTATTTATTAAAAAAAATAATATTTACATTTAGGTTAGATAGTTATTTTTAATCTTTACAAATTTATAAGAAAATTACAATAACTCTATGTTATTTCTTCAATATTATTATATACTAAATAATTGTAAAAAACATATACAAAATCATTAAATAGACATAACAAAATGTTAAAGGTCAAAAAATAAATGCCAAAATTTTTTCATGTTCTTGGTATCTTACCTTAATTGAAAATTTTCTCTGGGGCGCGAGTTCTGGCGCACTCTGTACTAGAAATTAGTTTTTAACTAGGCAGAGCTGAACCCCAAAAAACGAAAATTTAAATCAAGAATTTTTTATCCTTTACATTAGTAGTTTTACCTATCCAGGGACACATTGTGTCCCACGATATTTTTTCTGTTTGAAAGAGTGGAGCTTCTTGGCTCAAAATTTGTCAGTAAGGTTCAGTTGTAACATAGATTTTTCTTTTACACAGAAATCAAATGATTCTGATCTACTTCACCGCAAAAAACGCAGTAGGAACGTTGTCAGAGTGGCGAGATAAAGAAATAATAAATACAAAAAAAAATATTTTGTAAATTTATCAAAATATGACAATTTTTAGCAAACTAAGAAACACTAATACCTTTTGAAAATTTTGTGTGCTACTGAAGATTAATTATTATTTTACAAATTGTTTATTTTTACTAAGTTCTTACAGCTCTATAGTAATAACAAAAAGGTGTTCTTGAACTGTGTTATTGTTTTTTTTTTTATTATTTTAAAAGTTTTTTTCTCAAAAGTAAATGTTTAGAGTAGGTCCGCGTTTATACACTATGTCCCAGATTGAGTTTGCAATAGGAAAACATTTTTATCTTTAATTTTACGCTAAAACTGCAACAGAAAAAATTTTTTCTAATAATTTACTTGTAATAATTAAAATTTAATTTTAATAATTTAAATTTATTAATTAAGTTTACGCAATTTAAATATCAAAAACGTTTGTGAAAAATATATTTTTACTATT
>NW_025401063.1:15523681-15543125 GCF_015345945.1 Tribolium madens | reverse complement strand
GAGAACAATCATTATTTTTAGAAAGCATATAGAAAAAAATTACAAATAATCAAGAGAAAAACTAACTTTTTTCACTGAATCAGCAAAAAATGTTATTCCTTTAAAGAGTAAAATCAAAGAATTTGTTTTTTTTTAACTCAATCCGGGAACATGCTGTATAGAATCTTTTTCTGTGTGTAACCACGTATCTCCCATAGATATGTTAGTGAACGTTGTGTTATTTTGGTAAAATTTATGTAAGATACTAGAGGAAATTAATTTTATTTTCAATGTTTTTATCTTTTTCAATTGATAGCATAATTATGATACTTTTATTTTAAAAACCAGGTGAGATAATGGCAAAATCTTGTTGTTCATAAAATTTATATTATTTCGGTCGTAAAGTAACTACATAAATATGTATGCTTTCTAACTAGCGTTTAATTTGACGTTATTTGGCTATAACAAAGTTTGTTTTAAAATTATATGTCTATTGGGATATCGTTTTGGAGTTTTTCTTCGGTGGGTAGAACGTAGGAGTAAGGAAATGCCTCAGGCGGGTGTCAGGCGATAATCTGCGTAAGATTTAGTGTGGCAACTAATATCATCTATGGTCGATATAGTAGACTACAGAGCTAATGCCTTGTTGGTTAGAAAGCTGTCTAGGCCACCGCTTGGGAAACTCAATCAAAATTTATACGATAGGACGACCTTAATATCTTGAGAGAATTAGAACTATTGATTTTATTCTTTGTACCTTCCTTTGCCAACGTGTGCAGAATTCGAAATCAACGAAAGATATTGGCAATTTGCTAACACTATATTAATACAGTGACATCGGCTAGACGCTTCGCATTAGTACTTGCCGATTTTAAAGTTTATTTAAAACCCGATTTTCGATATAAACTTTTGTTATTTCAAAGGTGGAATGTAAAGTTAGTCTGTTTATCTATTTTTTTCTTGATTCATCAACTCAAAACAATGCGGGAGCAGAGGGCCGAGTTTTAAGAAAATGATGAAAGCACGTTACAAACGCTTACACCCCGTTACACCACGTTGAATTTTCGACTACACCCTCAAAAGTCAAAATTTTAGATTTTATGTTTATAATTTCGTTTAAATATTTGCACCCTATTTCATCCCGTTATAGGTTGGTTTTTAAAGTCACTCTCTAAGAAATATATTTTCCAAATTTCATCTTCGTTTAAACGTGTACACCCCATTTCACCCCCTAGAAACTGATTTTTAAAAATCTCGTCTTAGTGCAGCTTTACCACCGCCAAAGAACATATCTTCCAAATTTTATTTTCTATCTTTGTTTAAGTGTTGACAACCCATGTAAATATATTTTCTAAAAAACCTTCCTTAGTGCTCCTCTACACCCTCCAAAGAATATGTTTTCTAATTTTTTTGTTTTTATATTCGTCTAAATGTTTACACGCCGTTTCGCCCTGCTTAAAAATTGATTTTCAAAAAAATCCTTCCTTAGCGAACATTTACACACTCTAAGGAACATATCTTCCAAATTTAATGTTTGTATCTTCGTTTAAATATTTACATATCATTTCACCCCTGTAAAAATTGATTTTCAAAAAATCCTTTCTTAGCGGACCTGTACACCCTTTAAAAAACATATTTTCTAAATTTCATGTTTCTATTTTTGTTTAAACGTATACACCCCGTTTAACTCCCTTTATTAAGGAAGTAAACTTATTACTTTTTTAAATTTTCATCCTCTGAGTGATTGATTTTTGAAAAATCCTTTGTTAATTTTCACGGCACTCTCATATACAGGATGACCCAGGGGTTCGTGCACGCTCTATAACATTTTTTTATCCAAGTTATCGACATGATTTTTTTTTAAACCATAGACCTAACAATGAGGCTCATTATAAAAATATTTCTATTCATATACACGGTGTCCCAAATAAGATACAAAACTAAGTTCCGTTTTTTTTAAATGAAAACCTCAATTTTTTATTACATATCTGGATTCGCCACTAAATTGTCAATATAACGCACCTTGGTTTCTTAGACTTACCTGCAATAGTTTTTGACTTATACCAATTTATGTGTCAAAATTGCATCGTGCATAGGACTCACAAAAAAATTCATAACTTCAAAACTATTCAAGACAACTTAACCAATTTTTTTTCAGTCGATTCCTTAAGCTCTAGCACATCTTTTGAGAAAAATGCAAACTCGGAGTCGATGTTCCATCGCCTACTACGATTTTTTTAAAATGACAAAATACAAATGGCAATAACTCGATTTTTTTAAATACAACACTTTATATTTTATTTTTATGAGCTTCTTGTCGATGTAGTGTTTATGGGGTTTACTTTGTAAAATTTGTATGATTTTTGCAATAAGAAATGTTGATGGTTTTTTTTCTAAAAAAAGGAATCGAGTAGGCTGCTGTCGTAAAATTTGACACTTTCGTGTACTTTTAATAATTGTACACATCTAATTGTCAATAATAAATTTCACTCGTGAAGAATTAGTGAATATGGTTTACTGTATTGGTAAAGAGCACAGAAATCCTTTATTAGCAAGCAAAACATTTTTTTCAGAATTGCATAGATGTGTCAAACGTTAACGGCCTACTCGATTTTTTTTTCAGAATAAAACCATCAACATTACTTATTTTGCAAAAATCTCATAAATTTTACAAAATAGACCCCTTGAATCCTATATCGACAAAGAGCTAATAAAAAATGCCATGCAATGATGCAATAAAATATAGAGTGTTGTATTTTAAAAAAAAAAGTCGAGTTATTGCCATTTGTATTTTGTCATTTTCAAAAAATCGTATACGCGATGGAACATCGACTCCGAGTTTGTCTTTATCTCAGAAGACGCGCTAAAGCTTAAGGAATCAACAGGAAAAAAGTTGGTTAAATTATCTTGAATAGTTTTGACGTTATGAATTTTTTTGTGGGTCGATGCACGATGTAATTTTAACACATAAATTGGCATAAGTCAAAAACTATTGCAGGTAAGTCTAAGAAACCAAGATGCGTTATATTGACAATTTAGTGGCGAATCCAGAAATGTAGTAAAACATTGGGGTTTTCATTAAAAAAAAAAACAAATCTTAGTTGTGTATCTTATTTGGGACAGCCTGTATATGAATAGAAATATTTTTATAATGTGCCTCATTGTTGTAGCTAAAAAAAAATCATGTCGATAACTTCGATAGAAAAAAAGTTGTTGAGCATGCACGCACCCCTGGGTCACCCTGTATACCTATATACTATATAGATAATAATAATAATAAGAGAAGTGGAATAAATAAACAATGTAGAATAAAAATCAAATAAACATTTTTTTTATTATGTAAAAAGCGAAGTTTACAACACCACGTCGCTCGCAAACAGCAAATACAGCGCAGAAATTGACAACTCATTCCCCATCTCATGCATGCGCACGATGCATCACAGTGAGAAACTACCGAGAATTGTCGAAGGCACACGATAAACTTAAAACCCTATTTCACCCCTTTAGAGAACGATTTTCGAAAAATCCCTTCTTAGCGAACTTCTACACCCTCTAAAAAAAAATTACAAATTTCATGTTTCTAGCTTGTGTGGTGTAGGCTGTGCGTTGTCTGTCAGTCAGTCACGGAACTCTTTTATATACAGGGGGTGTTCCGTTTTTATTGTTACAAATTTAAACAGGTGATATTCAATTCTAAGACAAAAGTTTCCTATAAACATGTATCGAAAAATGCTTGGTAATGGAGCCACACCCTCCCGAAGGGGGCTAATATGTTTTTGCTAATATTTCAGAAACCATTTAAGATAAAATTACAATATTTGGTACAGATGATAATCTTTATACACCTAAACGGATTCAAACATCAAATGTCGAAATTTTTAATCAGGGGCGTACGAAACTGGGGGAGTTTAAGATAAAAAAATACCCTATTTATTTTGGCTTTAGTTTCTCGGTACTTTCAGCAACAAAATCTTAAGTTCCATATTTTATCACAGAAAAGTCTCTCTTGTGTCGATACGACTTATTGTTTTTGAATAAAATTAATTTAAAATGTATGTTACACACCAATACAACATTCGAATAAATCAGAATTTACAGAATAATAAAAGCAAGAAATTCATACTTTTTAATCCTCAACTAATTAACATTACATTACAGTAACAATAATAACATTAATTAAAGGAATTTGCTTAAATCTAAATGAGTTGTTCAAAGTGACTACCATGCATAAGTAAAAAAACTAGAGCCAAAATAGATAGGGTATTTTTTTACCCTAAACCCCATCAGTTTTGGACGGCCCTGATTAGAAATTTCGACATTTGATGTTTGCATTCGTTTAGGTGTATAAAGATTATCATCTGTACCAAATTTTGTAATTTTATCTTAAATGGTTTCTAAAATATTAGCAAAAACCTATTAGCCCCCTTTCAGAGGGTGTAGCTCCCATACCAAGCATTTTTCGATACATGTTTATAGGAAACTTTTGTCTTAGAATTGAATATCCTATCACCTGTTTAAATTTGTAACAATAAAAACGGAACACCTTGTATATAGATTAAGCCAAGTGTTTTGAACCAGCACTAATGTTCGGAGCAAACAATCGATGAAAAAGAGTTTCGCGAGCTACGTGAACGATTACGTCGAGTGGTTGCAGGGGTTGGACTCGAGGGGCCGCCGAAGAGCATTGTGGATGCAACTCGACGACAAAAGCAGCAGGAAATGCAGTGAGCGTGAGATCGATGATACTGGAGTAGAGAGTCTGACGCGGACAAGTAATAACCTATTTTCCAGCTCTGTGGAACCGGAGACACCCCCATCACAGTCCCATCACACGAAATTCGACGGTTCTTAGACTGCGATACAATTTTTTGACGAGTTAATCGTGCGGAGATTCAAACCGTTAAGCTCCACCGTTATAGTTCGCACTGCGAAGCCTCAGCCTCAGCGATAATTCCGACAAGAATTTATTAGAATTTATAGAGCTTTCGGGTATTCCAACTTCGATAACTTTCTATGCTTATACACTAATCTTTTTGTAATAACCGGCACTGATTTTATGTTCCTGAGGCAAACTTGTTGGAGCTTTGAACGCGCTTTTTAGAACGCAACTATTCTATACAGAGTGATTCAAAAATGTTGGACGACCAACTCTCGAATTGTGGTAAAAGACTTTCAGCTAAGCATAAATACACTCAACGGCAAAATGATCGCATCACATTAGAAAAGTGATTTTTTATTAAAATAATCCTCAAAAATAAATAATTAACTAATTAATGTTAAGTTAAACTAAAATTACCTACGACTTAAACTTTAACAATTAAACAACAATTTAATGATTGTCAAAAGAAATAAAAAAACGAATTTCGTGCGGATCAATTATTTAGCTTAGACAAGCTTTTCTTACATTCAGAGGCAACCTAGTATTGCCTCCTCGAGCATGGAAAATAGCTCAGTTTTTTCTTGTTGTCTCTCGAAAATTAGCGGTGATTTTGATAATTTGACATTTAATCAGTATACAATGAGTCTACACCAATTTTTTTTTAAATCCATCGTCGACTGGGTTACTTGATAATCCAATATCAACAATTTTAGTATAATTTTCAGAACCCTTTAGCCATTAAACCCTAAAATTTAAGTGAAGCGATAATTATGCCGGTGAGTGTATAAATGCAGATCAGTTTTTTTCAAGGTTTGGTTTCTGAGAAAAAACAAAACTGACAGAACTGACAATTTCCATATTATTACGTGGGTATAGTCCATATAATGATAGAATAGTGACAAGAAAGTAACTATTCTATTTTTTTCTAGTAGGTTGCCAAGATCCTCCGCCCAGAAAGTAGTACCTTTGAAATTTTTGGGGGAAAGTACTTTTTACTAGGAATGTCTTGAAAAAAAGTATTAATGGAATATAACAAATAAAATGAATACAGTTATTTTTTCTTTATTAACCATTTCATTTCCTTGCTAAACAATTATAATTTGAATGTTAGTCTATGTATCCTAACCTCCAAAAATTGTAATAAAAATATTCAGAATAATTGCACACATATTACCGCTTAGTTGTGTTGGTAACATCATGGCATTTTCTATGGCACAGCTTTCCGTATTTTAAAACTTTTACAATAAAAAGTGTCAAAATTGTATCAAAATACCATCCGCGTAGGAATATCCGAACGTATCGCGATACCAACCCAGCATGTTTCAAATTACTGCAATTTACAAATTTTAGCATAGCGACTCTAGTACTTTTATAGAATTACTTTTTATAGAAATACTTGTTATAGAATTTTTTACCAAGATTCCAAAAAAAGTAAAATCTATCAGTTTACATAGTATAGCATAGAATATACTCAATATAGAAAATGAAGTAACATATAATTTTCTGGTTGGTTATCATCAAGACATAAAGAAACACATACAATGGACTTAAGTTGTTTATTTATGAATTTAAACAAAATTGTACCACACATTATGATAACTTAACTAAAAGTAATAAGTAAATGGATTTGATTTTTACATTTGTGACTGATGACTCCTGCATTCTTAAAAAAATCCTGCCACTGAAGATTGTTTTCAACAAAATATAACTGAAAGAAGATAGATTAGGGCTGTAGAGTAAATGGTTATACTGCTGGGCACTACAGATTCAGATGGCGACTTGTACATTTGTTTATATGTGCTAGAGTCAGTCTTCAAGTGCTGTTCATTTGATTTCATGCCTTTTCAAGTAGATAGAATCACGCAAAACTCTATAATATTTTAGTTTCCTTTTGATATGGTGGTCTCAGGTAGTAAAAGCAAAAGTCCTTCTTTAGCCAAAAAAACTGTTGTCATGATTATCGAGTAAATTTTTAGTTTGAACTTCTTATGCTTTATTTTGGAATCAGATTATTGAAGAAGGTTCCATGTCTCATTACCAATTTCCAAATGTTGAGCACAAATTTTTCGGTGTGATGGAATTACGGTCCGTTTTTAGGGAGTGTTTGAACTGCAGTCAAAATGTTTCAGCCTATCTGCACTGACACAATTTCTGTTTGAACTGCAGTCAAAGTCTTAGCGGGGGACACATTATTAGAAAAACTTTCAGTCAAAATTTATTTGTTACTTAAAAAATCATTCTTTTCTCATACTACAAATATTTTTAGAAACAATCACTGAAAATTTCTTAGAGTCTAAACCTACACTGCGAAGCCCCTGTTACACCGTCCGAGTGTGATGATATTAGTTATAAAAGAGCTTAAGATCCTCCCTAGTTCTAGAAACAAGACGCAATTCGAACACGAAAATTTTTTTTTAATTATCTTTTTGCCTGTTCAAATTTTGACCGCAGTTCGGATATCCCCAAATTTCTGGACTCTTAACCAGAAGTTTCAAAATTCTCTTGAGAAGCATTGCTGCCGGATATTCTTTGGTAGAGTGTTACTTATTTCAAAACTTGAAACTTGAAACTTGAAATATTCTATGTACCTTAACAGTTGATACTAAAAAACGAAACCAAACAAAATTTAAACACACTATAAAAAGAGCATACCACGACAAAGTATGTAACAAATAATTCGAACTTGAAGCGGCAAAAATTAACTGGGAAATCATTCGAACAATATTAGTGAGAGTTGATTGAAAAGTGCTTTTTGATATTTTGCGACAAATATCCAAAGATTGCTTTATATTGTATTTTTTTGATAAATTTAAAAACAAAACATACAACCAAAAGACGGTACTAGCAGTTTCTGTTTACTACTGTTTGTCGAAGATTTACAGAAATCTGTAAATTAAAGCAAGTGGCGCTGTCTCTTGGTTCTATGTTTTCATTACCATATTTGCCTATGCTTGTTGATCAACCCTGGTAGGTAGCTTAGCTCATTTGTTCCGATTTGTTGTGGGATTTAATTTATTGTTAAATTTGCCTTAGTCTATAAAGTGTAAGAAGATGAATACTCCGCTTATTTTGAATTTTAAGTAAATTTAAATTAACTAGCAGACCAATCGTATCAGAGCAAAAATTACACTGAATATTTTTTTTTCTCTGATTTCATGAAACAATTTCCACTTACTAAAAATAATGATTCATTTTCTAAATAAAGTTCTATTACAAAGTACTTACTTTGAATTGGGTAAAAAACACTCTTAAAACTTTTATTTTACCTAAATTTTAACGTGCCATTCAAAAATGTAACATTGTGATTTACGCTTCTTTGATTACAGCTTTTTATTGTAACCAAGTAAGAGCGGGGCATTAATCAAGTTATATTTTAACGACTACAGTTTGTTAAATGTTTTGTGCCTATTTTTTAAACAGGTATTTGTTTAATGTTGCAAATCTGCCGTTTCCTTCAACTAAATTCAAGAATACATGATTTGAACGTCTATAAACTTAATTCAAAAGAATGCATGTTTTCGTCAAAAAATCGTCTTATTTTTAAATCTAAGCAAAATCGACTAATAAAAGTTTAGCTCCAAAACACTGTCATAAAAATCTACATCCAAAAATGTTAAGAAACATATGGTGTTTCATTTAAAAAAAACACAAGTTTGTACGGTAACTTATTTTTGGGACACGCTGTATAGTTAAAAATAACTTTAGGCTATGGACTAGATTAGTATCTATCAATTTCCCATATACATGTTTTAAAATATCATCGTTTAAAGGTCAATATTGGACTTTACCAACTTGCTGGGACACTCTGTTTACGGGGTGCGCCAACACTCGATCTCCAGAGAAAAATTTCATCAAGACAAGATAGCAGGAACATGAAAAAAATTTTTAAAAAATTCTATCTGTCAAAAAAAATTGACATTTATTTTTTGACATTTGACATTTTTTTATGTCTATTTAATGATACTAATGATCTTGTATATGTTTAGTAAAAGTACAAAAATTTTGCCAATCAAAACCACAAATAACATTGAAGAGAGTTACAATTTAGGATACAGCTTCTTTGTTTCCTCTTCTAATAGACTGTAACAAAAAAACTTGAAAAATTATTTTGCCAACAGAAATAAAGTCAAAGTGCAAATTTTAAACTGTCATATCTTCGAAATTTTTATAGATTAGCATTTTTTCCATGTTTCTGGTATCTTACCTTATATGACATTTTTCTCTGGGGCGCGAGTTTTGGCGCACCCTGTATAGACCTGTACAGGGTGCTGCATTTTGGATGTCCGAATAGGGAATCTCCGAAATTAAGATGTTTAGACAAAAACGAGTGATACATTCTGGGGCTCATTTTTTGAGAAAATAATATTGGTTAAAATCGCATCCCGCTATCGTCTTTTGTGAAAACAAAGCCGAAAGGCTTACAGACAAAAATTGACATTTTGGCGAAATCGAAAAAAATTCATATCTTCGTTATTATAGAAGATACGGATTTGCAATAAAGACATTATACAGGCACTTTTTTACGAGGAATTTAATAATGTAGTTAACATTTTTTTTGAGTTATTGGTTTAGCCGTAATAAAACAAACTTTTATTTTTTTTAAATGGAAATCTTAGGCGGCTATGGCAATTTTGAAAAGCTTATTTTTTTTTGATCTAAAAAATATATATTTTATTTTTTTATAATTATACTTAGAAAATGAAATACGTATTTTGTTTGATAATAGTTGGCCATGGAAAAACTATTCCACTCCAAATGTGTAAATAATAATCAATAAGAGTTCTGTGAACTGTAAAATAGATAAAAAAAAATAGATAAAATTGTAAAAATTAAAAAAATACGATACCGTAGAAGTATTGAACAAATATGCGAGCGCCTCAGAACAAAATTATTACTTATTTTTTTAAAATCCAAAAATAGGAAAGAAAAATGTGTCAACAGTCAACACAATTACAAAAAAACATTTTTTTGATGATCTAATGGAGGTATAGAAGAATTAAAGCGGCTTTTTTTACAACACTCTATGTATCACTAGAAGTTACAATGGTAATGTTAGCTTGTTTAAAAACAAAGAAATATTATTAGTCGCCAATAAATTGATTTACTTTTTTTTTCATTACTTAGTACTTACAAAACTCTTATATATATAATATAGTTTAAATCCTTTTAGTTGAAGATGCAAATATATATTTTTATATGGTTCCCATATAAAAAAAATACAAGTTTATTTGATTACGGCTAAACCAGCAACTGCAAAAAAATTGTTAACTAGATTATTAAATTCTACGTAAAAAGTGCCTGTCTTTATTTCAAATCTGTGTCTTCTATAATAACGAAGATATGAATTTTTTCAAATTTCACTAAAATGTCAATTTTTGTCTATAAGTCAAAAACAAAAGACGATAGCGGGATGCGGTTTTAACAAATATTATTTCCTCAAAAAATGAGCCCCAGAAGGTATTACTCGTTTTTGGCTAAACCTCTTAGTTTCGAAGATTCCCTATTCGGACATCCAAAATGCAGCACCCTGTACAGTCTTTTTTCTAGAAATAAAATTTTTATTTCACATTAAATCATTTTTGCAGAAAGCAGAAGCTCAAGTATCTTAATTCCCACACAACCTGCACTTTCTTTGCTAATTCCCGTTATTACAAGGGTGGGCACATGGCGATTACGTCTGATAAGCTTCTTAATTTTACTCACATTTACTTGCACTGACCAGTGAAGTTTCTTTGTGTTTGTCTGGTCGGTTTTATAGAAGGTTTTCTAAATTTAGAACGCTGAATCTAATTCAGCGAGCTTTACTCGAGAATTTCAACTCTCAAAAACTATAAAAATGATAAAATGGTATTACCTTGCTAATTTTTTGTTTAAAATTTGTATACGTTTTTATGTTCTCACATTTTAATTTGAAATAACTTGGCAACTTTAAGGGGATTTCTTTACTGAGGAATCCTTAAATGATTTTTAATGAAAACTTTTCTGCACGTATTTTGAATTTTATCACTTTGTAATAAATTTAACCGTTTTTGTCAGTTGTTTTTGGATTTGAAATTTAATAGCACTTACTTGTAGAATAATTTAAATTCCCGAAAGTTTTGCTTGTCCTAAATTATGATTGATTATGTTTCAAAACTTAACTTATAGTTTCATTGAACTATCAGAATATAAACTTTATTATCTAATATGTGGGATCGCGTGAACGTCCGAACTGTTTGAATACTATTTGTATTCCAAAGCAAACAACCTACACCCATTGTTTAACTACTAACTACCAACTTCTCTTTAAAGTTACAAGTAGTTTCTACTTATTTATACGTCTACATTTGTTAACTGGGCTTGCTCATCGTATTTATTTTCTGCAGTAGAATGTCGCAAAGTTTTACATTACAAGGTTTCAAGTTTCAAAATTGATTTTGCATTAATTAATCTAGAAGCAAATGATGATGCGACAGACCTGTCGAAAGCTTGTAAATTGATGCATGATTTGTTTATCATTATCGACCAAATGTTCAGCAAAGTTTGGCAGAAACTGCTAAAATTATAACTGATTTATTAATAACATTTTGATTCACAATAAGGATTTCAAATCCGGCATTTAAAACTTATTGTATTTGGTCGAATTCATGTTAATATTAAGCAATTGTATGTTTGTGATTGGTTCGCTTTAATATTCGTATTCTAATTAATCGATAAGATTGCGTAATACACGAAACAAGCAACTACTGGAATTGAAAATTTTAATCTCAATTGAAGGGGTGAGTGGGAGTTATAAGCATTTTAATATAATTTGCTGGTACCTTTTTCCAATTTGTTTTTGGTAAAAAAATCACATGATCTATGTGAATATTGTTTCTTTGTTTTAAGAAAACTTAGGTAATTATGTTTTTTTATAGATTTTTTAACGATCAAATATACATGACCCCTTCATACACTATAATGAATTAGTTTATATTATTAAAAATTGATAAAACTGTTATGTACCAAAAAACAAGCTTTATTTTCTAATATAAACTTTGTGATAACTATATGTGCTTTATAAAAATATTTCATGTGTAACAAAACTTTTATAAATGAAATTCTAACGACACAATATAAAAAAAGTCCACTTTATGCTGTCCCGAAAATTAACATTCTCATTTAAAAGATTTTTTTCTTGTTTACTAGGTGTAATTTTGAAGCTAGTTCATCGACTTTTCGAAAACGGGTTTCCATATTAACACCATACTTTTCAATAAGAGACGAAATTATTTCGAAATATTTAGACAAAAATATACCGAAAAGTCAATAAATTAAGTGAAAAATAATGAATTTTTCTTGTTTACATCACGTTTTTTTTGGAAGATTTTGTTAAAACATATTGAAAAATTACCAATTTTTTTTTATGATTGTTTGTGCGTTTTGGCAACTTTTTCAATAAAAAATTCACAAAATTATATCGTCACAAATCGCTAAATTTACTCAAAAATGGTGTTATTTTTATTTTTTTAGATTGTGCTAAAAATTTTGTTAAAAAACAATTCCGTTTTAGGACGTTTTATAGTCAGAATCGCAATTGTTTTGAAAATTTTCGTCAAAAATGAGCTAAAAAATAAATAAACTATCACGAAACTAAAATTATTTTTGCTTCTTTGGAGAGTTTAAGCATGTTTTTAAGCCGAAAAATCATCTGGTTGCTTTTCCAAACGTTTTAGCAGATTTTTCCATCAAAAGCACAAAACTTCGTCAAAAATAAGCCGAAAAATCACATAATTAATTCGAAAATGATGTTATTTTTGCGTTTTTCAAACATTTAGTTGCGTTTTAAGTTAAAGTTTGTTGTTTAAGTTTTGCTAAAAAACATATCAAAAATTGATACATATACCAGAATAAATAAAAAATTACATAATTTATGCTCTTTTCGAGCGTTTTAAAACATTTATCAATAAAAAACGCAGTTATTTCGCAAAATTTGTCAAGAATACGTCATAAAGTAATTGAATTAAGTAAAAATAGTGTTATTTTTAATTAATTTATTTATTTAATCATATTTTAACACCTTTATCCACTGTTTATTCAACAATCCAAGTTGTACATAACGCCTTTAGCAATTTGTAATTTCACTCCTAATAGAAACCAAGACTTAAAAGTCTTTTTCAATAAAAGAATATTGCGAAAAAAATTGTTCAAAAAAATACCAGTTTTCAAAAAATATTACATAACACCTTTATCCACTCACCCCTTCAATGAGATTTCTGTGCCGTCAGAAGCAAATCTGTGAGAAAAATGTAGTTATTCTTTGTCTTAAATCTAATTTCGCTTCGTTTATTTGTGCAAGTAATTACCCCTTTCTCAAAAGAAAATAATTAAAATTAGCAATTCTCTCATTTCGTCTTCAGTTGGTGTAATTTTTTTTTTTTCAAATTAAAGGTAATTTAATGTTGAATAGAGCTGAACGTGTGCTACATTGCTCTCTTAAATGAATCAATTTTTAAGTTCACTGCTCAACGATATCCGTAACAGTGGCCAATAAATTAGGAAAATAAGTAGAAAAACGTTCTACTCGAGTGCGCAATTTATTCTGTCGGTGAAAAATGAGAGCAGTTGGCATTTACTACATAAATAAAGATTTGTGAATTCTATCGCAAAAAACATTTCCTTCAAAAAAATAAGCGACTTTTATTAGCTGTGTTCTGGTAATTTACATAGCAAGTTTATCAAGCCAGATTTATATGCGTATTTTTGTCCTTCTTATGTCATATGCTAAATTACACAATTTTTGTAAGAAAGAAGTCAGAATTGTGAAAGTTTATCTAAATACATAACTGGAAACTCTGGCAAAAGTTGGCGATTTTTTTTCATTTGAAAATTACGTTTGAACAAAAATTGCTTCAATCACTGTGCCACATTTTCGATCCACTTACAACTTTATGGCCTATGAAAATTTTAAACACTTTCGCTTGATACTTGCCAAGTATCATTTCGTTTTTGGTAATGCGCTGCTGCTATTTTAATTACAATATTGTTGAATTGCTTATTTCCTCTTAATTTCCGTGCCATTCTTGGAAGTCGGTTACAAATTAGAAAAGCTGCCGTTATAGCTACGTCGATATAGAATATGAAAAATGCAATTTTTAAATTAATCTGTTTTTTTTTTAATTGGACATCATACAAGTTATCTCTCATAAACTACAACTTGTACAATAAAGTCTAAAATTCATAAAGTTACGACCCTCTAAATTTTTTTATTAAAAAAACAATGGCAATGGAATGTATGTACATACACACCTACCTTTAATAAACAAATCTTTTTGTTTCAAAATAACATTTTTAATTAAAAATCTTGAATTTTTCAAACAAATTGTGAATCAAGCCAGGCCGTTGAATTTGCATTTACTCTTTACAAACAGCTGTACCCACAATAAATGTTTTTTATTATTAATTCTATGCACAGTCAACAGTGCTTTTTTATACAGGGTGTTTACGGTCTTGGAGTTGAAAATTGAAATAGAATACCAGAAAAAATAACTTACAGAATTGTTATTACAGTAACAGTGTTATTTACCTACAAAATATTTGAGGGTCACTAAAATTATTTTTTATATGAAAATTGTATCCACAACAATGAAGGAAAAAAATTACTTTATAGTTTTGCCACTGTCATTTGCTTTGGTTTTGCCTTAGTTTTTAAGATCTTCTGTTTAATCACATCCAACGAAAGGTTTTCAATAGGTTTTATTTGTTTATTCTTGACTTTTTCCAAGATTTATGGACGTAAATTGCAAATATTGCAATATTAAATTTATTGTGATTATCTTTCATCACGGTGAAACACAAGGTAAGTGCACTAATGTGCATTGCGACCGAAGCAGCAGTTCTCAAACATATAATATAAAATGAGTTATTTATTTTCATAACATGATTTTTTATTTTATATAGCGTTTTAGGTTTTATGCCGTATACTATCTCTCAAGTTCGAGACCGTAAACACCCTGTATATCATATAGTGCTTGTTACTATTGCTATTTTAATTATTGTATTTACAATTGTTTGATTTTTTTTAACACTTATATCTTATACTGTATCTATAATACGTTTAAGCTCTCTCTTATGTTGCCCTTAATATACGTTCTTCTACAAAGTACGTTGTCAATTACATCGTGTTTTATAAGTACATAATAGTATATTATGTTATTAGGAGTAAAAGTGATTGTTTATGTGGAGAAGCTGAGCCACATAAATAAATAACTGTTTTAAAATTAACGCTATTTTTACTTAATTCAATTACCTTCCCACGTATTCTTGACAAAATTTTGCGAAATAATTGCGTTTTTTATTTATATCGCTCGAAAAGAGCATAAATTATGTATATTCTAATTTAGTCTGGTATATGTATTAATTTTTAATATGTTTTTTAGCAAAAATTAAAGAACAAACTTTGTTTTAAACTTAAAAACGCAACTAAATGTTTAAAAAAAGCAAAAATAACATCATTTTCGAATTAATTATGTGATTTTTCGGCTTATTTTTGACGAAGTTTTGTGCTTTTGATGGAAAAATCTGCTAAAACGTTTGGAAAAGCAACCAAATGATTTCTCGGCTAAAAAACATGTTTAAACTCTCCAAAGAAGCAAAAATAATTGCAGTTTCGTGATAGTTTATTTATTTTTTACGTCATTTTTAACAAAAATTTTCAAAACAATTGTGATTCTGACTAAAAAACGTCCTAAAACGGAATTGTTTTTTAACAAAATTTTTAGCACAATGTAAAGAAGTAAAAATAACATTATTTTTAAGTAAATTAAGCAATTTGTGACTACATAATTTTGTAAATTTTTAATTGAAAAAGCCAAAACGCTACATAAACTCACTTTTACTCCAAAAAACATATTTTATTCGCAAAGGATTCAGATTCAGAAACACTCTTATCTTGGCATTTTGTCAATTTTGACTTTATTTTGACAAATTTTTGTATAACACTTTTTGAACTTAATAAAAGTTATAATTAGACTAATACTTACTCAGCATTTAATAATACAACAAAAATTTTCCGTCGTATTGTAAAAACTGCATTTATTCATTCATGTACAATTTGCCCAGTCGTTTACAAAGTGACTAGGCGTTTTTTATAAAACAAGGTGTACAAGGTGCGCCTGAACTCGTGCCCCAAACAAAAATGTAAGGCAAGATTCCAGAAACATGCAAAAAATGTTAAAAAAATTCTATCCATAACAATTTCGAAATTATGAGAGTTTAAATTTTGCACTTTATTTCTGTTGGAAAAATAATTTTCCCAGTTTTTTTGCTAAAGGCTATTAGAAGAAGAAACAAGAAAGCTGGATTATAAATTGTAATTTTGTTTAATGTTATTTGTGGCTTTTATTGGCAAAATTTTTGTACTTTTATTAAACAATTGTAAAAAAAAACATATACAAAATCATCAGTATAAATAAATAGACATAAAAAATATCAAATGTCAAAAAATAATTGTCAAAATTTTTTGACATATAGAACCTTTTAAACATTTTTTCCATGTTTCTAGAATCTTATTATAACTTGAAATTTTTCTCTGCGGCGCGAGTTCTGCCACACCCTGTATACATTTACTGTATTCACACATTCGATTATTATTTTTAAATTTTGTTTGTAAAATAATTGTATTAAACATATTTTAAACTTCTCTTGTAGCATCTTTTTTATTAATCAACTACTTTTAATCTGCTTAAATGTAAGATTTTGCATACTTGAATAAGCAATTTCTTTGCAACCAACATCGAATTGCAATTTAACCATGCGTGCTAAAATATAGTAATGCAATGCTTAGTAATAAATAATTATTTTATCACATTTCGTGGAAACTACCTGAATATGTTTTTAATACTCGTATTTTGCAAATGTTCAAATATTCTACTATACTGGCTGTTCTATAAATATGAATTAAGCAATATTGGAACCTCTATAAATGACCTTTAATGATCATTTAAATACTAACTTTTGTTCTATTTCTACTTATAAGAATTTTTCAGGTCTCGGAATTTGGGTATGGAAATTTTTTTGTTCAAACAGTTAATACTTACTACAATATTTCTTTTAAACTGGTAATTACGAAAACCGGATACGTGTTCATTTTCTGTGTTTTTTCTCTTTACATTAATTTTTGTTTGTTCAGTAGAGTAATCAATATACCATTAAAAAGGACTGTTTATATATTTTAATTTACAGCGAGAACTACATAACATTTAATCGAAAATATTTAATAAAATTATTTATTTCAAACTCTAAACATAGACCCCAATAAACTCACATGAATTTTGTGGTAATTACAATAGATTAATTTATTAAAAATTCCCAGAATTTATCATTATTTGTTACCTAATTAATTTGTTCTATTTGTCGGTATTTCATGATTTAGACCCTTATTCTCTAATTTTTCGTTAATGAACGAATGGGTTTGAATGAATGTTGTAACGACATGTTTGAATTTCGTATTACGTAAGGGAACGACCTTTCAAATTTTCTCAACGAAAAGTCAATGTTTTTTATGCTAGTATTTATTCAAAAACGTCAATAATATTACAATGTTTATTAAAGTTTAAAAAGGGCTTGCATCCACAAAAAGAAGAAAAAACCGAAAACATTACATTTGAATTTGTAAAATTGTTGCTCTGAAAAAGGCATAGAAAAATTAATCACGAATTTAATGCTTGTGGTGGTTCTATAAAAGAGACATAAAAAAAAACTATTTTTAAATAAATATGTATTACGAAAAACATATTTTTATTTAACAAGAAGATGAGTTTCAATCACCATCAACTACCTAAATTTCTCTTAAGCCGATTTTATTTTACTTGGACTATGGGTGATGTTGCACTAGTGTGCTACGTTGTCTATTTTTTAAAAAACTTGAATTTAAAAAAAAAATCATGTGCTAGTGTTCTTGTAAATCTAAACATTCTTCAAAATAATTCATCAAACGTATTTTTTATTAACTGCTTGTACGTACATTTGTCTAAAATAGGTACGAGTATGTTTTTAAATTTATACAGGGCTGTTCCGTTTTTATTGTTACAAACTTAAACAGGTGATAGAACGAATTTAAAGATCAGTTGTCGAAATTTTTAATAACGGGTTTCTTAAACGGTGATACAAATTTAATTTTTAATTTTTATCCTCTTTATGGTCTGTAAGACAAATTGTAAACTGATTTTACTCAAAAACAGTAAGTTTTATCGAAAAAACGCAAGAGACCTCTTTTTAGTAAAAAACTATGAAATTTTGAATTTCGTGGCTGAAAATGGCAAAAACCAACCGCCAAAATAGTTAGGGTACTTTTTACTCTAAACTCCCCAGTTTAGGACGCCCCTGAGTAAAAATTTCGACATTTTATCTTTGAATTCATTTGGGTGTATAAAGGTTATCAATTGTACCAAATTTTGTAAGTTTATCTTAAAATTGAATATTCTATCACCTGGTTAAATTTGTAACAATAAAAATGGAACAGCCTGTATAATGGGAAAATCAGCAACAGTAATAATATAATAATAATTACTTTCTTTGCAATTCTACAAGAAAATAATCCAAAATATGACCCATATTTCATAAAAACTCACAAGTTAAGAAGTGAGTTATTTTTTACACAATTACATCGGAAATCGTTCAATGTCAAACTTGGTAGATGCTTAACAGCGATTTGTGTGACCATAATAGTCATACTTTGAAAATTAATACTTCTTGCTTTCAGCTTTTTGCAGTTCTCACTTTAAATTAAAATATCATTAAAACGGTCCATTAAAGTGGTATAAAAACTTATAAAAGGATTTTCTTTCAAAATTGATGATTGGAGCGAGAAAAATTGTGTTAAGAGAGCAAAAAAACGGAAAAACAGAAATTGTGACTACAACTAACTACAGCAACCGAAAACTCTGCTTTTCGTAATAACCACTTTAAAAGATACATACAGGGTGACCCAGGGGTTCGTGCACGCTCTATAACTTTTTTTTCTATCTAAGTTATCAACATGATTTTTTTTTAACGATAGATCCAACAATGAGGCTCATTATAAAAATATTTCTATTTATATACAGGGTGTCCCAAATAAGATACAAAACTACCGTTTTTTTAAATGAAAACCACAATTTTTTATTACATATCTGTATTCGCCACTAAATTGTCAATATAACGCACCTTGGTTTGTTAGACTTACTTGCAATAGTTTTTGACTTATGCCAATTTATGTTATTTACAAAAAAATTCATAACTTCAAAACTATTCAAGACAACTTAACCAATTTTTTTCCAGTCGATTCCCTAAGCTTTAGCACATCCTTTGAGAAAAAGGCAAACTCGGAGTTGATGTTCCATCGCCTACTACAATTTTTTTAAAATGACAAAATACAAATGGCAATAACTCGATTTTTTTAAATACAACACTCTATATTTTATTACATCATTACATGGCATTTTTTATGAGCTTTTTGTCGATGTAGGGTTTATGGGGTTTACTTTGTAAAATTTGTACGATTTTTGCAAAATAAGAAATGTTGATGGTTTTTTTCTAAAAAAAAAGGAATCGAGTAGGCTGCTGTCGTAAAATTTGACACTTTCGTGT
>NW_025401063.1:15457989-15522771 GCF_015345945.1 Tribolium madens | reverse complement strand
GTAATTTTGACACATAAATTGGCATAAGTCAAAAACTATTGCAGGTAAGTCTAAGAAACCAAGATGCGTTATATTGACAATTTAGTGGCGAATCCAGAAATGTAATAAAAAATTGGGGTTTTCATTAAAAAAAAACAGAACTTAGTTGTGTATCTTATTTGGGACATCCTGTATATGAATAGAAATATTTTTATAATGTGTCTCATTGTTGTAGCTATTCTTTAAAAAAAAATCATGTCGATAACTTCGATAGAAAAAAAGTTGTTCAGCATGCACGCACCCCTGGGTCACCCTGTATGTTCTCGTAAGTAACTATTCTATATTTTATAACATTTGGTCAAAAAAATTTTTTGGCTACAAAATTCCTATAGAACAAGAGTTAATATTTAATAAATCCAACAAGACATGAATGCTCAAAAATAATAACACTAGTTAGTTTTTCCCTTTTACGTGCAAGGATAATTTTAAATAATTTTGTGTATAAATTCAGATGCATTTAAACTAGACGAACTAGTATGTTTTGCCTCACTGCGTATAAATATCCTAAAACGTGCATTCATTTATCTTCCTACAAAAAGCTACTTGTGCGAGATCTGGCTACCTAAACAGTAGAATGTATGTATGTACGTACGTTCGATGTTTGTTTGGTAGACGCTTTTGTTTGTCAACGCATTACTTACGATGAAATTTGGTAAGAATTTTTCGGATCAGAACCGATTGAGCGCCTTACCTCTCTCTTTAACTTTGTTTGTTGACTTGGAAAACTTTACAAACTATAATAACAATTGTCTTGGAATTTGCATGATTTTCTTTAGCGGACATTCTATAACCAACGCCGATATTTTCCGGCTTGTTGGCATGCACGTAGTTATCGTGGTCTCTATTAAATTAGCAAGCGACAGTATTAATTTTCCGGGAATACTATGATGTGCAACTTGTAAAACTTTCATCACGCTAAACAAACTTCTACAGGCTATGATTATATAATTGGATTTGTTGTTTATGAGAACCACTGACATGAGTGTTATCGTCATAGACTAAGCTGTGGTTACTCTGACTCTTTGTTATAACTGAAGCTGCAAAGAACATAAAAGTCGATCAATATATCAATTTTTTTTTTAATAGTTACTTATGGTATAACTGTATTATATTACAAAGTTATATTACAAAGAAGTTAGTTATTTTAGAGCTCATGGATCGAGTAGATACAAACTGAAATCGATAGAGGCGATTCCCACATAAGTGATTTTCTGGTTTTTATAAGATCGAAACAGAACCTTCTTAGTGATTATAGTTCTGAAGGAAGAAAGTAAGATCTAAATTTGGTTTGTATACGTCTTCAATTTCAACTTTATCTTATTTCTTACCAGTAGAATGCACAAGATCGTCTACAATTTTAAACAATTAAAAAAAAGAAATTACTTATCTCTATTCCTTGGGTTTATGAATGCGATTTGAGTCTTTTTAATAAATTATTGAAAAAATAGTTATTTATTATAAAAGGCGATAAAGAAATTGTTTATCTACGAGTGAAAAAGTTAAGTTTACGAGTGATGAAGTCACGAGTGGACTTTTTTCACGAGTAGATAAACATTCTTTTTCGTCATGTATAATATTTCGTTTTATTTTGTACTCACCTAACAGAATTTTTTGAATATAAACAGTAGATAAAAATTAGTTTATTTCCCTAGACGATAAAAGACTACTTTATCTACTGAAATTAGTTGATAAAGGCACTCTTTAACATTGACTACAAAACAGTATATGTAGTTATTTATTTAAATTAAGCATGGAAAAAGTGAATTTACTAACCACTGGAAATTTGTTATTTCGTGGGTTTTTACAATTTTGAATTAGGTAGTTACTGTAGAAAATTCGATTCCCCAGAAGTTACAAGACCACGCATTTTAGTACAGTTGGAGACAAAATACTTTGTTCGTCAATGTCACTTGAGTGACATTAAATTGTAAAGCATGCTTTAGGACTGTTAACCTTATTTTTAGCTACTGTCAATCATAGTTGACAAGTTGTATGTACATATTTTTGATAGGAAAATATAATAGCTGTCATTAATTTGAAATTGTCATTCATTTTAACGTTAAAGCTTAAATTACATTAAATTGTCAAAAAAGTGCCGACCAAAGTAATTGCCTCCAACTGTACCTAAGCTCATACATACCGTTTTTTTGTTGGATTAAATAGACATTAACATGATATAAACTTGTTCAGTGTCAAAGAGTAAAATGCCAAAACTAACTGAAAACGAAAAAATTCTTATACTGTCGAAACTGGAAAAGTACTAGCTAGGTATAGCATAAGAGCAGTGGCAGACTAATAGAACTTAAACAAAAGCACAAATTCTTGAGTAAGAAAGAGATGAGGACAAGGAGAAAAAAATAAAGTAAAAATACCGTGCGATAAAAAAATAAATTAGAGTGGGCGATATTCTACAGTTGGCAACACGTTGGCTGGGAATTTGGGCTGGAAATTTTTCACACAAACTGAAAGTGAAACTGACCATTCACCGTTTTCGTCTTGTACAGCATTTTTACTTTCCTTATCCTACATATCCTTACATTTCTGGACGAATTATAGCTTCAAGACACCAAAAAAGTTGGTTTAAGAGCTAGAAACTTGAAATTTGCTACGTAAGTTACTTGTAGGAATGGGACGCAGCACGAAACATTTGGTAAAAATCGGTCGTAAAGCGGCCGCAAAATTATACGGTTAAAAATACAATAAATTGATGGGAATAAAAATTATTTAGAATCATGAAATATACCTTATTAAACAGTAAAATGTAATAAAATAAAAATATTAATAGATACCGAACCCGCGACAACTATGATCTATTTCGCATGTAAGCCGGCAGATGGCACTAACGGAAACGTTAGGTTTGCTACTCGGATTTCCAACATTAAATTATTGGCGTAAGGATGTTTTTTAAATAAGTAGGATAAGGAAAGTCGTGTGATGTTCACACCAGATTTTTGTAATAACTTGTAACAATAAAAATTTTCTGCTCTAAAGTGAACAATATTTCACTCATAATAAATAAAACGCAAACTTGTCAAAGTTTCCGCTGACATTTGATGGCAGAAATCAGGATTGCCATCTGAAGGACTTAAATCACCGCCTACTCTAAATTTTTTTTTTGATCGCACTGTACTTTGATACTTCAAAAAATCAAAATTACACGGTGCTTTAACATCACGCTGTAAAAGTATAACTACAAAGTGGTTATAAATGATTTTCATCTAGCCAGCTGTGAATTTTCCATGTAAAATAAAAAATGCCGTTTTACGAAAATAGGGGTACCTACTACTTTTAACTCAAAATTAAAAAATTGCCGTTTACTAAGCGTCCACTTCGAAAATAGACTTCAATTATAAACCTGTTTTCTTCAAAAGTATACATTATTATCAATTATTATTGAAAAATAGTTGAAACAATAAAAGTTTAATTAACAACAATTTATTATTAATTAATAAGTGACACTAATGACAGAACTAGAGCTTTCAAAAAAGTAGAGCGCACAAATAAATTTACTTGCAAGAAAATTCCAAAGCTGGCTAGATGAAAATCATTTATAACCACTCTATACTATAACCATTTCTGAAAGTCGTTTCTTTTACTGTATATGACTCAACAAAAAGAGAGCAGCCATTGCATGCATTTATTTCCCAATTTTTTGTCGTTCTACGCTCAAAAGTGCATTATATGAAAGAGGTCGGCCCAATTACATCAAACGTCTTCACATTCAATTTAAACCAAGCTTTCGGAATTGCAAGGTACTATTGATTTAAAGGTCAGGAACGCAGGAACCTTTCATACCTTAAAAACGTTGTCATGTGCTTTTTGCTTCATCAGTGTTGCTTTCTAGTTCATTCGCAAACTTCGCCAAACTTTTAACGTAAAATATCGCAAGCTATAAAACGCATACGAGTAACATTACCTTATATAAATAGGACACTAAAATGGAGCGTCTGAAATTTGAATGACGTGTGGGTGTAGTAAAATTTGGTGCAAGCTTTTCCCGAAAGTGGGCTCTGACTATTTCACGAATGAAACTCGATTACGGTGCTATCGCTTGTCGAATTACACAGCAAACAAATTCAGTTAACGTTCCACATATATGTCTATTGTATATCTTTGATTTGTATTGGAAGCCTTCTCAAAACTATGCCAATATTGTCATTGATTCGAATGCGATGACTCTGAATTTCAGTTTCACATTGCACACATTCCTTCATAGCAATGCGCGACGAAATTTATGGAATCTATTGATATCGACTATGGTATTTACCGTTTGTTATATTGTTGACTAAATAAATTGTTTGGTTTTTGAAATTTCTCCTACAGCTCATTAGTTTGATTATTTCTTTTAAAACTGAGAAGACGCCATCTGATGGTGCAAGTGTGGGGCGTAATGGCGAGACATCTGCTTGCCCGTTATGTGCTTGTTCTAACAATGTTTCAGTAATGATGGTAATACTGAATGAAGAACTTGAGCTCGAATTGTGGCATATTAAACTGCGGAGAATTAGATATAATGTTGACTTTGATGTAACGCTGCAAAATTCTTACTCACGATTAGTTAGATATGTTATAATACCGTAGGCTAATATGTGCTGTCGCATACAAGCATTTCTAGGAGCCCTGAATATTACATATTAGATGCTTGCTACTCTAATTTTGATAATTTTAGAATATACAGGCTATTTCATAACTCTCGCTCCAGAGAAAAATGCTAAGTAAGATAAGATAGCAGAAACTTGGAAAAAATGTAAAATTTTTTTTTGAATTTATATTTCGCACTTTAACCCTATTTAGTTCTGTAGGAAGAATAATTTTACATGTTCTGTTGCTGCAGGCTATTAGAAGAGGAAAACAAAGAAGCTGTATTCTGAGTTGCAACTACATATACTAATTTCTTCTCACTGTGATATAAATTTCTCCAGTTTCTCGAACATAATTTCTTCCTATATAAATAATCCAAACTAAATTAATATTTTTTCCTTCTTGGTATATCTTGTGAATTTATTTTCTTATTCTTTTATTACCTTTTAGGTTAGTTTTATTGTATTTTTTTATTTTTCTCTGTAATTGGATGTATATCTGTTGAGAAATAAAGATTATTATTATTATATACAGGGTGCTCGGTCCAAGTCGCCCCGGCTGATAACACCTAAACTTACTTCTTTTTTTCAAAAAGTAAATATTTAAGTAATAATATTCATTCTTGGCTTTCTTAATAAATGTATTAATTTTTTTAGCACATCCGGTGTTTCCGGAAATGCTACCAAATTTAGTTTTTCAAATGGAACACCTATGGTTTTTTTTCCTCCAAACAATAATAATTGATATGAAAAATACTATAAACCACTATTTATTACATTTTGCCTAACACAATGCAATCAAAAAACATCTTAAATCTTAGAATTTTATAAGGAAATTGGTCGTTTAACCTGATTTTTAATTTTAAAGGAAAGGTGTGAATAAAAAATATGCTTGGATACAGTTTAATTGTTAGATTGACAAGTCTAATTTGTCAGTTGATGAGCGAGTTCTCTTATGGAAACTCTTGGATTTTCTTCGACTTATAACAGAACATTCAGATTTCTATTTTCTTGTTCTTCACAAAGAACCACAGGTTTTTTTAGTTTTAAGAAGCGAACCTATTCGTCTCAGTTGTTTTTCAATTCGACTAAATTTCCAACGATTTGTGTGAACTCTATTTGAGTATTTTTCTCTATACTGTCTTTCAGCTTCCGCTCTATTTTTATTGCACTTAAAAAACACTTCAAGTTAATCTATCAATTCGTCGTAGTTAATATCATCCATTATTAAAGATCTCAATAAGATTCGCGTACATTGCAAAATTTGCTAATAAAATTCTAAAATTTAAATTGTTTTCTGAATGCATTATGTAAAGTAAAATGTAATAAATAGTGGTTTACCGTATTTTTCATGCCAATTATTATTGTTTCGAGCAAAAAAACATAGGTGTTCCATTTGAAAAACTAAATTTGGTAGCATTTCGGGCTACACCGGATGTGCCAAAAAAATTTGATGCATTTATTTTTTATAGTATTATTTGAAAATTTAGTTTTTGAAAAAAAATGTAAGTTTAGGTGTTATCGGCCGGGGCGACTTGAACCAAACAACCTATATTTCTGTGACTTGTATTGACAAACTTTTTGCAGTTTTACTGAATAATTTTGAAAAAGCATGTACAGGGTCAGTCACAGGAGAGTTACTTTGAAAATTCATTAGATTGCAACGAGGTTTGCGCCTAATGTACGCACCCAAATATACAAAAGTCACAGAACACTGGATACAAAAAATACAAATGGAATTATTTAATTTTTGGAAACTCATGACAGTAGTTGTCAAACTAATCACTGTTTCGTTAATAGTCATAAACTGCAGTTTTTCAGAAACAATTATCATTTATTCTATCAAGAGACGGCATGATTATGATTGTAGTTTATCTATCTTAATCACTAACTAACTAAAAACGTAATTTTTTAAAGGGTGAACAAACTAGAGAAGATTATTCAATTTTTCAAAATTTGTAATCGAGTTCGTATCGGAATATGTATTATTGATTGCATCTTACAGGCGCAGGCCTCGTAAAATTACGTGAAACACCCTGTATCTTTAGCGTATGTAACTGGATATAATATTTTATTTAAATTAGTTCAGTAATCAATGTGAGCTGGATGAAAATGAGTGAAGTCGTCAAAATGATAAGTAATTGTCTACTGTTTCAAGGACTCTCATTTTCTGGGCCAGTAGCAGTTCTCTGACGGGGTCTTTCATTGGGGACCAATCTTGTTGTAACTTGGTTTCCAGTTTTCTAAATGTTTCAGGAACTGGATGCATTCCTTTTGGATACCTCTTTAAGTACAGAGGTGCTGCCGCAGGAGCATTTTTCATGCAGATTAAGAGTATGCCCACTTTTTCGTTATTTGTGTAATAATACATTGTATTAACGAAAATCGACTGTTACTTTTTAAATGTCAAAATGAAAAAATATGCAAAGTATTCTTGGATTTAATTTTATAATTTTTAAAAATGAGGAAGCAAAACGCCTATGTGAATTGTATAATGGGCTGCTGTCCAAATTATTTCAGAAGTAACTTTTCTGTGACTGACCCTGTACAAAATCATCGGTAACAAAAAAATAGACATAAAAAAGTCAAATGTCAAAATTAGAATTTTCACTGTATTTTCGTGTTCCTGTTTTCTTACTTGATATTTTTCTATAGGGTGTGAGTTATAAAACATCTGTATAGCAAAAAAAAGTAGAAAGGAATTCTTTTTTAACGACATATGGTAGACATATTTTGTTTTTGTGGTGCTAAATACGAACTTTAACCCAGGATTTATTTTTATTGAAGGAATTTTGAGTAACTAATATTTGAAATTTTATTGCTATTAATATTACGAGAATATTATGCGATTTATAATAATCAAGGACGTTGCTAGGTGACGAGGCGTAACCAAGTCACTTGCGCAGCGTCTGAGATTGTTTAAATCCCTAATATTCAAGTTATATTTCTTTATTGTATCATTTACTTACCTTGTTTTTTGATTTGCAAGAAGAAATTGGGTGTCAAAAACTCAAATGTATTATGTTTGTAATATTATGGTCTTCATAATTATCAGTAAATGTGTAACATTAATAGTACATACACAAACGAGGTGGTAAATATGGCATTACGACAAGTGCTTATGTATACACCAGCTTCGATATCGGATAAAGCACAAGGGGTAATGTCACTACCACCGAGGTTTGTATGTTATTTTATTCACAATCACATTATTTTTAGTCAAAAATTTGAATAAAATATAATTCTAAAAAGTTAAGGTTCAAACGTGGTAGGCCATCTACATTGCATTTGATTTTTTATCGGTTTCTGTCTGTTAAGAGCAATGTTACATGCACAAAAATAGTCTGGTAACTATGGCATAACATTCTTGTTTGCTGTAAAATTTTACAATATTGAAATGTCAATTTTACAATATCGATATGTCATTTTTGCTGCTCGGATTTTAAACTGACATCTGCAGCTGTTATGACATTCATTACATCCTAGGTATGTTAATAGGTATAACATTTCAGAAATGACAAAAAAAATATTGAAATAATGTGTGAACCTAATGTTTAAATTGTTGAAATGAAGTAGTACGCTCCCACAGAATTAAGAACAACTGCTACAGAAGCAATTGAATACTAATTTAGCAAAATATTATGCGTAACTTGACCATTTGAAAGAAAAAAATTCCGGTATTTTTCTAATTTTAACGTTGGCAATCGTGCATATTACCATGAGATGAAGAGTGTTTTGTTTTTATTGTCACAAATTTAAACAGGTGGTAGAATATCCAATTTTAAGACAAAAGTTTCTTATGAACATGTGTCAAAAAATGTTATGTAAGCGAGCTACACCCCTTAAAAGAAATGCATTTTTTAATCTGGTTTTCCCACTATTACAGAATAGATACCTAAGAGTTATTTATTGTAAGAGTGTGTTAGAAAGCGTTTTATCCTCACAAGAATGTTTAACCGCGAGAACGTCAGTTCGAGCGGTTAATTTTCTTAAGTGGATAAATCGCGACTAACACACGACTGCAATATAACGTTTTATCCACAATTATTCCAAACTTAATTAAAAATTAAACTGACATTTAAACGTCACGCCAAATATTCTTTTGGTTAAACGTAGTAAGCTGTTACGCGGTGCGCTGGTTACTAACAGTGGAATAAAGTTACTTTATTCCACTAGTGGTTAAAGTGGTACTTTATTCGCATCTAAGGTGTGGAATAAAGTCTTTTATAGAGTGATTGTGGATAAAATTACAAAGTTGGTACAGCTGATAATCTTTAAAGACAAGATCAAAGATCAGTTGTCGAAACTTTTAATCACGGGCGTCTTAAGGAGTAAAACAAATTTAATTTTTAATTTTGATCTGTAACATAAATTTTAAAATTGATTTTACTCAAAAACGGTAAGTTGTATCGAAAAATACGCAAGACACCTTTTTTGTGGAAAACTATAGAATTAAAATTTTGGGGCTGAATGTTGCAAGAACCAACAGCCAAAATTCTTAGGGTACTTTTAACCCTAAACCCCTCCAATTTAGGACACCCCTGAGTAAAAATTTTGACATTTGCCTTGAAATTTTATCAACAGTGGGTTGTCTAATAAAGTAGACGTTAGGTGGATATGACCAAAATTATGAGTGTTATTTAAATCTCGACAACAACATAAAAACGATTGAAAATCAAACATGAAACTAATATTTGCATGGGCGCTGAAAGGGGGATGAAAGCGGATGCACTTGCACCCCCCTGATATGAAAAAAAAATACACTAAAAAACTAAGAAATTAAATTTTTATTGTTTGAACAAAAACTTAAGCCGTCTATGTTGTCAATGTTTTCCAATATAATGTTAATTAATGGTAAATATTCGTCCGAAATTTCTGACACTCCAATGAAAGATTGTTAAAATTTATCGGGTTTACTCTTCTTTTAGCAATATTACTGCTATAAAGTTATAATTGAACCAACTTTACATTTACACACTCTTGCCAATTCCCTTAAGCGTCAAGTATATATAATACATTACATTAAATATTTTGATAATGTTCTTGCTAAATATTGAAATTAATCAATTTCCATTAAATTTAATCTATTCAGGTTTATTGGAAACGTTAGTGCACAACGTACTTAGTGTTAAACACAATATTGCAATAAGATTGTGCCACTGCATTATGATTATGGGATCAAAGCAGTTAATAGCAAATTAATTTTCTCAGCTTAATAGTTTGCAATGAAATTATGTACTCGTATGCTTAAATAATTAATTTACATAAAAAAAAACGTATACATTTTTCTTTTATTTGATTGTGCAGCTAAAAATGTAACACAATATAATCCTCAATAATCCGGATTCGAAATTAAATATCGCAAATATAATACTGACTCAGTGCGTAATTTTAAAATAATATTAATTTTACATAGTTGCATAAAACTCTTATTAATATTAAATTTTAATTATTTCCTTAGATAACAATTACAATTACGATTCTAATTAAAAAGCTGGAATATTCGAGAAAATCTTAAACTTTTAATAAATTGTAAACATCAAAAATTGATGGCAAGTTGTAATAATTCAATTTCAAAAAGCATTGTGAACGTAAAAACTACAGTGCAAATGATTGATGATTGGTAATTATTCCATTTTTATAGACAATCAATTTTAGATTGGAATCAGCCTGAGCCTTTAGCATCGGATGATAAATGGAAAATTTAGATGTGGCTATTTTGCTTATGACGATTTTTCAATTGCATTCAGCCGTCCTAAAACGCCGCAGTTTTTCCTTTGATTTGAAAAAGGATCTATTTTTTGCCGAACTAAAGACCATCCGATGAAAAAACATGATAGGTTTTATTGAAAACCACACACGACTGCACAGAAACTAAACAGTTTAAAAATCAATTAATAATGACACTTCCTAGTTGACTACAAAGCGATTTTATCACCGAAACGTAAAATCGAGTAACGCAAATGGTTCAAGAAAATCAGGAAAAATTAACCACTCTAGGGATTGGCTAAATGTCAGCGATGCGTGGACATTTTCAAAGCAGCGCTAAGTTCGGTACTAGAACTTGTCACCCAAGACAATAACATTACAAAGCAATGAAAACTTACGTGAAACAGCGACCAGTAAAACTGGTAAGTTTATGTCCACACGTCGAGCCGTGAAGGGGAAATATTTACAAAGCATCTATATCAGCGCTTCTTAACAGCTTTCCGTGAGAAATAACACCAAACAAGAATTTTATGTTTTGTGGCAATTGCAAAAACATATTGTTTAACATATGTCGTTTTAATTCGTAATTTTATTAACGCAAGCTTAAATTTGCGAACAGGAGGTACCAGCGAGTTGAAAAAGTCCATTAATGACCTTTAAATGGTAAAATTAAAAAAAAATATATACAGGGTGATTCTTAAATAGACCGACAAAATTTTATCACATCTTCCTAAGGATAAATGGGAACAAACTTTACCCTTTTTATGTTTATACCTTTTAGGGGCAAAAGCCCCTTGATCCGTGCCACTTACGGCGTTTATGAATTGTTGCAATAATCAAGTACGTTAATACCATGGTTACCACTACCTGTGCTAACACATCAGTGGCGTACGCTTTACTTGGAACATAACTTATAAAAAATTTATTTGAAGAACGTTTAAACAAAGAATTTTTTAAATATTTTTTCCAGCATGTTCTCATTTGATACTACCAAGGATAGAATTTTGTCGGTCTATTTAAGAATTACCCTGTATAGGACATTGATAGATACTAATCTAGTTCATCGCCTAAAATTATTTTCAACTATACAGCGTATCTCAAAAATAAGTTACAATACAAACATGTGCTTTTTTAAATAAAACACCGTATGTTCCAAAAAGTGCACAGTGGCATAAGAGATAGAAGGAATATCACTTGGTAATCACATTTGTGTTAAACTGAATCCATTATTATTTATTTTTACAATAAAATAATTCAAATTTCAGTATTTATAACGACTTTTACAATCTCTGGATAAATCAACGGATAAGTGATCCGTGGTGGAATTACTATGGTTGCCTAGTATCAACAATGCTCAGATATTGATAGGCATTGTTGCTACAATTAATATTAAATATTAAATATCTTTTCATTTATCAATTCTAGACATTAAAAGTTTTTTTTTTTGATAGACAATTATCTATACCTTACTAAAACGTAATAGCTTGAACGCTCTCACACCCGTGTAAAACGCTATTTGACTATCTTTGTCGCACAATAACAATTTTTTTTTTCCTATTTTGGAAAATTTAATAGCTCTAAAAGTAGGAAACGGCAAAAGGTGAAGATTGAGTGAAGGTAAGAAATAAAAATTCAATCATAATTCTACAAAGTAGTAGAATTTCATAGAGAAAAAGGCCTAATAGTGCCTAAATTAACGTTTAAAAGAAAACATCACCAAGAGTGCGTTTGATTTCAATTATTCGATTTGACACTTCTGACAGTTGTTGACATTTTGTGTCAATGTGGCACACACTTTTCAAGAAAATCAAACAAAAACGATATAAAAATGAAAGTATACGTTACTGGTTTACAATTAATAAATTTTGTTACAAAAATTGTTGTTTTATTTATTTATAAAACGTAAAAAAACAAATTAAAATAAATTCAAGTTACTGTAGCAATAAACGCAAAAATAAATGATAAAATGGTCATTTTTACTTCTATTATCACTAAGTAGAAATAGTTTTTTTTATTAAATATTTCTGAAATTGAGGTGTATTTTGTTGCTTATTACTTGGTTATCACGATTTTTTAACACGTCCTCAAAAAACAATTTTCGTCACTTTTGTTTCTTACTTACATTCTTATTTTTTTCTAAAGCTTATAGAGTTCAGAAAATACATTTTTATTTTTCAATTTATTTTTTACCATGTTTCAAAAGTTAAATGTTTTTTATCCACTTTTATAACTAAATGTCACAAGTAAAAGTATTAGTAAAAATTCTATTTTTGCCCCTAAGCGTTCTTACTTTTACCATGATATTTACTATGTTGTCTTTTTCTTCTCTCTTTTGATACTTTAGCAATTACTGGAGAGGTATTAACTCATTAATCAATCTATTAGATGCAAAAATAAAAAATAGGGTGTTCCATTTAAATATTTTAAGTTATTTAATTTATTAATTTTTACAAATGCAAAACATTAAAAAATTGTTACATCAGTAAATTCTGTACTTTCCACTTTGCAGAAGTAAGAAAAAATTTGTTCTAGCTGTTTTAGTTTTTGTGTCATAATTTTTTTAAAAGTGCATGTTTTCGTCAAACAAAACGTTTTATTTCTAAAACTAATCGAAATCAACTAATAAAGTTTAACGTAAAAAATATTGTTTTCTACGTCCATATACGAAAGTAAATCATAACGCACAATTACATATGCGCGAAAATTGGCAATATCGTACGAGGTCAAAAACCTGTGCGATTTGTTTTCGTAATGTGTGTTAGAAATCTAACGCACAATTCACACTCGAATGTTTTGTATTTTTTCGTTTAACGTATTTTTTTTTCCACTATAAAAAAATCGTTATTCAACGTATTTTTGTATCCATTATAAAAAATAAATCGTTATGAAAAAAAAATAAGTTAAAAACACAAGTTTGTATTGTAACTTATTTTTGGGACATGATGTATAGTTGAAAATAATTTTAGGTGATGCACTAGATAATTAAGTTTCTTTCAATGTCCTACACATTTTTTTTTAATTTGACCATTTAAAGGTCACTTTTTCAACTCGTTGGGACACCTGTATCTTGTTTAAAGTATCTTAAAGATCTACATTTAAACGTTCAGTGTTGTAAAAGCACTTGACTTTCGAACGTTTAAAAGCTGTCTCTAAACTTCCAACATTTAGCTAAGAAGTGAAGTGGCGTTCTAAATAACTTATATTGTCTGTTCTTCTCCACCTGCCACCCACATACATATATCAGAGAGCAAGAAAGTACATCGCATATTTTAGTAGGTAAAAGTCACTTCGATCGAAATGCCACCCCGGAATTATAGCGAAGAGAATTCCGGAGCCGTAGCGGGATATTTCGAATATCTTTTTCCGGAGTCGTCTCATTGAATATCAGACCGTCATGTGACAAATGGCTGCTGTCTAGGCTTGTTGACGTGTCGATAACCAACCTCGTGCTTGGATATTCTCTTCCACATTACACTAGTATGAAGATTGATTGATTCCTTCCTATTAGAATACGTTTATCCTATCAGTGCGACAATCATTTTCCCCTGTGATGACAAATTTTACATCACCTGGAAAATATTTACAATAGCATTGATTTTTGCTCTTTACACTCTTACGAAATCCTTCTCGTAAAGTATTAAAAGCAAATCACGACTAAGTTTATTCCAAATGATTCTGTCAAATTCGAAAGAAAGTTTTACAAGTTTCAAAGTTGATACGTCGCGCACGTCTCGACGTTTTTTAAAACAGAGTTTTTGCAAGTTGACGAAAAATTTTACTTTCGTTCAGCAACAAGCATGGATGAGCGACTTTTTGCAAAACAAGGTGGCAGTAAGGACATGTTGAATATTTCATGCAGTAAGCCTGCCAAGGAGCACCAAATATGTATGTTTAATGGAAGAAACATTGAAATATACGAGATAATTCCACTTTTTATAACATTTGTTTTTTAAACCTAAAATTTTGACGATTTATTTGTGTTGGAAAAAGCAAATGCGTTTTAAAATTCCACTTTCGCGCTATTCTCGTGTAAAAAATTCCAACGAATCTAATTTGCATCTTAAAATAATGTTGGATATATTTATGCGGCATAATACACTTTACGTTGTCATTTGCAGTGTACATTTAATGAATAAGTTATGAACACGATAAAACCAAATTCAGATTGTGATTATGTTAGCAGTTCACTTTAATGTCCATTTTAAATAAATTTATTACCCCATGTAGTTTCACCAGTTTAAAGCTAGATAATAATTATGCAATAACACTAATGTATTCTATATTTTACAATATTTTACTGCAATATTAACGTTTTTAAAACTATTAATTATTTACAGTGGCTCTTGCAAAAGATAAAAAGTTATTTTATAAATTGACGCTTTATTTTTTTTGTTTTTGACTAATAAACTGATAGTTTATTCCATCTGGAATAAAATAAATAAAATACCACTTTTTATTCTTAGAATAAACTGAAATTAAATACACTGAATCTCTTGATCGCTTTTTGACATGAACATTTTCCTTGGTACCGATTTTTACTCTTAAAATTGATATTGAATGAATTGAATAATTTGAAAAATTATATGACTTTATTTAATATATCTACCATTTTTTTATGTTATTATTATCATTAGAGAGAAAAGTTTTGTATTTATCCCTGGAATAAACATCGTTAATCCCTCGAATGTAAATGCCCTCGGTTTGCCTGTAGCATTACCTACATTTTTGGTATTAAAATAGTTGTTTATTCTCTCGATTCATAAAAAATTATTACAGGAAATTATTTTAAAAAATATGATTTTTGTAATGATTTCAAATATTTTTACAGAATTTTTTGTAAAAATATTATTGATTTTGTTTAGCTGTACGACGAATTCTTAATCTGCTAACAAAAATGTGTTACACATTGCCTCTTTTGATCCTATACAGGAAAGCTTATAAACACGTAACAAAAGCCATCAGAATTATTAGGTAATACCCTGAATATGACATTTTCTTGTTTTATTTTTTAACATTTTATACGTGTAATGCGTTAACAAATATTAAATCAATTTTCTTTTGATGACGTTTTTGCAAATCTCAAATTCATTGTTTATTTATATCGGGTGATTCAAAAAGGTGTGGCATAATTTTAACCTCGAATGAGAATAGGTAGCACAGTATTTATTGACTCACTTCAAAAGATAGAAAAATTACAGCTTTCCAAAAATCGGTATGGAAAATGGTTTTTGTAGAATTTTTTTGTTATCGTTTATCTGATTATTATGAAACTTTGAATGTTAAGAGACAAAAAGACATTCTTTGATTATAAACAAAAGTCTTGTTAAAGTTATACATTTCAAGTGACAATGGGGTCCTTCCAGTTTTTGAGTTTTTTGACTATTAATCCCTATTTTTCATACTAGGAATTGAAAGCCCAATTATTTTTTCATTAAAAAGGTTTAAACAAAACTCTTTGAGCGTACTGTTATCTTGGAAACCATCCACTATGAAAAGTGACAACATTTGACGTATGCGTACTCAAATCGCTAGAAAACAGAAATAGAAGTCAAAACTTGTAATGCCATTATAATAAAACTGCAATGTCATAGCACCATTGCACGTCTAGTGCAATATATGTTTTCATAAAAATGCAAATAATTCTCATGCAATGATAATGCACCTTATGTGACAAAAAATAAGAGAATAAACTTAAGGTTAGCCTGGATAATAAAATAAAATAAATAAATAAATAAAACAAAATAAAATTTTAATCAAAAATAAATCAAAATAAAAATGTTTTTCAAACTATGTAGTTCAACCAATTTGAGGCAATAATAATAATTATTATTATTGGAAATTATTATTATTATTATTGGAGATAGTAGATTGTGACACGACCCACGCAGTGGCGAGTGTTACAAATGCACGTGTTTTTTGCACTATTTTTTCTATTGAGTGCTTTTTAAATTAAATTTATTTATTATTATATAGGATGATTCTGATAAGATAATGAGCCCGACGCAACCCAATAAACAAATTTCCTTTACGTCTTGATAAACATTAATCAAAATTCTGAAACAAGGTTAATAAAACTTAAAGAGCAATTTACACTTTTAGTCTGTCGTGGAAATTGGGCGGACGAAATTCACTGTCCGTCACTGTACTTATCTAAAAATGTATTTTTGAAATGAAACTGAAACAGAAAGTACTCTTGCACTTCTGCTGCACAGTAACGTTAACTTTCGTGTAAATGAAGTTTCATTTTGATAATCAAACAATCTTTATGCTTAGCTGCCACGTAACTATTTCGTAGATCAAAAGGTGGAACTCGCCTTTGAAGAACCCCCGCGGTTGATGACAAACGCCGTAAGAGAAGCGAAATCTAACCCATTGTTCATTGCAGTAACACGATTACAATACAGTTCTGATTACTTTTTTATAGAAAAAGCTGAGCACTCTTCAAGGCACACCAACAATGACTCTCAGATTGAAATCATTGTTAATTCAAACCATTAAAAATGTGATTACCGGAATTAGGGCTGCATTTAAAAGCTTCACTTTTTTTATTGAATCTTTGTTATTTAATGAGATTACACGCATGAAAAATCATTTAATCATACAGCAAAGAAGTGACTACGGATTGTACTCATAGTTTCTTGCAAGAACGAATTGCATGAAAAATTCATGATTTTACGAGAAATGGCCATAATAAAATTTGCCAACTTGCGATGAAATATTCAAAAATGTAATAAAAGCTTCGGCGCAGCTGGCTTAAAGTGACGAAAAAATAAATAATTGTTTTATTTGATTTCTCTACTACTCTTTGAAAGTTAACACACATGTTTAAAACACATATACAGGGTGAATATAAAGTATGGAACCAAGCGGTTTTATTTTTAATCATTTGGCTCCAGAAAATAATAATTAATATAAATTAAAGTAATATAAAAAATATGATCGTATTTTCAGAACGAAATTTTGTTTTGTTTTTGAGTTATGCTATTTTCTTTTGTCAAAATTGCAATTTATGTGAAAAAATTTTTTTGAAAAAATTAATTATAAAGCAGATAGTTTTGTAATCCTTAGAGTATAGCTTTTATGAGACAAATGATTTTATAGTGGGTTGCCATTTAAAAAAATATTTTTTTGTGGGAGAACTCAAAAACAAAAGGAAATTTCGAAAAATTTTATTCTTGTTAAATTATCACATTTTTATAGTACTTTATCACTCATCAATTAGTTTTTTCAAAAAATAAATAATTTAAGCAAAAAACGTTTGGTTCCATACTTTTTATTCACCTGGTATTTAATTTCAATTTCAACATTAAAAAAACAAGGTTGTAACATGCATTTTTTACTCTTTTTTTCTATTGTGCGCTTTATAAATTCAATTTATTATTATATGTATTTGACAGTTAATATTTTTGCCACTTGACCCAAATTGCTCAAAAATAGCTTAAATTGCGTTAGTTTTGGTCAAATTAAATGCAACAATTTCTTACACAGTGATGGCCAAACTATTGCATAAAATATGGCTCAAAACAGTGTTACAAAATTTTATTATGACACCGAAATAAAAAATTTAGTTTTTAATTAAATCGCCAACCTTTGAAAAAAGCTAAACAAAATGTATGCTACTATAAAATTATAATGAATTTTGTGTTTTAACATTAATTATAGTCGCATGTCTGAATTCAAAAAATATATTTAAACTTTGAACAGCTTGGCATTCGAGTTTTGAGCTATGAATATATAGAAATGTCGAGTAAGCAAAAATAGAACTGATATAAATGCGACATTATGACATTTACATATGTCGTGTGTTACCAACAATCCTATGGAAAATATTTAAAACAATTCTCCTTGTAAGAGCTATTTATATTGTTATTCATACACGCGATTTGTTTATTTTTAGAATAAGATATTTGCAATGTAATTGATTTTTTATTGTTTGTTGGAAAGTTTAATTAGCAATTCATTGACAAAAACCCGGAATTTTCCGGTTTAGAAGCATTTCCTTTAAGGAAAGTTCTAGATCTAGGACAATGGCTACAACTAATTTAAACAGAAGAAAGAAAACTCATCACGTTGGACCGCTAGCTATGTGGGATTACAGAAGAATCTAAGACCATTGTCGCTGTCTGATTTCCATTCTTTGTGGAAATGTTACGTTTGTTTTTATTTACTTGAACTCATAACAAGTTACAAGTACGAACTCTAATCTGAGTTGGTTTTCCAAAACTAAACTAATTTGTAAAGTTTAAGTCATCCGGGGTTAACAGCAATATCATTCATTTTTCTATTACAGTCATGGTATAATTAAAATTATTGAAAGCCAATCAATATTATTCAACGCAGTCACGTCCTGAACAGTTAAATTAAAAATTCATCAATATAAACTGCTTTACAAAGTAATTCGTTTACTAACAGATTCAAATGAAGTCTCTCGGTTAAATAAAACTTTGTAAAAATTGTTTTTTTTTGTGTATTTAAACTTGAAAAAGTAAAAAACATTAATTGTTTATGAGTTTTAGTAATTTCAGCATTACACTCAAGTCGTCACAATATTATTATTACATGTTTATGTTTAGTTTTTAATAAATTAACAGTTTATGTATGAAATTGCAGCACTTTTGCGTTATAAATGTATTTAGTCACGCAGATTTTATTATTGTTATCAGTTATCAGCAACAAATAAACTTAATTTAAAAGCTTTTAATAATGAAACAGGTTTCATGATAACTAAAAATAATTCAAGAGTTTACGCTTCTTGGTGTTATGATCAACACCATGTGCGAGAGGAAAATGCAGATTTGCTCGGGCTTGACTGCTTTTTACCTTCACTGCACATTAAAACTGTATAAACCTGAGGCTAAAGGATGGTTGCGTGTTTTCCCAACAGACCTGAAAGCCCCCCTAAAGTGTCTATTCCAAATCTAAGCCAGTGCTTAAGATCCATCTCTTTGTATTCAGTCTTGACATTCCTTCTGTGCTGTGCCGGACATCTCATGAATTCAGTTAAAGGATTATAGTCTTAATATTTATGCCACATTATCCCAACACTAAAATAGATATTGATATTTTATAAAATTTTGTATTTTAGATTATTGCTTCTCTGTTATGTAAATAATTCATTAAAAATGTACGAAATACTAATCTTTTAATTAAGTATCTGCAAACTTATCTCAGTCTAGGCAACATAGACCAGTCAATAGGGGCCAAAAAAGGCCTTTGCCTTACAAAAGGTGGAGTAGTAGTAATTTTTTACTATTTTTACTATACTATTTACATCTTGGATGATAGGTACGAAAAATCGATTTTTCCAAAATAACTCCGCAGCGGTTGATTCCACGGCAAAAGTGTCCAGATAAAAGTTAAAGAAGACAAAATTCCTCACATTTTCTGTATAAACATTTTTTGTAAGTTTAATGTGTAACGAGTTACAGCGGCGGAAAGATGAACATTTTTCCCAGAAAAATAGCAAACTCCCACATTTTCGACGGTGCATTTCGTAAGAACAAATTACACTTGTTTTTAATGTTTTTATACAGCGATATCTATTTCAAATTACACTGATTTTTCTTGTTACATATAGGGTTATTCATAAATATGAAGCAATATTTGAACCTCAAAAATGACCTATAAAACGATGTTAATTTAATAATAACTCGTGTCCTATTTCTACTGATAAGAATTTTACAGCCCTCGGAACGTGGATATGGAAATTTTTATTTTCTTTGTAATAACTTCGGATCCATTTGACCAAAATACAGAGTGGTCCAGAAGCATGGAAACGCTTATTATTTTCTGGCGAAACTACAATGGCTATAGAATTGCTATTCAAAAAAAAAAAAGAATATCAATTAATTGTTTATACTTACGAGATAAACATACTAACAATTTTTTTTTAGTGGAAATCTACCACATTTTTTTTTAGACAAGGAGCTTGTTACAAGAATTGTTGATATGCAATTTTTTTTTGTAAACTTAACACTTTTTGTTAGAAAAATGTTTGACTTACAAGTATTAAAGAATTTGTTTTTAATAAATTACTCGTTTTTTTTGAAATAAATTGATGAATATTTAAAGGTTGTAAAGAAGCGATGCCAAGATATTTTTTATTTTAATTTATTGTTTAAACGTACCATCCTTTGGCCGATAGAAGAAAGTTTTGACAACAGATAAAGTTTATAATTTTTTTAACATAAATTTTTGTACATTTATAAAATGCATGAACATATCTTTGTAAAACAATAAATTAAAAAAACGTGTTATTTAAGAAAAAAATATTAATAGTATGGTAATCTCAAAAGTTTAAACAATTTTTCTCTTTAACATATTTTGTAATAGGATCTTTTTCCTTAAACTGTCTAATTTTTAACTTGAACTGGAATTTTTAATTAGAAATTTGTGATTTACAATATTTTCTAAAATATGCACGAAGTTGCCAAAATATGCATTTTTTAATTGGCATATTTTAATCAAACAATCAAACATCAGATATGCATAAAAAACTTATAATTTTGTTGATAATCTTCTTAATAACAAATATGCACTTTGCATATAATCCGAGCCTTATTTATGAGTAACCCTATATGTAACAAGAAAAATCAGTGCAATTTAAATAGATATCGCTGTATAATTATTGAAAAAACATTGAAAACAAGTGTACTTTGTTCTTACAAAATTCACCGTCGAAAATGGGGAGTTTTACTATTTTTTGGGAGAAATATTCATATTTCCGCCGCTGTAACTCGTTACACATTAGACTTACAATTAAAATGTAGATACAAAAATTGTTACAAGTTTTGTCTTCTTTAACTTTTATCTGAACACTTTTGCCGTAGAGGCAACCGCTGCAGAGTTATTTTAGAAAAACCTATTTTCCCCCAAGGTCGAAAACTTGGATTTTTTGTCAAGGCCTAGACCTTAACAACATATTAAAAAATTACTACTACCCCACCTTCTGTAGAGTAAAACTCCCTACTGACTGAACTAACCATTGATCCAACTAAAATAAAGCAACTGACACAAAGTGCTAAGCATTTTTACGATTTATTGCGAACAAAAATTTACAAATCGTAAAAAAATTCTTCTTCACGAATGCTTAGCAAAATAAGTAAAGAACGTGTCTAAATCAAATTTCCTTTCACTTGAATAATAACTGAAATCTTCTTTTGTTTTTAATCCCTAAAATTTTTTGTCACATTATATTTCACGAAGATGACAGATACAAGTGCTCTGAATTTAAAGGGTTTCTCATTTTTCATCGATAAGTTCAATAAATCAGTGCAAAATCATTGAACCGAGAAAATAAATATGACCAAATAGATCGTAAAACAAATTCAAGACAAATATTCACTTTTTATTGAGATTTAACTCAAGCCATGACAAAGTTTAATTTTTTTTGAGCCCCTTGATTTATTTATTAATCCGTTTAGTGTTACATTTTTTATAAAAGATAAGTCACAGGTCTTAGCTTAAGAACTTTCCCGGGGATGTATTTCATTACTGGTCGTATCGAAATTCGATCTGAGCATTAAAGCGATGGAAGGAGCAGGTGGAAGATATTCGTTTCGTAAATTTAAGCTTTTTCGAGAATTCTTCAATGATACATTTTCTGATTAAACTTGTACAAACATATTCTAAAATAGAATGAAACCTATAAATTAGATTTAATCATCATGATTTACAAAGATTCACACTAAATCGGTTTTTAATTACGAATCCGAACGCCTGTTATTTGGTGACTGCTTATATGAAACACATTGTGTACGCAAATGTGTAGCGGCAATATCATTTTATTCATTTTCTCTCCCGTTTCAACATAAATTCAGTGCGTGTTTAAACATTTCGCTCCCGAAAAATTCATTGTTTATTAGGACTGCTCCCGATTTTATTAGAGGTTTTAATTAAAGGCATTTTTAACATACTCTTTTATAACTTCCAGGCCTCATACCTTTCCGAATACCTACTAATTAGGTACACAAGACCAAGTATTACATAATTTTCAACTATGACTTGAGGAACCATGTAAATGACGATATTGTATTCTAAACTTAAATTACCAGTATTAGAAAAACTTTATTAAAATTAAACCCACGAAGAATTTTTTTTTATTATAATATATAATTTAATAATATATAATAATATATATTATAATAATATATTTCAGGTAACTGCACATAGTAAAAGAACCGTATGTAGAGACCACGTCAACAGATACATTAAAATGACAATTGAAGTAGTACTTAAATCTACACATTTTGGAAAAATTCTCGAAAATTATATATTGTATTTCCCAGTAGTAACTTTTTTACTTTTTCCTTAAATACATAAACATTTGCCGAACATTTAATTTCCTCTGATAATTTATTAAAAAAATTGCAACAGTTATAATTTATACTTTTCTGAAATAATGCAGTTCTATGTTTATTTGGAATCAAATGTTCTTATATCTGGAGTTATAGGCGTGATTATCACTAGAATCCTTAAATATGCTTTGATAAAAAAATATTTCAAACATTATTCACTAAGTAAGTATGTACATATTATACATATTTGTGCTTAAAGTATATTTAGTTATTTGACACTCATTGTCCCAAAGTGAACAAAGAAGATGCCTGAATATGTAATAAAATAGAAAAATTATTTGAATAGCGGTGTAACAAAGCGTAAATATCATTATAAAATGTTTTCCAGATATGGAAATGAACAGAAAACAAATAATAGAGAGACAATTTCAAAGTAAATGAGTACATGAATGTAACCAAAATATAATTTTGGTCGCATATTATTTACTGAAAAGCAAATATTTTTGGGTTTTTAGTTAAGCAAACTTGTTTTCTTCTACTTATACAGGGTGCGCCAGAGAGCCATGTAAGGTAATATTCCAGGAACTTGGAAAAAAATATTTAAAAAATTCTATCTGTATAAAAATTTTGATATTTATTTTTTGACATTTGACATTTTTTGTGTTTATTTAGTGATACTGATGATCTTGTATATGTTTTTTTTATAATTATTTACTAAAGTTGAAAATAACAGCCACAAATAACATTAAACAGAGGTATAAAAATACAATTTAGAATATAGCTTTTTTGTTTCCTCTTCTAATAGCCTGTAGCAAAAAAACATATAAAATTATTTTTCTAACAGAAATAAATAGAGTCAAATTGCAAATTTGGAAATTTGTATACAGGGTGATGAAAAAAAGACGCCCACGACTGAAACAGGCGCTTCCTTTTTTATTGAAACATTGTGATTAAACAATTTGTCTAACAGCACAAAGCGGCAATATTGCACAATTTTCTTTTACTAAAAAACTATTTCACTCAGGTATTTTTCGTATCTAGGAAACCAGTACTGACAGATATTGTCACCCGCATAAAATAAAAAACTGTAAAGTTTACATAATTTTATTATTCCAATACGATACGACCAAAAGGTATCTAATTATTTCAATTAATTATTTTAATCTTTGACTTTTTGACTTTAATCGTTCAAATTTCACAGAACAAACAACATCGAAAATTGATTTTTTTGTTGCTACTGTTTCCAATAATTGAATATTACTTGGACATTTTCTGTATCCTAGGATATTTGCAATGTTGCAACATTGATAAATTCTCTTTGGAGCCAAGAAATGGTAACATCTTCAATAAAATTTATTTCAAAGGACTTTTTACACATTTTTTTTAAGAACACCGTCAACTGTATCAAAATCCAGACTTTAACAATAAAATTATTTTAAAACTGTTAATTATTTAGATTTCTCTTTTCTAAAAAGGAAAGTCTATATCTGACTGATAAGAGCATAAAACCAATTTTGGTCTTCGAATTCGGCTTTAATAAAAGATCACTTATAACGTGTGGGTTAATATGGGCGCCTTTTTTTCATCATACTGTAGATAGAATTTTTTCACATTTTTTCCTATGCCTGGTATCTTACCTTACACTCTGTCGCGAGTCCTGGCACACTCTGTATAATTGTTGTGTTAAATTATCCCAAATTTTACTGAAAACTTTAAGCTTTACTGCTTAGTTTCAGTTGTCTTTATGTGATATACCTGCGTATATAGTTTTAATTAAATGGTAGTGACAACAAAGCAAGTTCATTGGCAAAAGCGGTCTTAACTATTCATAACCAGAGCAGAAAATGGAGAACTGTGCTTAGAGCGGTTAAAAACTGAAAATATACTGTCAATTGAAATACGAGTACGCTATGAAAAAGCAGAAATCTCTTCCACAAAGCACGTCTGAAAAGTTCATTTAATTTGCGTTGGATTTTTTTATTTCAATTACTTGTCGTTATTTAGCGAGGTAGTCAAATAAAACGATGCGGAAAACCAATTTTAGCAAGTGGACAGGTTGAAGTAATAGCTTGATTTTGATCAGATCACACGCCAAACAATTGGGCTCGCCACATGGTTGGTGGTCACCTTGTCGTCGGATAACCAGATTGCCATTGCAGCCCTAATTAGCTACTGTCAGTAGAAAATTTCCCCCACGTCACAGCAGGAGCTCCCCATCCGTTCTGTAAACAATAGCTTATTAATTAATAGAATCCTGTGGACATGTTCGCTGAGTTTCAGCCCCTGTTTATATACCACATGTCTGACATCTCCATCGATTGGGCCAATTAATTGCATGCGCACAGTCATAACACAAGGCGACAAAAAAAAGTCATGTCGTGACAACTTGACAAATTTTATATCATTTTATTCGTCTCAGTGAGACAAATCAAATGCACTAAACAAAATTTCAAAAAGTCCATACACTTTGAATTAAATATTTTTTTTCTAATTTAAATGAATTTAAAATACTTTAACTTTAAAAAAATCATTACTCAATAATTATTAGGCCGATTTCTTTCAAATAAAGACCATTCTAAAGGGATGGCCTTGCCCTTTAGGGTGATATAAAATTTGAAATTGAATATTGGCAAACTTTTCTTCGAACAGTGTTCGAAGTAAATCGAAATAATCTATGAAAAACCCTACGAGTAGTTTTTTTTTTCATCATTACCATCTAGAGCATCTCTTTATTAGTTGTAATCCAAATTTTCAAAAGAATATACCAAGTAGTTTTGAAGATATGATTTTTTGAAGTTAAGGTTTGCTAATCAAGCATTGTTCCATATAACAGAAATGCATGTTAATCTTACTTAAAATTGCATTTTTATAAAAGTATTTGTTTTAAGACTCTTCTTTTGCTTAAAAATGGTCAATTGCATCTTCTTTGTTCTAATTAGAATAAACAAAAACTGTTTGTTTACTCAACTGCGTACTAATTAAAACAAGTAAAGAGTTTTTTTTGTTGTAAAAATGACCACTGATCATTATTGTGCAAAGAGGATCTAGAAGTTTAAGGTACGAGCCTTAAAAATAAGGGCAAATCTTTTTCAAATCAAATCACTTTCCATTCAGATTTCGACTTGTTCACTTTGTTCTAGCTTTCTGAACTTTTTTTGAAAATGTTCTGTGCAAATGCTTTCTTATCACTTTCGAGTGATGTTAAATGCAATAAGTCACCTGATTTATTTTGTTTGTACATTCTACGATTAGCTTCAGTTAGTTTGTAGGTAGTAGTTGTTGTGATAACAGTTGCACACGAAGCAACTGATTTATTGCATTCAACATCAGTAGAAAGTGATGAAAAAGCATTTGCTGAGAACATTTTCAAAAAAGAGTTCAGAAAGCTAGAACAAAGTAAACATGTTAGAATCTGAATGGAAAGTCATTTAATTTGAAAAAGATTTGTTTTTATATTTAAAGCTACCACTTTAAACTTCTAGATACTTTTTGCTCAATGATCAGTGATCATTTTTAGATCAAAAAAACTCTTTATTTGCTTTAATTAGTACGCAGGTACTCTTTGTTTGTTTTAGGTAAAGAAACAGTTTTTGTTTATTGTAATTAGAACAAAGAAGGTGCAATTGACCATTTTTAAGCAAAGGAAGAGTCTTAAAACAAATACTTTTATAAAAATGCAATTTTAAGTAAGATTAACATGCATTTCTCCTATAAGGTGCAATACCTAACTTCAGCTAACCTTAACTTCAAAAAATCATATCTTAAAAACTACGGTAAAATTTTTACTCGTAGGGTTTTTCTTAGATTACTTCGATTTACTTCGAACTTCTTCGAACACTGTTCGAAGAAAAGTTTGCCAATATTCAATTTCAAATTGCAAATCATTCCAAAGGACAAGTCCATCCCTTTAGAATGGTCTTTATTTGAAGGAAATTGGCCTAATGGTTATTGAGTAATGATTTTTTAAAGTTAAAGTATTTCAAATGCATTAAAATTAGAAAAATAAAATTACTTCAAAGTGTGTGGACTTTTTAAATTTTTTTTTAGTGCATTTGGTTTGTCTCACTGAGACGAACAAAATGATATAAAATTTGTCAAGTTGTCACGACATGACTTTTTTTTTGTCAGCCTGTGTAATGAGAGGCAGCCATCTCCCAGGGGGAACATCATCACGGAAAAATAAAGAAAACACACGTGTGTTTTAGAAATGTCATGAAACTGTGATTTTCCCAGTGGTATTTTCACTTGATTAAAAATTTATTGAAAATTGCATACGTGCTTCACAGGCACAGCATAAAACCTTTTCCTTCACAACAAAAATGTATTAAAAATTTAGTTTGGCTTGTCAGAGACGATAAAGAAGACTGGTCGCTTCGTGACTTGTCATTCTTTATGAAAGCAATCGTGACTTGAGGTAGACAGTTGCATTTTCAGTTTAAAATTACATCGTTATCATCATATCTGTTTGAAATAGCACCAACGATAATTATTATTATTACTACGAGGACAACAAAGCAAAAGCATTCTCGCAAGCATTATCAATTTCTACTAATTTCTGTGGACTACTTTACCATCAAGTAAGTACAACGGATGAAAACACAATCTGTTCTAGTACAATAAACTTAATAATACAATTATTGTTCTGTTAGTACATTTCCGCATACCAATTTCGAATAAATTACTTCGACTCCGGAACCTTATTATGACCTGATTTAAACGGCTGCCCTTGCAAAATACAAGCTTTAAGGACAACTTAATTTTAAACCAATTCAACTCACTTCATTCTTTGCCGGTAATAACTAAAATTTGTTTTCAGATATACGGAATGCCCGTTTTTCAAGCTCCACCATGGGAATCTCATTTATTATAAAAGATACAAGATCGGTTAAATTATAGTACATTATACAAATTTTGCCTATAAAAGCCACAAATAACATTAAACAAAGTAACAATTCAGGACACAGCTTTCTTGTTTCCTCTTCTGATAGCCTGTAGCGAAAAAACTTGAAAAATTATTTTTCCAACAGAAGTAAATAGAGTCAAAGTGCAAAATTTAAACTGTCATAACTTCGTAATTTTTATAGATAGAATTTTTTTAACATTTTTTAAATGTTCCTGGTATCTTACCTTACATGGCATTTTTCTCTGGGACGAGTTCTGGCGCAGCCTGTGTTATAAGTGATAGAAATGCATCATTATACGTGAGTGAAAATTTTGACACTTCTCACGAGTTTCATAATGGCATTTCGATCACGTGTGATATACGACGTTTTATTTTACAGGTGCAACTACACCAATAGCAAATATAATATAAAAGTCAAATTTACTCACTTGTGAGTACTTTATCTCACTTGTGAATAATATTTGATTTCTATCACCGAAAACAATGATCTAAGGTAGCTCAAAAATTCAACCTGTAAGATAAAATTATTAACAAAATTACTTTCAGATTTGTTGCCAACTTAAACGTCCTAAATAATCACGCTGTATTATATTTTTTGATGTTCAATAAACTGTTTAATTCTCTGTAAACTGTTTAATTATAAAAACAGTTTAATTATAGGTTCATAAATCCACTAGTGATTTATAGGGTACATAATTCAACTAAAATTAGTAGAATTATAGTTGTATAATTAAGAAGTGTTGGATAAATTACTTAAAACAACTCAGTTTGTTATTTTATATTTCAAACTTCAATTTCCGCGTTTTTGTAACAACATTCCTTTCCAACTGGTTTGTAACAATATTTGTATCATTTAGCAGAACCCATTTCTATTTACAAGCGCAATTAATTTATTGAATTATAGCTTTATGATAGCGATTTAAAAGAAATATTCATCAAACTGTCAATAAATAGATTAAATAGCGACCGTTTAGAAAACAATATGTTATTGATGAATTAGTATCAGTTACGTGACTATGATGTTTATGTTTTCAATTATTCTTGATAGTCTTGTACAGGGTGCTGCATTTTGGATGTCCGAATAGGGAATCTTCGAAACTAATAGATGTAGCCAAAAATGAGTAATACATTCTGGGGCTCATTTTTTGAAAAAATAATATTGGTTAAAACCGCATCTCGCTATCATCTTTTGTTTTCGACTTATAGACAAAAATTGACATTTTAGCGAAATCTAAAAAAATTCATATCTTCGTTATTATAGAAGACACAGATTTGAAATAAAGACATTATACAGGCACTTTTTTACGTAGAATTTAATAATATAGTTAACAATTTTTTTCAGTTGTTTGTTTAGCCGTAATAAAATAAACTTTTATTTTTTTAAATGGGAATCATAGATGGCTATGTCATTTTTAAAAAGCTTGTTTTTTTCTAATCTAAAAAATATATACATATTTGTAACAAATTATTATAATACATTTTTAGCAAAAGTTACCTTTGATTTTTGTTCGCAGTTGGCCATGAAAAAATGTTGCATCTTCAACTAAAAGGATTTAAAGTATATTATTCAACCAGTGTCACTAATGAAAGAGTTTTCTAAGTACTAAGTAATGAAAAAAATGCATAATAAATCGTAAATCAACTTATTGGCAACTAATAACATTTCTTTGTTTTTAAACAAGCTAACCATTGCAACTTCTAGTGATACATAGAGTGTTGTAAAAAAAGGCCGCTTTAATTCTTCAATAATAATAAAGTATATTTTATATGACACAAAAATGACGATATGGCTATTCAAATACCCAAATTCCGTCTATGTGGAACGTTTTCCTACCTCCATTAGATCATCAAAAAAATGTTTTTTCTTATTGTGTTGACTGTTGACACATTTGTTTTTCCTATTTTTGGATTTTTTTAAAATATGTAATAATTTTGTTCTGAGGCGCTCACATGTTTGTTCAATACTTCTAACGTATCGTATTTTTTAAATCTTTATAATTTTATCTATTTTTTCATCTATTTTACAGTTCACAAGACTCTTATTGATTATTATTTACACATTTGGAGTGAAATAGTTTTCCATGGCCAACTATTATCAAACAAAATATGTATTTAATTTTTTAAGTATAATTATAAAAAAAAAAATCTGTTACAAGTATATATTTTTAGATCAGAAAAAAATAAGCTTTTCAGAATTGCCATAGCCGCCTTTGATTTCCATTTAAACAAATACAAGTTTATCTTAACACGGCTAAACCAATAACTGAAAAAAATTGTTAACTACATTAATTCCTCGTAAAAAAGTGCCTGTATAATGTCTTTATTTCAAATCCGTATCTTCTATAATAATGAAGATATGAATTTTTATAGATTTCGCCAAAATGTCAACTTTTGTCTGTAAGTCGAAAACAAAAGACGATAGCGGGATGCGGTGTTAACCAATATTATTTTCTCAAAAAATTAGCCCCAGAATCTATAACTCGTTTTTGGCTAAACATCTTAGTTTCGGAGATTTCCTATTCGGACATCCAAAATGCAGCACCCTGTATTTGTGCATAGGAGTGTTAGTAATATGTACACGGTGAATAAAAAGTATGGAACCAAACATTTTTTTCGTAAACTAACTACTTTACGATATAAATAATTAGTGTAGAGTAGAGTACAATTAAAATGTAACGTTTATCAAGATTAAACATTTTTCAAAATACCTTTTAGTTTTCGAGTTTTGCAAAACAATTTTTTAATGGCAACCAATATACACATTAGTCGAAGTATTCATTCACAGAACGTGCCTATAGACTCAAAACAAAACAATAAATAGACACTAGGAACACCTTGAGACACATAAACAAAATCAGAAGTTCACTTGCTGATTTACTTTTGTCTAGAGTGTTGTAAAATAGTGCCCGTTGTGTTTTATATTAACAATTATTCATTTAAATTACGTGTAGTGTAAAATAAATACCTACAGACAAGTGCCAATTTCGACGGGAACTCTTCGAGAACATTTTATAAAAAAGCATGGCATAAACAATTAATATTAGAAAATTATGCATCGAGACAACCAAGAAACAGTTCAGAAACGTCACACAGGTTGGTTAAATAAAGGCAAAATGTATGGCTCATTAGCTCACGAAGCTCGTAACTTTAAAGAGTTTTTAAAAATCTATAGTCTATCTCTATGGTTTTCTAAATCTAGATGCGGCACTGCACTAGGATGTAAATACACATAATTTTGTTTTTTTTATAAATAGCATTTTTGCGAAATGTTTCTGAAGAAAACGAATTATGGATGAAACTATGTATGTAATACTAAATTCATACAGAACAGTTTTTGAAAATGAATGCAAAGATGCCAATGATATTTTTAACGCTGGTGTTTCATGTACTCTTGCTTTATACACTGTCCCCCAAAAAATAGAATGGGGTTGGAAATATGAATGCGGAATACTGACACCGGAAACAATGACGTAGCTACCAGCTCCACAATCCTTACTGAAAATGATTTTTTGCACATGCAAAACAGGATGCAGGGCAACTTATGGGTGCAGGAAAAGTGGATTAAATTGCACTGTAGCTTGCTTAGAATGCAATGAACAGATCTTCTAATCCTTGACCTATAATCCAAATTAATAAGATCGACGACGAAGACAATAATGTAGATACCTAGTTAATGAAATTTTTTCCGATTTTTAATAACAATATTTAATAAATTTTATTTTTTTTAATAATAATTTTAATAAATAATATATTTTTTTGAAATCTCGTCTTATTTCTATTAATGCAGTATATTTTACCAAATTATTTGTATCTTTGGTCCGAAGTATATACGATTTAGAAAAAATTGCCTTCTTATATTTTTTTTGTAAACTTGTTATTTTTTACGAAATAATTATAAATTAACATTAAAGTTACTATACAAATCTTCGGTGCGAAGCCAAAACCTCGTATCTCAAGTTTTTACGATTTTGAGTTAGGTAATTCATACTGTAGAAAATTCGATTCCCCTGAAGTTACAAGACCGCGCATCTCAATACCTCATATCTCAAAACTCTTTTGAGCTTAGGTCTTGTAACTTCTGGGGAATCGAATTTTCTAGGGTATGAACCATCTGACTCAAAATCGTAAAAACTTGAGATACGAGGTTTTGACTTCGCACAGACGAAATATCATTTATTGTGTATAAAACTGGAATTTTTACTGTAATCTTTTTTTTTTTTCATATCCCTCTCATTTTTAATAAATTATTATTAGAGCTTGTTCCAAATCTGGTGGCGAACTGACGTTGTCAAGAATTACTGAATTTTGACATTAAACATATATTTACTATTAAAAAAAATATTGTTCATAGGCGTCGTTTGAAATAATATTTCAAAATTACTGTTATTCTTTAAAAAATTATAATAAGTAGGTACTCGTACATAAGATGAAGAATGATAAACAAATTATTAAATTGTTAACACATGAAAAAAATTTTCAAAAATGATATTCCTAACAATCCTTGTCTTCAAAATTTTTTAGGAAAAAAGTACGCCCTTGTATTTTTTTATCTTAACCAAGTGGGCGCACTCCAAGTGTCTTTTCTGTCACTGTCTGTTCGCTACCAGATTGGAATAAGCTCTATAAATTGTTGTAATAAAGATCGACAAATTTTTATCCTTTAACTTTTTTATTTCGGCTTTTTATAATGCTATCGAAAAGGTTTTACTAAAATGTGTTAATGTTATCACGTATTCTGTAAGATTATATGCCAAGTTTTAAATATGGGTCTTATTTAATGTCGATGGTGGGCCTTATTTGGAGCTTAGAGGTTCCAAAAAAAGCTCTTTTTAATATTTCATATTTATGTTAAAATATGTAGGAAAATTAAGAGACATTTTTGTGGTACACATTGTTAGACAAAAGTTCAAATTACAATTTCGATAATAAATCCAAACCTTTGAACTGTTCGTGAGCAAATTTTTAGTTAAAAAATTTCACCAATTATTCTTGGATGTGATCTCTTTGAGAAATTATTTTTATTCTCCTATCCATCCATATTGCAGTTTTTCTAGTCCTTTATGATTCATGATCACTATATTTGGGTAAGACAAATTGCCTTGAAATGGTAATCAACTAATCACACTCTTTCCCTCCAAAAAAGCGTTCACTACCATTTTTTTAACACGGTGCGTATACTTATTTCTTTAAAAAATCCTGCGAATAAGCTTAATTAACCTGTAAATATGCTTTTACAAACTTACTTTAAGGCTTTCCATTAGTGTCTAAAATTTATACGGAAAAATATACAAATTTCACCCATGTGTAAAATCTGTATTTTTTAATTCTACAAAAAGATCCATGTCTCTATCTGTAAATAATAGTATAACGTACCCCGCTATGATGTATTTTTTTTAAATAATACTTAGATTCAATAAAAAATTACCATTATTGTAAAACTTTGCCCAGGTTTTTCTTTGTAACGGTGCAACATCTTAGAACAAATTTTTCATAGGCATGTAGATAATTAAAAAATGCACCTAGCTACATTCAATTTTTTTTATAATACATGCTAAATTACAAAGAAACTTTAAAAAATGGATGCAACCCCCAGTACCCTTGGACCGAAAATCTCAAGCTTCTTCCATGATTTACAACCGTTATTACCCCCCATCGAGCGCTTAACCCCTAATAATGATTTTACACAAGGGGTACCTGCAAGAAGATTTCCTTTTTGTTGAATTTCAAACTGATCATATTTGGTTGTAGCTACAGTCTAGTAGCATTATGGCCAATTTATAGAACAATTAACTGCATTCAAATTTTAATTCGCAAATTATTCGACGTTTAAGAACGCAAAATGAATGAGAACAGAATTCGAAGCAGATACACAGTGTGTCCCCGGATAGGGGAAACGATTCTTGTAAAAGATAAATAAATTCTAATCTAAATTAGCACTGCTTATTAGTTGAAAACTAATTTCTAACGTAATTGTAGTTTTAAAAAATCCGGTATGCGTTGGAAATTAAAAAATATATGTATTTTTCTCTAAAGTGCCTTTTTTATGTAGCAAATAATTGAGCTTATCTAAGAAAACTCTTGTACAATATAAAAATATCTCGCTGTAAATTTGCATTTTTTGAGATTAGCACTGCTTATTAGTTAAAGACTTGTAATATCATTACAATTACTATTTTTTTATATATTCTCATTCGACTCTAGTCGACTTCGTAGTCGTAGTCGTAGACTTTTCTTTTGTATACCAACACAAAATTGCTTGACGTTTACTTGACACACTTATAAAAATTATCCTTTATGTAAATTATTGTAAACTTTCTTATTTAATATGGTTTGTAAATTTCCGAATTACTGTTTGGATTTTAAATTCTTATAATATTTAATTTTATGAGAAAAGTTGCTTCGATAGTGTATGTAAAAACCTATAACAGACAACTAACTACAACTATGATTGAATTAAAAGACCTATCAAAATAGTTATTGCGTGACCCACATTTCAATTAAAAAAAAATTGATGACGTTTTCACTCTCACGCAGATGACCTCATGCATTTTGCATGCATTAAAAATTGACCTGTTTCAAGATTTTTGTCCAAAGTCAAAATTACAAAATAATGAATTCATTCCTTTCATTTGCGCTATACTGTATAATAATAGATAAGTTGCTCATCAATATTTATAACCAAAATACGATCTTCAATATTTATAGATTTATTTCAGTTTTGCATTGAAAAGTAGTCAACGATTGCAAACAAACCAAAAGTTAAATTAAGTTGAAATTGAAATTTCGTTTTAAGCTGTTTTAGATTTCTATCAAGAAATTCCACGATTGTTGTCTAGTGAAAAAATGGTTATTGGCAAAGTTATAACTGCTTGAAAGACCGTATATCTAGATCAAGTTATTAAAATGTAGGTTATAACCTCGTGCTAAACTGTGAATTGTCTTATTTCGTCTAAAAGAAAACAAGACTTTAAAGTTTATCTAAACTGCTGGCACTTATCCCAAACGGAATTTGATTACTGGTAGTTGGTAGGTCGAAAGCATACACTCTGTTGACTTGCCTCTCATCTCTGCACTTATCAGCGTAGCTCCATGGGACTTGTAATTTCCGGTGGCAGCCATACATTCTCTTTTGTCGGGCAGGCGAAACCTCAGGCGATGAGCATGTCCAACAAAATCCCTAAAAATTTTCCTGCCGCATTTTAATCGCGTCAGGACATAATCCTGTCGCACGCTGTGGTCGCTAATCAAATCCGGCGCTGATCCTGCTGATTCCGGCTTCCTGCCGCCACTATCTATTTATCGATGCATCGTAAACATATCACTTTCTGAATAAATCCACCCCAGACCGATTTCCAGTATCTGTTTACACTGAACAAAACAATTTTATGGCCTTGAGCAATTCCTCATGAAGACCTGGAACACAAATTAATGAAATCCAGACCAGGGCCGAACGCAAGGGGGGGATTAGAGGGTTCATAAGTTTTCATAAGTAGCAATTTTGACTAAATAAAATCGCATAACTCAAAAACAAGACAAAATTTCGTTCTCAAAATACGATCTCATTTTTTATATTACATTAATCTATATTGATTATTATTTTCTGAAGACAAATGATTAAAAAAAAACCGCTTGGTTCCATACTTTATATTCACCCTGTATAGTGTTATAAGCGTTAAAAAAATAGTTTTTTTGTTATTTTAGTGAATTAATTTTAAATTTTTCCGAATTAATTTTTTATGTGTTAATTATACAGTGTTTCATTTTTATTGTTAGGTACAAATTTAAATAGTTGATAGAATATTTAATTTTAAGACAAAAGTGTTTCGAAAAATGCTATGAAAGGGAGCTACACCCCCTAAAAAGGTACGTTTTTTAAAGGGTTTTTCTTAATATTTCAGAATAAATAAAATTACAAGATTTGGTACCTTTACATGTACACCTAAACAAATGCCAAATAACAAAATTTTGAATCAGGGGCGTCCTAAACGGTAAAACAAATTTAATTTTTAAGTTTTATGCTGTATATGGTCTGTAACATAAATTTCTAAACCGATTTTTACTAGAAATCCGTAAATTGTATCGGAAAAACACAAAAGACCTTTTTTTTATGAAAAACTATGAAATTTTGTTGCTGAAAGTGGCAAAAAACCACAGGCAAAATAGAGTAAATTTTTAACCTAATCCCATCTAGTTTAGGAAGCCCCTAATTAAAAATTTCAACATTTTATTTTTGTACCTGTTTAGGTGTATAAAAGTTATCCTCTGTACCAAATTTTGAAATTTTTTTCTAAAATGATTTCGGAAATATTGAAAATAAAACTATTAAAAGACGCACCCCTTGCGTAGCATTTTTCGATATAGGTATGTTCATAGAAAATTTTTGTTTTAAACATGAATATTCTGTTCTCCTGTTTAAATTCGTAACAATAAAAAGTATTAAACATTTATTATATTTTTTGTTACTTTGTGAGTTAATTTGTATTTTTTTTTATATTTAATTAGGATCTCTGATTTCATTTAAAATAAAAAGGTGTACTTAGAGATTTTTGCTTTTTAATCCGCCTTCTTTCATTTCATTTTCATGGACCAACAAGAAATCCCCCCCCCCCCCAAAATAAAATCCTGGTTACGGCTCTGATCCAGACGTCTCGAGGGAAATTGCTGATGGACATCGATCGTGATTATTCAAACATTTTTGCGTAACCGATTTTGACTGCTCAAATAACGAGAGCTTTAATTAAATTGAACAAGTAAATTATTAAGACAGGTGATAAAACTGGATTAACATATGGTCGTCAGATTAATTCAGTTAGTGTTGCGTGCTTAGGTCAGTTAAGGAAACATTCATTACTCTTATCGATATTAACTCTGTAATTAGCGTAACACCCTAAAAGATAGGCCAAGTGCGGTGCTATAAAACCAGCTTTTTATCATACCAACACATACACCCCCACTTCCAACACTGTAAACATAAATTTCTAAAGAGACTTGCATGAACAAAAACCAGAGATGGGAAAAACCAGGGGGGTTGACCTCATAGCGATGACAAAACGTCAATTTTTTGACGTTAGGTTCAATATCTACGAGTTAAAAGTTATTTATTGATGAAGGTGTTGCTTTGTACGATTCTTTGCAAAGGCATTTAAAATTTAATGTAATAGATTGGAAATGACGTTCTACATGCAGTGTATTCATTACATCATTATGTTTTGTAATGCTTTTGCATGTTGTATCTATAACTCGGAATTTCAGTATAAAACCGATTTTCTAGAAAACGGTGGGTAAGTTGAAAAGAAAACGGATGCAAAATCTGTATTTCATAATTAGGAATCATCATACAAATAAGGAGCGTGGACAAGTAATTTCTTACATTGAGTTTTTTTAAGAGTTTAAAACTATGGACGATCTTATGCATTCTTCCAGGTAAGAAAAAAGTAAAAGTTGAATTTCAAGACGTCTACAAAACGAAGTTGCATCTTACATCCTTCGAAAACAAATAATAAACGTTAAGAAGCTTTTATTCTGATCTTATGAAAACCAGAAAGTTACTTATGTGAGAGTCAAAATAATGAGTCGATTTCAGTTTGTACTGCTAATTACTTCATTAAATAATGGACTTCTTAAACAACACTCATATTTACCTCAAATATCTCAAATAATCACAATTTTATTTACAGAGTGTGGTTTGTGCCATAGCAGACACAATATGTAAAGTACTAAAACAGCATTTGAATGTTTTTTATAAGATTGGCCCCATTTTTTGTAGAATAAAGGATGATGGGGGGCTAATATTTATCGGTGACCCAATTTTTTATACTAACACAAATGTATTTATGCCTGATTTCATGGAATTATTAAAAGAAACCAATGAGACGGAGAACAAAAGCAAGAAATCAACCAATAAACAAAAAATACTTGCAAATTATACCAAAAAGCTTTCAACGACGACAATAATGTTACTGTCAATGTTAAATTGACAAATTCACTCAAACATAACATTCAAGTGGCGTAGTTAAAGTACATATGTAAATTAATATTCAAGGCTACTTTCCTTAGAGGTCCTTTAATTGTTTCAATTTACATTGTGATAGAATTTTTTATTTCACTTTTAAGTTGGTAATGAAAAAATGAAATTGATGACGTACCGGTCTACCCCCCTGAATTTTACTATAGGTACTATACTCTTTTTCATATTAATGTGCATCAAGTAGGTTGTAGAAGTCTAAATGAATCTTTAATTTAAAGTCCGATTTACACAAAAAGTGTCAATAATGTCATTCAAAACAAATTTAATCACATCAATAATGACTAAATAATTTTTAGGGAAGACTGAGCTTAGGATTGTTTGAATTTTCGCATGGTTGTCACCTTAAAATGATCCCTTTCAACGACTACTTCGATGCACATTAATATGAAAACGAGTATAGTTTCTCTCCCCACAAGGGTTTTAAGTTTTTAAAAAACAGAATTTTGTTGTATTTTATACTTCCAAGTTTCCAAATAAAGTTGCCATATTTGTTAAAACAGCTCATTAAATAGCAGTGTAGATAATTAAACAAATCTTTTCTAGTTTCTCTTTTGCTTCGTCAAGTTTACTTGTTTATGTAATTCCTTAAGTTAGCAGAACAACTTAATTGTTCTCATTTCTGTGACTGTAGGTGAACATAGCATAACTTCCATTACTGTTAAAATTTATTCTTCACCGTAAAACTAGCGAGCAGCAAAACTTCCGACTCTACTTGAACTTATATCTAAAATCTCGTAACTGCAACCTGTTCGAAAGCACTAGAGATGTTGCAGTTTATGGTAGTACATGTGCAGTTAGTTTCAATGAGACTAATTAGTCCTTGGCTTATATTCACTTGAGTTTAAAACACTAGGAGAGAATCGAAGGCGTTGCATGCCAGATCGTGATTTTTTCCGACAAGATAACATATTTTAAGGTTTTCATGTTTAATTTTGTTTACCTATGTTTCTGTGATTAATTACTTTTTTGCTGTTAAATAAATCTCGACTGGAAAACGGCCCAATTCGTTTGTAATCAATGCAATAAAGAAATTTTATTTACTTTAATAGCAGTTTCAGACTAACTAGTTGGAGAGCAGGTAATATGTTGAAAAACCCTTGTTTAGGAAGTTGGTCCAGACCCGAAAAATGTCTTTTTGTGAAAATTACTTCAATGAGCATAGATTATAACGTATGCATTAAATTGTTATTATAATAAACAAGCTTGCTCAAATTATCAAATTACAAATATATAAATTTATTTAAGAAATGTATTTTGCAAGTATACACTATGTTTCCGGATTAAGTTTACAAGAGGAAAAAATTTTTACCTTTGATTTTTCGCCAAAACTGCAAAGGAAAAACATTTTTAGCTTGACTTGACTTTTAAGGTTCTTTATCTACAGCTTTCAAAAATCAAGGTTGTAGAACTAGTTTTAAATGCCAGACTTTTTGAATAAACTGTGAATTTTGCCAATTTCTATCAAGTTATTTCTTTTATAATCAAAATTCTGAACTTAATAATACATTTTACAATAGCCACTCAAAAGGAAAGAAATTTTTATCTTTGATTTTACGCCCAAAAAGCAAAAGAAAATATTTTTTTCTATAGCAGATGTTAAACTACTTCTTCATAAACTCTTTTGAGTAGATAAAGTAACACTTTAACAGCAAGGGTTGTTTTTGCTTTATCTGAAACGAGCAAATCTGTAATTAAAACTTAATTATTCTGACTCAGTAGAAAAAAAGTTAATTTTTTTCTTACTTTTGGACTTGTAATAATAATCTTTCTTTGCTTTTCAAGTCCCATCACATTGGCGATTTTATTATTTTGACAACGATGTCACTTTGACAATTAATTAATTGAATAATGTTTGTTTTTGTTAAAAATGACTTTTTTTTTAGAAGCTGGTTTTTTTGACTTGCCATTTATTAAAATTATGTTTTTTTACAAACATTTTTGTTGTTTAACTTGCGTTAACTCATCTGTCAAAACGACATCGTTTACAAAAAAATAAAACGTCAATGTGATGGGATTTAAAACGCAGAGAAAAAATTACACTAATTTACACGATTTTTATACCTTAGGTGAAAGTTATAATTTCTTATAGATTATGAGGTACTGAGTTCAAAAAAAAATATGTAAAAAAGTTCACCACGTTACGTTGAAGAATTATGTAATTAACAAAAATTCAAAAAGCGCCAAAAAACAAATTAAAAATGAGATATTTTACTTTATTACACTTTTTTGGATCAGTTTTTTTTATAACAATCCAACAGTAATATACTATCATATTTTCATCCCAAAAACCTTCGTGTCGATCTTTGAAAACCCTTCAGATCTTGATGAAAACACTCGTCTTGTTTGTCACTCATGCTCCCTAAATTTTTAGAAAAGAAGTCCAAATGCGAGTGAAATGTTTTTAAGACCTATTTAGACCCATATGGTAATAATTTTGCAATAATTCATCAACAATTTGAATTTAAATAAATTTTAAATCGGAAGCATTTGTGCAGAAAGCAGGAAACTTATCGTCTGTAACAAAAAAGTGTGACGTGATAGAAAAATTTAACAATTATTTTTGTTTAATTAAAGGTAAGTTAACATAAAAATAATAATTCGATTAAAGGTATATTAAACATGTTATTGTTTGTAGACTATAGTATTATTAGTTATTACAAGCTCAAAATCAAGAATAAAATTACATTTTCATTCCACTGAGTGAAAACAATGAACTTTTAAAGTTACAAACTTACTGGTGAAGCAAAAAATGTTTTCTTTTGCAGTGTTAGCGTAAAATAAAAAATAAAAAAACCCGGGGACATACTGTATAATTTTAGTTATTATTATTATTATGACATTAAATTTACCACTTTGGGTTTTTTGCTTTGTTTAAAAGTAATAAGAATAAATATTAAAAACGGAAGAAACTAGCTATTTTTTAATAAAATTAAAAGTAAATCACAAAATTTTTGTTAAGGTAATGAAATACATAGGCATGCATTTTTTTCTCTAAAATGTGCCTAGCGTCATTTTGCAAATTATTATAATCTATACTCATTGGAGAAATTTTCAGAAAAAGACCGTTTTGAAGAAACGTGTGTCCTTGAGTCCGGATCAACTTCCTAAATAAGGGTCTTCCGACATATTACCTGCTCCCCAACTAGTTAGTCGGAAACACTATTGCAACAAAGCAGTTAAACTGGTGAATAGTTTTTTCCCCACTGCACTGATCCTAGCTTGAAATTGGGTGAAGAAAGTTCTTGCTGCCGCAATATTAATAAATATTACCATGACCGAAGGTTTGTAAATTAATTCAGTATCCATAAAATGAACCCCAGTTGTCAGAATAGCCAGTGACAAACGTTCTTTAACCGGAAGATCTGGCCGGAGTTTGCGCGCTCTGTTGGTCCCGGATATAACGAAAACACGCTAATGATGCGTGTCGTCCTGATTGGGAAAATCCCACAACAGGACAATACTGACAAATTGTCATTATAACAGTTTTGTTAAATAAACACCAACGTCACCATATTTGCTAGATACAATTGGAGTTAACGAATGGAATAATAATAAGTTAATAGCTCAAACCTTAATTTGAGTGAAAAATGCTAGTAACGAGAGTGTCAAAAGTACAAAAGGATGGCGAGTGTGTTACGAGGAATAAATAATATTTTGAATGTGTGGTAAACACGAAATACACAGGGCCTTTAACACTTTTCTACAAATTTATTCAAGCCTGAAAAATTTATTACACGTTTGGTAACGTGAGGCCAATAATCTATAGAGTGCAAGAATACATAACGAATAGCTGGCGATATTGTGAGCCTCAGGTTACACTTGCGAATAAAATTTGATAGCGGGTTGGTAGATAGAAAACGAAATGTGTTTGTGAAAGGTCGAAGCTTTTCTCGCACATTTCGTGCACTTTTTCATAAAACCATAAATGAACCGACTAGAATATTAGACGAAAGGGTCTATACAACTTTCCAAAAGACGAAAATATTTTACTTGGGAGCAGGAAAACACATAAATTTTATGCTTTCTTATATAAATCGCATAAAAATTGATAGGCCCATCAAACCTGAAAAAAATTAATTGCAAAATAAAATCAACGTGATTGCGTGCCGAAGTTTAAATTATTTCAGATCGGGACGCCGGGACAAATTAGTTTTTTCATTGTTGGGGAAAGCTGGAATTGACGGCTGAGCGGAGAACAAACAGACTCAGTATAAATATTTTCGCCCATACTGAAATGATGATGAAAAACTGACTTACTTAGTAAACAAGTGACTGGAATATGATAATATTTAAATTTGATATACGTAGTCTTCTTGACGTATATAACCAAGGAAATTGAATTTCACAAACAAATAGATAAATCAAGAGATTCGTGAGTTTGAATCTATACAAAAATTCTCCAAGGAGAGAAAATATCGCGCCGCTTCAAAAAATATTTGATTTAATTTATTCAACTTGAGAACAAAATTTTCTTGATTAAAGCCATTGTTCAAAAATATCACCTGACCAAATGATTTATATTTTTTGGATTGATCACAGCGACCATACTTTTTTAAGGAATTTAAATTAGATTCACTGATAAGAGATTAGACCTAAAGCTATGTGTTTTCCAGTGGTTTGCACAGGTATCTTAACGATGTCCTGGATAACATGGTATTGTCTCTCGATGTGCTTTTCAGGATGAAAGCCCTACTGCCTCCAATTAACTAGAGCTTTGTTACCTATGAGTACAGGAAGGATAACAGGAAATTTCTTGTTAATTGGAGACGAATTGAGACACCAAACGGAAAAAGGTCTTTGGCAGAGACCTCATCTCATTACTACACCACAACTTTTTCTAAAAGCTACATAAAAGCAAAATTCAAAATGTAATTCCATTGTTCTGCTCGCATCATTATCAATAAACGGATTGAAATAGAAGACAAAACTTGTAAAGCCACTAAAATACAACGGCAATGTTTCATAAAAACAAAGCCATAACAGCATTGCACGTCTAGTGCAATATGTTTTCATAAAAATGCAAATAATTCTCATGCAATGATAATGCAGCTTTTGTGACAAAGAAAAGCGAATAAACCTCAGCTTAGCCTGAATAACATTTCAATAAAATTTTAATCAAAATAAAACTGCTCTTCAAACTATGTATAGATCAAACAACTTGAGGTTCTAATTAGACAAGGCGACAAAAAAAGTCATGTCGTGACAACTTGACAAATTTTATACAAATTTTATAGCATTTTGTTCGTCTCAGTGAGACAAATCAAATGCACTAAAAAAATTCAAAAAGTTCACACACTTTGAACTAATTAATTTTTTTCTAATTTAAATGAATTTAAAATACTTTAACATTAAATAATCATTACTCAATAACTATTAGGCCGATTTCCTTCAAATAAAAACCATTCTAAAGGGATGGCCTTGCCCTTTTCGAAATAATCTAAGAAAAACCCTACGAGTAAATTTTTTTTCATTATTACCATCGTGTAGAGCATCTCTTGTAGTCCAAGTTTTCAAAAGAACGTACCGAGTAGTTTTCAAGATATGATTTTTTAAAGTTAAGGTTTGCTAATCAAGCATTGCTCCATATAGGAGAAATGCATGTTAGTCTTATTTAAAATTGCATTTTTATAAAAGTATTTGTTTTAAGAGTCTTCTTTTGCTTAAAAATGGTCAATTGCACCTTTTTTGTTCTAAATACAAATAAATAAAAACTGTTTGTTTACTTAAAACAAATAAAGAGTACCTGCGTACTAATTAAAGCAAATAAAGAGTTTTTTTGTTGTAAAAATGACCATTGATCATTGATCAAAGAGAATCTAGAAGTTTAAAACACGAGCCTTAAATATAAGGGCAAATCTTTTTCAAATCAAATCACTTTCCATTCAGATTTCGACTTGTTCACTTTGTTCTAGCTTTCTGATTTTTTTTTGAAAATGTTCTCAGCAAATGCCTTTTCATCACTTTCTACTGATGTTGAATGCAATAAGTCAGATGCTTCGTGTGCAACTGTTATCACAACAACTACTAACCTACAAGCTAACTGAAGCTAATCCTAGAATGTACCAACAAAATAAATCAGGTGACTTCCAAAAAAAAGTTCAGAAAGCTAGAACAAAGTGAACAAGTTGGAATCTGAATGAAAAGTGATTTAATTTGAAAAAGATTTGTTCTTATATTTAAAGCTACTGCTTTAAACTTCTAGATCCATGTTGCTCAATGATCAGTAATCATTTTTAGAACAAAAAAACTCTTTATTTGCTTTAATTAGTACGCAGGTACTCTTTATTTGTTTTAAGTAAAGAAACAGTTTTTGTTTATTCTAATTAGAACAAAGAAGGTGCAATTGACCATTTTTAAGCAAAAGAAGAGTTTTAAAACAAATATTTTTATAAAAATACAATTTTAAGTAAGATTAACATGCATTTCTCCTATATGAAGCATAGCTTGATTAGCAAACCATAACTTCAAAAATTCATATCTTGAAAACTACTCGGTATATTATTTTAAAAATTTGGATTACCACTAATAAAGAGATGCTCTACACGATGGTAATGATGAAAAAAAAATTACTCGTAGGGTTTTTCTTAGATTATTTCGATTTACTTCGAACTTCTTCGCACACTGTTCGAAAAAAAGTTTGCCAATGTTCAATTTCAAATTTTATATCATCCTAAAGGGGAAAGCCATTTAGAATGGTTTTTATTTGAAGGAAATCGGCCTAATAGTTATTGAGTAATGATTTTTTAAATTTAAAGTATTTTAAATTCATTTAAATTAGAAAAAAATTAATTAGTTCAAAGTGTGTGGACTTTTTTTTAGTGCATTTGATTTGTTTCACTGAGACGAACAAAATGATATAAAATTTGTCAAGTTGTCACGACATGACTTTTTTTGTCGCCTTGTGTTATTATTATTTCAGTGGAAAACATATTTTCCACTTTATTTCATGAAACCAATGACTTCTCAAACAATCCAATTCGAAGTTAAATGCCTTGTCAAGTTATGAAATTTTCATCCACAGATCAAGTCCAGCTGACAGTCAATTAAAATTATTAACGAGTTGTGACAAGTTGAAAATTTCTTTGTTTCCGTACGAATATCTCTGGTAATACAATTATTATATTTAGTAATGAACTTTTATGTAAATGTTTCCAATGCAGCAGAAAAAAAATAAAATAAAATATGCTTTAACCTGAAAAAAAAAACATAAAACCTATACAAAGCTGAAAAATATCGGTCATTAATTTCGTTATTCCTAAATGTAAATTTCGTGTTTGTAAAACTTTTCTTCGGAAAAGCCTAAACACATGTATAAATCAAAGTGGGAACGTATGTGGTTTTTGGGTGTATTAATATATTTTTATTCTCTAGCTCGTTTGCTCTGGGAATGATTGATTATCCAGTGGTTTACGTAATTGCAAACACGGCCGAACTGCCTAAACTTCTAAACATGAACTTAACTAATGGACTCGCCAACACGCGAACCGAGCTTTAAGAATAGATGCGATTTTCGCTTTATTCTGAGTTACAATAAATCGAGGGGCAATCTTTTTCTATTTTTTAATTCACAGATTCGAAGCCGGAAAATTGTTCCGGGCTATTATAAAGTTTAATTTGCTTCGAAAGAGTTCTCAAGCACTAAAAGTATTTCTTTTGAAGTTATTTTACTTTGGTTTTATAAAACCTAAGATGCTCCAAATTTAAATTAATCTTAAAATGACAAGGTTTATTCGAAATGGAGTTTAAGAAGCAAAACAACAACGTTGTAGTATTTCAAAAGCTCATTTTAAGTAAGTTTTTAAAAAACTAAATAATTAATATAATTATACAGTAATCAGTTTTTTCTTTGCTAAACTAGAGGAGTAATGAATGAATTATAAATAAAACGACTTATATCTTAAAACTATTTTCTTTATGATGCTTTTTAAAAGTCGAGAGCGTTTTTACATCCAACGATCAAAAACCTTAAAAGCATCCCACATAATTCATTACGACCCTTGCGTTAAAACAAGGTGTAAGGTCAAATACAATTGCTCCACTAATTTTCTTGTACGTTATAAATAGACCCAATCCAAATTAAAATTAATTAGTTACCGACCTCGCATTAAAAATATGTGAGAAACTTTACTGGAAAATATTTTACGAGTACTTGGAGACTTTAAACAGTTAATACCACTTGTGCAAATTAAAACCAAACAATACTAACTAAAATAAATACTCTGACGTTATAAGTGGCAAAGAATTTAAATAGGAAATGAAACGAACCATTTTAACTGTTTTCTAGAAAAGTGAAAAATAATTACTACATCCACTTCATTCAGACTTAAATTATCTACCCATCGACAAATGTCAACAATGTTACTTTAATATTTCTTTATTTCTGTGTAGGGTTTAACTTGAGAAAGTTGCGGTATTTATTCATTGGCACTACTAACAAAAGCATTTTATACGAACAGCGACACGTAATTCTTTTCTTATAACTTGTTTTCTGTAACAAAAAGCAGACCTTATTCACGCTTATAAACTCTACTAATAATTCAGCATGGATTCAGCAATATTTCCTTTATTATTTCCAGTATATCTGTCAAAACTATAAAATGTAAAAAAAATGTTTACTTAATTTTATTGAAATAATAACTTCATGCTTTACTCTTGTCATGTTTAGGTCATTTTGACTTAAAAAATAGCGTCACTCACACAAAAGTTTAATTGTCAAATGTCAGTCATGATGACAGTAAAAGGTAGTTTACAGTGAAATTTTTGAAGTGACAAAAAATACTGTCCGAAATTTTAATTCCGTAACTGTACGGTACATACTTACTACATACGCATTATACAGGCTGATTCAGATAAGATAATGAGCCCGACGTTGTGGGGATGCAACCCAAAAATCAAATTTCATTTACGTCTTGATCTAATTTTATTTACAATTTGCATTTGCAATTCAAGTTATCTTATGTTGCTCTACACTGTTTATCGTTGCAATTTATGATTTATAAAAAAAAACTGTTTGCTTACCTTAAATGTTTCATTTTTTTATACATTTTGTATTGGGTTTTAGATCAAAAAGACTTCTTTAATTTCTCTATCATTCCGCCAGAACTAAATGACACTAATGATCGTTCTCTACGCTGATGTCAGAGTGACACAGGATGATAACTTGGATTCAATTTGCAAATCCTAATTTAAATTGGATTAAAGGCGTAAATAAAATTTGTTTTTTGGGTTGCATCGCCAGATCGTCAGAGTAGTTATCTTATCTGAATCGACCTGTATGTATATATTTTTCCATACAAGTTTTCAAAGTTGTTAAAAATTGTATGAAAAAACAAAAAATCAATTTTTTAGATGACGGGTAGAGGTGGTACCCAACCAATATATGAACATTTATGATTAAAAAATATTTCTTCAAAATTAAACGTATTAGATAATAGTTATTTAAGTTATAACTATTATAAGGACGAAAAACGAAATATTTCGGATATTTTCGTCTGTATATCATATATAATTTTTTATTCGATTGCAAGAACTTTACAAACTACCAAATTAAAAAAAAATCAAATTAATGAAATTGCCGTGAAATTTTTATTACGTAGTCAATGTGAAGTTTATTTAAAATATCGAGTAAAAACGAGTTAATTTGTGTACCTACTCCTCCTCTGAGCTGAGTGACGCCGCAAATCAAGTTTCGGTAAAGTCCCTTATTTCAATTTGAAAATTAATAAATTAATCAACTATTAACTTTTTTATTTTTGCTGCCAAAAAATATTTTTCGACTTAGGACGAAAAAGACCGTTACCTAGCAAGCATGGTTTTTAATAAAATGATGGGGTTTTCGTCCAGATTTTCATACCGAAAAATACTATCTTATCTTATCGAATAAAAAAATCATTTTCCTTAATAGTATATTACATAACGAGCACAGAAAGTGACAAGTGGGAAAGAGGGGCGCCTTGTGCACGAGTCATCAGCCGAGTGCAGAAGCCCCACGAGTGCGTTACACATTTTCCAGCGAGTTATGAACACTGTTTTTCCCACGACCCTCGGTAACACCACGACAAAAAAACACCACTATTTTCAATGAAACAATTTAATGTTTCTGTTAAAGATCTAACATCGGCAGCAATAAATTAGGTGTATATTAGTATTAATTATTAGTAACTTTGCGTCAATTTTTAACGTTAAAGTAAATAAAAGTAAATAACTCGGCTAATGCCTCATGCATAAGACTCCCCACTTGTGCGTTATTTGTCACTTCCCGTGCTCGTTATGTAATATACTATTACATATGAAGTAATGTATAAAAAAATTATTAACATTTTCTATCAATATAAAAATAAACATTGAATTCTAAATTTTACTACTTTTATATTTTTTACAAACTTTGAACTGAAAAGAAAGATTTTTATTAGTAAAATTGAGAAATGGCAATTTCGTGCTAAAGATCTACTTGTGGTATCTAAGCCATCCTTTGTGTTTAAGTGCCTAACAATTAAAATTATTTAAGTTGTGACGAATTTCTTGTAAATGTTTCGCTGAAAGGAGTAACGAGCGCGCTATGCGTCGCAAAGGGAGTTGGAAATCGCACTTAGTCTGTGATTATTAGAAGCCATGGCAATCCAGTTGATGAAAGTCAGGGATGTCCTAATTACAGCCAGTTTTCGCAGTTTCACATTTCGCTATCGTCACATTTACTTAATTGCGGAATTGAACCTTTGCAAAACCTTCTTAAGTTGTTGTCAAATCTGAAGATATTCCTAACACTGTCAACAGTCTGAATTTGTGTCATTAAAGTGGAACTTAGAATAGCCGCCTCTCAAATCTACAACATTAAATTTAATGGCGTTTGGGGAAAATTTCAGGCGAATCAAAGCGTTTTCATGAATAATTACTTTCCAATATTGAATAATATTAATTAGGGTGGCGACATTTGGTGGGTGTAATTTGGAAGCTACTTGGCGAATGACTTTTTTTAAATTTTATTAATGATTATTAAAAATTCATGTTCCATATTGGCGAGGGCCGGCAAATTGAATAGCGCTCGTGAGCACGATTGACCATAATATTCCACAACCGTCACGGATTAATCCGAGACAAATTCACTATTCGCGACAAATTTGCATGTCTATAATTAATTGTAGAACCTGTTTGAGAGATTACTGAATACAATATTGTGTAGAATTCGTAAGCAAGTCACGATTAAGCCGATCAAGCGTCGAATGATTTATCAGCATCGATTTTAATTAAAATTGTCTCAAGAAAATCACCGATATTCATTTTGCTCCCAAAATCACTGATATTTAAATTGAAATCCATCACAAACCTTTGATACGGTTCATTGGAATTGATATATTTCTCGGATACTTCAGTTTGTATTTTCACGTTAATGAAAATCTTAAAGATTTTGGTTTAGTTTTAATATATTCAAGTGGGACGTGCTTCAAAGCAGTTTCTACCCCGTATTTTTAAAGTACTAAATTATTAAAACTGACTTTAATCTTTGTAGCACATTTCTGAAACCGCAGTTTCTTTTGCAAAGTCCGTAAATAGTAATTAATTCAAAAGTTGTTCGATAAAACAAACTTACGAACCCATATTCAGAGCTCCAAACATTATCATGACTACTATATCTCTGCCACAAATTTTTTGACGTGTTATACAAACACAAGTTTATCACACCACCGTAATTTACGCATTTTGCCCCCCCCCAACCACAACTACGACAAAGAAGTATTTGGCACAATCAATAAATCACAAATAAATTTCGAAATTTTCAAATTCTTCTTATAATGCAAAAATTTCGTGTTTAATTAGATTTTAGTAAAACGTGTAATAACTTATAATAATAAACAAGCTTGCTTAAATTATCAAATTACAAATAGGTACATAAATTTATTTAAGAAATGGTTTTGTAAGAATACAGTATGTTTCCGGATTAAGTTAACAAGAGGAAAAAAAATTTGCCTTTGAATTTAATTTTTTTATTTTTTTTTTAATTTCAAGCTAGGATCAGTGCATTAGGTACCCGGGGAAAAAACTATTCACCAGTCTAACTTTCTGCTTAAACTACGCTTTGTTGCAATAGTGTTTCCGATTATAACTAGTTGGGGAGCCCTTATTGAGGAAGTTGATTCGGTCTATTTCTGAAAATTTCTTCAATGAGTATAGATTATTATGGTGATTATAATAATTTGCAAAATGACACTAAGCAAATTTTAGAGAAAAGAATGCATGCCAATGTATTTTACCTTAACAAAATTTTTGTGATTTACTTTTAATTTTATTAACAAATAGCTAGTTTCTTCCGTTTCTTATATTTATTTTTATTACTTCTAAACAAAGCAAAAATCCCAAAGTGGTAAATTTAATGCCATAATAATAATACCAAATAATAACTAATATTATACAGTATGTCCCCGGATTTTTTTACTTTTTATTTTACGCTAACATTGCAAAAGAAAACATTTTTTGCTTCACCAGTAAGTTTGTAATTTTAAAAGTTCATTTTTTTCACTCAATGGAAAGAAAATTTAATTTTTTTCTTGATTTTAAGCTTGTAATAACTAATAATACTATAGTCTACAAACAATAACATGTTTAATAAACCTTTAATCGAATTATTATTTTTATGTTAACTTACCTTTAATTAAACAAAAATAATTGTTAAATTTTTCTATCACGTCACACTTTTTTGTTACAGACGATAATTTTCCTGCTTTCTGCACAAATGCCTCCGATGTAAAATTTATTTAAATTCAAATTGTTGCTGATTTATTGCAAAATTACTACCATATGGGTCTAAATAAGTCTTAAAAACATTTCACTCGCGTTTGGACTTCTTTTCTAAAAATTTAGGGAGCATGAGTGACAAACAAGACGAGCGTTTTCATCAAGATGTGAAGAGTTTTTAAAGATCGACACGAAGGTTTTTGGGATGAAAATATGATAGTACATTACTGTTGGATTGTTATAAAGAAAACTGATACAAAAAAGTATAATAAAAAAAGTAAAATAACTCATTTTTAATTTGTTCTTTGGCGGTTTTTGTATTTTTGTTAATTACATATTTCTTAAACGTAACGTGGTGGACTTTTTTTAAATAGTTTTTTTTAACTCAGTGCCTCAAAATCTAAAAACAGCTAAAAACAGTCATTTTTAACAAAAACAAACATTATTCAATTAATTAATTAATTGTCAAAGTGACATCGTTGTCAAAAAAATAAAATTGCCAATGTGATGGGACTTGAAAAGTAAAAAAAAGATGTAGGAAAAAAAATTAACTTTTTTTTCAGTCAGAAAAATGAAGTTTTAATTACAAATTTGCTCGTTTCAGATAAAGCAAAAACAACCCTTGCTGTTAAAGTGTTACTTTATCTACTCAAAAGAGTTTATAAAGAAATAGTTTAACATCTGCTATAGAAAAAAAAGTATTTCTTTTGCTTTTTTGGGGTAAAATCAAAGATAAAAATTTCTTTCCTTTTGAGTGGCTATTATAAAATGTATTATTAAGTTCAGAATTTTGATTCTAAAGAAACAACTTGATAGAAATTGGCAAAATTCACAGTTTATTAAAAAATTCTCTCATTTAAAACTAGTCTTACAATCTTGATTTTTGAAAGCTGTAGATAAAGAACCTTAAAAGTCAACTCAAGCTAAAAATGTTTTTCTCTTTGCAGTTTTGGCGTAAAATCAAAGCTGAAATTTGTTTCCTCTTGTAAACTTAATCCGGAAACATAGTGTATACTTGCAAAATACATTTCTTAAATAAATTTATATATTTGTAATTTGATAATTTGAGCAAGCTTGTTTATTATAATCACAATTTAATGTATACGTTATAATCTATGCTCATTGAAGTAATTTTGACAAAAAGACATTTTTGGGGTCCGGACCAACTTTCTTAAATAATGGTTTTTCGACATATTACCTGCTTTCGAACTAATTAGTCTGAAACGCTATTAGGACAAAGCGCAGCCCGAGTACACAGACTGGTGAATAGTTTTTTTCCTGGGCAAGTAATTAATTAGTTGTGCAGATACTGATTTGGAAATACATTAAATCAAATTAAGATATCAAATAGGAGAGAGCAAAATAAATTTATAACGTATTTACTTTCAATTAAAATGCTTTCAGTGTTCGATATGATTTCAGTTTTCTTTGTGCTGGTCTAAAATTGTCATATTTGATGTATTAAACCTCTCGTTGACGTTTCAGTTGATTGAAAAAATCTCCAGCTGATCGATTTCTATTTTAATGTACCTATTCAACTCCATCTTCAATAAACATTCACCAGTTTAAATTTCTCTGTTAGGATATTCTCCCGACTGTAATTTTCTATTTGCTCTCCCTGATCACCCATATCTCTCCCTATCTTCTAATGTTACTAAAGTGGAATATACAACCCTTTCAAGCAATGCTTTGTTCCCTTCAAAGATTTTGTCCAACAAATTTCTGTGGTCGAATGACTTTTTAAAGCAAACAGCTTTCGCTTTTCCAGAGGCACCATCTTGCCGCAAAGTATGACTAATTTAAGTGCTTTCCGGAAAATGGACACGAGATGTCTTTGTTGTAGTGTTATTGCAATGTAATTGTTGCAACAGATGTTTCGAGCACGTAAACGCGTCGTTCAGACGTGACTACCACCATGAATAGAGGGGTCTAGATTTGCCACATTAAAAATTTTCCAAGTAACACAACTTGGTTCAAATATCAAAATCATGTTTTGATCAGAAGACGGTGAGGAAAACTACAAACATTTAAGTGGAAAATAATAAATTATTGTAAGAGTGGATGGGGGTGTTTAGTCTAAACCACACATTAGAAGTATTAGGAGTTCGAATAATCGTCCTCCTAAATGAAAATATTTTCAAGATGGCGGCACTTTCGTTTATACCGGAAGTCGGTCTCAACTTTCTTATTTTAAGTGAAAAGGTATATTTGTATTGCGTTTTTGGATTAATCGGCTTATTTTAAGAAAGTTTTTATTAGCTTTCCCTATACCTAAATTTTGCCGTTTTTGAAATATTTGGAGTTTTTCAAAATATTTTGGATCGGCACCTTCCAATCTAAAAATCGGTAACTCTGCCATTCTTTAAAATTTTGGATTCGTTTTTTTGGTGTTTGAAAGAGAAATTAAAAAACCCCATAATTTTAATTCTAACACTTAGTCTTTGTCTCCCAAACTGTCTATTGAAGCACGATGTTTTGAATCGTCTCGAATAACATTTTTTTTAATTTAAGCATTTCTTTAAGAAATTTTTAAATGTTTTTTGCAAGGCTAGAATTTTTTTAAACTAATACATCTAACACTTTCTTAGTCTCCCCAACTGTCTTTTGTAGCACGATGTTTTGAATCGTCTCGAATAACATTTTTTTAAATGTAAGCATTTCTTTAAGAAATTTAAAATGTTTTTTGCAACTCTAGGAATTTTTAAACCAATACATCTGACACTTTCTTAGCTTCCCCAACTGTCTTTTGTAGCACCATGCTTTGAATCGTCTCGAATGACATTTTTTTAAATCTAAGCATTTCTTTAAGAAATTTTTAAATGTATTTTGCAAGCCTAGAAATTTTTTAAACTAATACATCTAACACTTTCTTAGTTTCCCCAACTGTCTTTTGTAGCACAATGTTTTGAATCGTCTCGAATGATATTTTTTTTAATTTTAGCATTTCTTTAAGAAATTTTTAAATGTTTTTTGCAACTCTAGGAATTTTTAAACTAATACATCTGACACTTTCTTAACCTCCCCAACTGTCTTTTGTAGCACGATGTTTTGAAACGTCTCGAATGACATTTTTTTTTTAATTTAAGCATTGCTTTAAGAAATTTTTTAATGTTTTTTTGCAAGTTTAAAATTTTTTTAAACTAATACATCTGACACTTTCTTATTCTCCCCAACTGTGGTGACTTTTTGTTAAGACTGCGGGAAATCTATTAGGTACTAGCCACACCCATTTTCTCATAGTTTGCTATGAAAATCAAAAATGTCAAAATTGTTTCTCAATAAATGTCGACAGTGAATTATTATTTGACAAATAGTGCCAAAATATGAAGAATAAAATCTACACAAACTTAGATTTAATGAATTTATTTTATATTTATGGAGAGTGTAACAAAATTATGAGCAGAACATGATGTTGTTCATTAAACAAATAAAAGTAATAAATAATACTGGCTACTTGATAATTAATATAACTATGCGATCACTTGAATTGATAATTATAGTAGTAGGCTTTATTAGGTTTTTAATTTGTATGAAAACGGTGATTATCATAGTTAATCAAGTTGAAGAGTCAAATAATAAGATTTCGAACGGCAGTATTCAATTAGAATAATTTTTTTCCTTCAGTTTGCACTAGTTATCATTCATAAAGAAAAAAACCGCCTACTTTAATTATAAATTCAAATGAACGCATGGTAAAACCTATCAATAACAATTAAATTTGAGTAACTTTGATTCTCTATATTTTGGCACTATTTGTAAAATAGTAATTTACTGTTGACGTTTGTTAAGAGAAAATTTTGACATTTTTGATTTCCATACAACTATGCTAAAACGGCTATGTAATAAATTTTCTGTAGTCTTAACAAAAAGTCACCATAATTTGAAAATTATTAAATTTAGGTATAGGAAATGTTAATACAGATCGATGCAGAATTAAATTCTCTTTCATTTAGTAAAATAAAAATTGGGGTATTTCATTTAGAAAAACTGAGTTATGGGTATTTGAATTATTACAAAAGTAACCTTAAAATTTTAGGGTTTGTTAAGTATCCTTTTTAAAATTTGAAAACACCAGAAGAAAAATCTAAGCTTTCTCTTTCAAACGCCAAAAAAATAAATCGAAAATTGCCAGAGTTACCTATTTTTAAACTGGAAGATGCAGATCCAAAATTTTTTGAAAAACTACAAATATTTCAAAAACGGCTAAAAGGGATAGGGAAAGCTGATGAAAACTCCCTTAAAATAACCAGATTAATCCAGAAACCAGTAAAAAATATACCTTTCCATTTAAAATAAGAAAGTTAAGATAAGACCAACTTTCGGTATAACCGGAAGTGCCGGCATTTTAAAAATATTTTCATTTAGGAGGTCTTAATGGATTAACATCATGTTCTGCTCATAATTTTGTTACACTCTCCATAAATAGAAAATAAATTCATTAAATCTAAGTTTGTGTAGATTTGATTCTCCATATTTTGGCTCTATTTGTCAAATAATTATTCACTGTCGACATTTATTGAGAAACAATTTTGACATTTTTGATTTATGATTTCCATAGCAAACTATGCGAAAATGGGTGTGGCTAGTACCTAATAGATTTTCCGCAGTCTTAACAAAAAGTCACCACAGTTGAGGAGACTAAGAAAGTGTCAGATGTATTGGTTTAAAAAATTTCTAGAGTTGCAAAAAACATTTAAAAATTTCTTAAAGAAATGCTTAAATTTAAAAAAATGTCATTCGAGACGTTTCAAAACATCGTGCTACAAAAGACAGTTGGGGAGACTAAGCAAGTGTTAGAATAAAAATTTTGGCTATTTTTAATTTTTTTTCAAAATTGAAAACACCTAGTGAAAGATCTAAGATTTCTCTTTCAAACACCAAAAAAAACGAATCGAAACGAAATTTTAAAGAATGGCAGAGTTACCGATTTTTAAATTGGAAGGTGCCGATCCAAATTTTTTTGAAAAACGGCTAAATTTATAGGGTATAGGGAAAACTTATAAAAACTTTCTTATAATAAGCCGATTAATCCAAAAACGCAATAAAAATATAGCTTTCCATTTAAAATAAGAAAGATGAGACCGACTTCCGGTATAAGCGGAAGTGCCGCCATCTTAAAAATATTTTCATTTAAGAGGACTATTGCTATGTACTAATTTTCAAATAAATACGATTATTCGAACTCTCAATATTTCTAATGTGGTGTTTAGACAGACAGTGTTGACAACACAATTCTAACTCTGCTGTTTTGGTTTAGTTCTGATTACGAGCAAGGCAAAATTTTCCTTGAGCACAATGGTGAAGGTTTATTTATTTATTTTGGACAGTCAAAGCTTATAACTAGTTGGAGCTATATTTGATAAATTTACGAAGTTGGCGCATTAATGGAATATCTTGAAGTTTCAATACGAGTGGACTTGAAAAGATACTCCGCTATTAATCTTCCTCGATAGTATTTTGACGGCCACTATAAAAAATAGTGTGTGTAACAAATGTTCTTTTTAATTATAACTGAGATGTTTGTGTTATGACAGACTTGGCGGAAATTATAAGAGTACAATCGTCGCCAGTTTAAACGGCAAAAACTGTGGATGATCGTTTATCGGTCTGCTGCAGACTAGACCGGAAATTGAGTTCAGAAGGGAAATTCACTTTTTCAGAGAAACCTGACCTTTTGCAAACAAGTTGTTCTACTTGTTTAGGATATCGTAATATCACTTTGTATTTATTTTTAAGCTATAACGTGTTTACATCGCTAATAACGTTTGCTCAAAAAGATATTCCGTCAAAAGTTAAAACCCATTATTTCGTAAAAGCATCAAACAAATCTAAATTTTCGCTTTCTTAAAAGACTTCTTTTTAATCGAATGCTTTTCCACTTTTCACAGAGTTCAATAAAAGGTTGTTAGATTATAGCACAATCTTGTTTAGAGATAACGAGAGACTTGTGGCGTTGGAAATGTTCAGCTTTTTTCGATTTCTTTGAGAAAAAGCATAAACCGCAAATAGGATTGAAATTCAAGTTTAAATCAAAAGTAATACTATTAGATGTCTAAATGAAATTTGTGATAACAGTTATAATCTTGCTAGTGGTGATTTACCTACAGGTGCGGTCGCGGGTTAAACGTTCTGTGCTCTACTCTGATTTATGTTCAGCGTAGAAGAGCAATTATGTTCCAAGCCGCACTGCCAGGCTAACATCTCTTCCATTGTTAAAAAGCATATGTTAACAGTTATCTTTCTTTACGTCACCAGTTTATGAATTTATTTCGCAAAGAGAAAATTTATTTTTATAATACATACATACAGTGCTGTGTTTTGTTCTTGTCAAGTAATAAAATTTATTGAATTGTTGTAAAGGGTAAATTAATAACCAATGACTGGTAATAGCTTATTTAATAACCCGATTTGAAATAAAACCATTGAAGCTCCAATATTAAAAAAGAATTTATTGCTATTATATTTAGAGGGCTTTCAAAACTTAGCATTGGTCGAAGCAAGCATTATTTGTTAAATAATATTGAATTGTGGTGTATTGTATAGCGGTACAATATATAGTTGATAGATATAATGCAAACTACTCGTAAAGTTAGATAATGGAAAAATAATTATCAGCCAATGGTATTCAAAAGAAGCATAAACCAAACTAGCCCACACAAAAAATCTAGAACTAAATTCTTTTATCCACAAACGTCAGAAAAATGACGCTTTTATGACTAAATGACCCAAGTAAAAGTTTGACCTTTCAGACATGGGGTAAAAACGCTATTTTTTCGCCTAAGCGTTTTATGTTGTCTCTTTCTTGTCTCTTTTGCTGCTTCACAAACACAATACTCACTAAACTAACAAGAAATAAAGTTTGAAACGAAACATGTAAAGTCAACCGATTTTAATTCAAATTTATAAATTTACTATGTTCTCCGTCATATCTGTAATTCATTAGTCCTTAAAGTTACATTTTTTCGTGACTTTTAAATTTTATGTTTCTATCTTTGTTTAAGTGTTGAAGCCAGATTTCACTTTCTTATAAATATATTTTTGAAACCTCCTTTTTTAGCGGACTTCTATACCCTCTAAGGAATAAATGTTTAAAGTTTTATGTTTTTATCTTTATTTAAAAGTGTACACCCCGTTTCACCTTGTTAGAAACGTATTTTCGAAAAATCTTTTTTTAGTTTCTCTTTACAACCGCTAAGGAACATATCTTTAAAATTTTATGTTTTTATCTTTGTTCAAACGTTTAGACCCTATTTCATCCCTTTAGAAACTAGTATTTCAAAAAAAAATTAGTTGACCTCTGCACCCTCTAAGGAACACGTCTCCCAAATTTTATGTTTTTATCTTCGTTTAAATGTTTACACTCCATTTCACCTCCTTAGAGATGTTTTTTTTTTAATCTTTTTTTAGCAAACCTCTACACTCTACTAAGGCACATATTAGAGATTGATTTTCAAAAAATTCTTCTTTAGAGGACCTATACACTTTCTAAGGAACATATCTTACAAATTTCATGTTTCTAGCTGCAGTAGTTTAGGCTGTGTGTTGTCTGTTAGTCAGTCAAGGAACTCTTTTAAACTATACCTATCCATAAGCTACTCCAAAAAATTAAAGGGACAAAAATTTTCCTAAATTTTTTGGTGATCATTGAAAAATGGTCGTATCTAGATTAAAAAAAAAACATTTGGAAGCTTTAGGTTTTTGGTTTTGAGATCTTCTGGCTTTTTTTTGTGCTACGGCTAGCACTCAATCCTAAGTAATAGCGAGAAAAAAAAATTGTGTTTGGTTTACAGACGTGACAATTTGTTTTAGTTAAGTCAAGGCCGGATAGCCTGTTCATTCGTCTTTAATATGTTTTTTTCATCTTCTCTTTACGTCTATTTGTCGCTCAGATATCTGACTTTCATCGATGTCTCAGCAGCCAATGACCACACAGAGAATATAAGGGTACTGTCAAAAACTGGAATAAATATCTTATAAGATCTTCTTATGATTTTTTGGAAAATAGTTGTTGTTATACAAGATGATGAAGAAATTGTTTATCTACGAGTGAAAAGGTTAAGTTTACGAGTGACGAAGTTACGAGTGGACTGTTTTCACGAGTAGATAAGATCGTCGTGTACAATATTTTGTTTTATTTTGTACTCACCTACCAGAATTTCTTGAAAATAAACAGTAGATAAAAATTACTTTATTTCACTAGATGATAAAAGGCTACTTTATATACTGAAATTAGTTGATAAAATGTAAACAGTATATAAAATTTATTTTATTTTTCGGCACTGCCAAAATTTACGGTGTTTCTCTCGTGCAAGGAAGTTTTGACCACTGTTTAGCATTTTTCAATACGAAACGTCAGATTATTTTCAACAGATTTAAAGCAAGTCTTAGCCTTGTTGACTTTAATTTATTCAATTCAATTCATTCAATTCGAATGTTGTATTCAACTCGTTTGAGTGTAAATCGGAAGCTTTATTCCACCTCGTAGATGATAAACCACTCGTTACACGTGGTTTAAAAATCCACTCGGTGAAATAATGCGTCCGATTTACACTCAAACTCATAGAATAAATAACTACTATTTCACTAGACGATAAAAGACTACTTTAACTACTCAATTTAGTTGATAAAAGCACTCTTTAACATTGAGTACAAAATAAATAGAAAATTTCACTCACAACATTGATTTAAAGAAAAGAGAAAAAAATAACTTTTTGCGTTGTTTTTTGTAAATCTACCGCGGATCTAGTAACATAAATGAGGAGACAAATGTTTTTAGGTATTCTTGGTGTTTTTACAGTTTAATGTATTTCCCATAGCCGTGTTAATTTTTAAATCGTTTGATCACACCGTTTTCTCGGACTGATTGATCAAAATTTTAATGGAACAATTGCACATATAGTTTCTGAAGATTGCCTAATCTTCATCAAAATGAAAAAAACAGTTTTTTTTCTACATTTGATACAATTTTGCCTTAGGTAGTTATTTGCTATAAATAAAAAAATATAAACAATTTTTTTTTGAAAATTTGTTAAAACATTCAATGCTGTTTAATTTTTGAAAAAATAATCAAAAATATTTTTTTAATTTTTTTGAATCTCATTCGATTTTTTTTTTTCAAATTTAGCCAACAACTGATGCAAAATTGTAAAAAAAGCTAAAAATAAATCGTTTTTTCAATTTCACGAAGTTTAGAAAATGTTCAGAAACAATATGGACAATTGTTCCTTTAATTCTTTTGCAAAACTCTGATCAATCTCTGTGTTGGTTGCTGAGATAAAACTAAAAAAAAAATTCCACGTGCGTGGACTAAAAACAAAGACAAAAAAATTTAGTTTTTTTTCTCGCGCTATTACTTAGAATTACGTTATAACCGTAGCACACACAAAAATTTTGGCAAAAGATCTCAAAACTAAAAACTTAAAGCTTCAAAATATTTTTTTTTAATTTAGATACGACCATTTTTCGATGAGTTATAGCCTTTCAACAATCACCAAAAACGTTTTGTTCCTTTATTTTATTGGAGTAGTATAGATACGAGTAAGTGTAGATAGTTAAGTTTTAGTAAAATCAATTATAAATAGTTTTATTTAATTAATTTCTTTTGATTTATCGAATTTCCCTGAAAAAACACAATACAAGCTCTAGACTGCAATTAGGTATGATTTTAATAATCAAATATTTCCTGTCTCAGAAATGAAGCGTTAAAAAAAAATTCTTCAATAATTATTACTCATTGCCATTTTCTTTTAGCGACCTAAGTAGCCTCCAGCTGCTAGAAATTTCTATTTGAAATTGCGACAAAGTCGTGTTTTTTTTTTTGATTTACCGAGTTTTCCCCGAAAAAAACACAGTGCAAACTCTAGCTTTCTAGTAGGTACGATTTTAGTAATCAAATATTTCCCTTCTCATAAATGAAGCGTTTTAAAGAAAAGTTAGTTCACTAATTACTCATTGCCAATTTCTTTTAGTTTGAATGATCTTGAGGAAAATGATTGTCATCACGCGACTTAAGTAGCCTCCAGGTGCAAAAAATCTCCATTTGAGGTTGCGATGAAGTCGTAGGCAATATGTTACTGGCAACGGCACGTCAGATATATCAATTTGAGGTTGGCGAATAAAGTTTTGACAGGTCGATATGTGAGGTATGGTCGCAATAATTCCTTAGACCCTCGGTCGTTCTAGCTGCTCACTACATCATTCGAAACTGGGTTAGTCCGGTTTTGCAAAAATTCAAATGGAATTCTGCGTTAAAAATCAATTTGCGCTAAATTGTAGATTTTGTTTGATGTATTTACATATATCACCGATTTATTGCACGTAAATAAGCTCCTAATAAAAATGTCACGACCAGCAAGCAACGCTGCAAATGTTGATGGTCTTATTATACATTATTTGTTTCAAGTAAAATGCAAGTTTTCAAATCTTTAATCATATGAAATAACTTTACTGCAATATTTACATAAATCCTGATACTGGGGTTATTCAGTCCTATGCCACCAGTTTAAATGACAGAAAATGTAACGTGTTTGTTTAATTCAAAAGCTCTGTAATTAAAAACTCTCATTTTTTTAGTAGATTTTATTCATTTTCAGTCTGCAAATAAAATGATAAATGAGAAAAGAGGATTTCAAAAATAAAATGCTTTTCTTTCCCATTATTTTATCACGACGACTAAAACATAATCTGAAATGATGTCAAACTAATCATTTATCATTTCATGCTAGTCTTTTAAAATTATCTTCATTGTCTTACTTTATTTTTAAAATTCGTAATAATTAGTAATATTTCATAAAACTAGAAATATTTAATCTGCATTCAAAGTTTATTAGATAGTTATTTGTGTTTGAAATAACAAAATTTCTCTCGAATGTAACAAACATCCGATCCTTTCAAAGGCTATCGCTGTAAAAATTACTGTCCATTAAAATTCAGTACTCTGTAAGCTAAACAGGACGTTTCAGGAAACTACACTCGAGGGATGACCAATCAAGCCCGTCTTTGCCGGCCTACGTTTCCGTTGATTCGTTTTACTTTATAAACAGCAGAGAATATTAAAAACACCCTTGAAAAGTTATTTTTTAACGAGTTTTTGTAGGAAAAAAATTTAAGCGCTTTTAATATCTTGAGATTCCTCTAACAACATTGAAAACATTAAAATACCGCCTCAAAGTCATGCTCTTAAAACAATAAACAAGAAAATTGTAATGAGCAAATTTATTTCTACATTAATTATTATTATTCCCGAGTTGTCCAAAATCACAGAATAACATGATATTTAGTTTTAATGTTTTAAGTACATATATTCTGTTCCATTTTTTATTTATTACTCGGTTTGCATATTAATACAGGATCAGAAGCAAAATGTAGCATTTTTCTCAGAAACGTGAATGTCTCTGGCACGATAATGCGTTTCGATCCTGCTCTAAAAAGGGACGAAACACAATCTAGAAAGACGTCTTATCCCTTAAATTCCCTTGACCTATCATCACGTTAGCCGTTTATACCATTAAAAGACGGTTCGTGTTTTGACTTAATGATCAGAATTGCGTTTAGTTCAAGCTTGTTTTCATTGGCTTTAATAAAATAATTGCTAACTTTCTTATTACGTTTTATTAGGTTTACGCTTGCCACAACAACTTTTTTATTAGTAAACATTGTTTTATCAAATTATGCAAACTCCAACAATTAAAAAGACATGTTCTTTTTTTGAAATGTACAAAAAAACATTCTTCACAAGTGGTGAATAAAAAACGAGTGAACGCAAAATTAACTCATCTTTAACTTCTGAAATTTCCGAAATGTAATCATCAAATTTTTGAGTGTCGTACAATTAGGTAAAGCTATCAACGACTATTTTATTGTTACTACAATTTAAGAATAGCATCCATCGTAGTTTTTGTGTTTTTTTATTTTTATACGTTAGAGTGTAATAAAAGTCTTCCCATTGTGCAGTCTACCAAATGTCTTGGATTGATAATTGATAGAGATTTAAGATTTACTAATTATGTATCATCTGTTATTAAAAAATGTTATATCGATCTTAAACTTCTGTATTCCAATTATAGTATCTTAAATTTTAAACTTTGTAAAAAACTTTGTGAAACCCTTGTGCTTTCGTTTATAAATTATGGTCTCATTATTTACTATCCTTGCTTAGACAGTTTTAACAATTTTCGTTTGCAAAAAATTCAAAACAATTGCTGCCGTTTTATTTATGGTTTAAAGAAACACGATCATGTATCAGAAAAAATTAAAGACCTCTAATGATTAAAAATTGGTAAACTTTTCTTATGTCATTTGTCTGTATTTACTTATCGCTTTTTCTTGACATCGACACCTTTCTACCTAAGGAGTAAGTTTCATTCTAGAAAAAGCATTCTTACCGTCAAAACCAACCTTCGTAATTTAAATGAGTTATCGATGCCACAGTTTCGTACCGCATTGTATCAAAGATCATTCACTTATAACGTAATTATAACATATATATAACAAATGCATCGAAATCTTTAATTCTGGAAATTCAGTGTTTACGTTCAAGAGTCAAATTGAGAACTTGCTTTTGAATAATTAACTTTATTCAACTGAGTTGATAACTGATGTTAAAAATAAATGCAAAAGAATTTATTTCTGTTCAATTTTTGTTTTTGAGAGACTGGCAATGATTTGTTTCTTTACTTTTATTTATTAACTTCCGAATTTATTTTTATTTAAATTTTATATTGTTTATAATAATTATTTTTATTTTTATGTCATAATTGTTTTTTTTCTATCAATTTTCTTTTGAGGTTAAGTTGAATAGCTTCAAGCTAGACTTCGCCTCCGCATCTTTGCATTACTTTTAATTTATTAATAAAGACCTTTATCTATCTAACTATCTGCAATCTGCATTACCGACCATCAAACAGCCAATGAGCGTAAAGCTGGGTTATTACCTCACAGGAATTTATTTCATTTTACGAGTTGTTGATATATTTTTTTTGTACTAAAATTAAGATTTCAAAAAAAAACAAAAACATGGGTCAATGATTTTTAATAAAGATTCAGAATATGCAATCAAAAAATATGTGCAATGACCCAATTGTTATTTTAATATTTTTTTGGTGAAACTTAAGATCCGAGTTTTCTCTAAGTACTATCGACGTCAAAAAAATTGAAACACCAATTTTTCTATTTTGTAAACCGGTTTTTTAATGTTATTGTTTCATAGGCGTGCAATATTATATCGAGATCAAGAGAATTTGTAATGGAGCCATCCTTGGATCCGGAAACGTATGTCTGTAAAACGTCTAATAAAATGACAAGTCGAAAGGTAAAATGGCATGATCAAAAAGATGATGATTTTAATAACTAAATTAACTAAATGTATGATTTACTTTCAAAAAATAACGTTCCTATTGTTATACGAGTACGTCGGCAACTAATTCCAGCCCAATTTGCCGTTTTACCTTCCACCGTATCATTTTTTTGACATTTCATGTGCAGTTAGTTCAAGAATAGACATACGTTTTCAGATCCAAAGATGAATCGATTACAAATTGTCTTGATCTCTTGATATTACTCATTTAATAAAAAAACAACTGTTCTGCTTCAGTAATTAAACAAATCTGCAAGATTTTCTGATTCTACCTCACACACATTGTGACACGTACAATCAGTGTAGAAAAGATTGTCCTCCTAATAAACCGCGCGGACTGAACCCATAAACCACAATAATAAATCTTTTCCAAACGTCATTTCGTATTCAACAGTATATTTAGTTTGCAGTGAAGCTCAGTTACCGATTATACTGTCAATTGAGTAAATAACAAATTATTTAAAAACATTCAGAGCTTCTTACTGCAACTTAAAATTAAAATAACAAATTATTTTAATTGATGTTTAATTAGTCATTTATTTACTAAGATAACAAATAAATGCTGTTTTAAATGACATAATTAAATAAACAATATTATTATTAGGAATACCTAATAAAAACCATCTATTACTAGAAATTAAAAAGACCAAATATAACCAGAGACTATTTAATGTAACTCTTTAAAACTATCTATTACTAGGAATGACCAAATCTAACCTGAGACTATATAACTGAGACTATAACTCTTTAAAATATTGATACTTACATATTTTTTTGATAAAGTTGTAAATAACAAATTAAATAATTTTATTATTAATTTTTATTCAATTCAAACAGGTAGACGTGCTGACTTTTTGAGCTATCTTTACAAAAAAAGAATATTTAAATTGAACTATTGAGATGTTTACAACCAATATATTGCAATCGCAAAGCAATTGTAACAATTTGTTTTTGTTAATAATTGTTCAGTTCAGTTATTTATTTTAAAACTTTTAAATTAATCATCAATTTTAATTTTAATTATTTTTGTGTATTAAAAAAAAATTCATACCCATTGGAAAACTGACTACCCTAACAAACTATTACCAAAAAATTACTTCTAACTTTAATACAATAATATTTGCAAATTACTTTTTAATACTAAT